>NW_027071824.1:49155874-49755874 GCF_038088225.1 Cyrtonyx montezumae
TTCAGTATTTGTCTTAGGCTCTTAGAGGCCCTACCCAAACAGAGGACTGCTTCATAATTTACTTCTCCTATTCTGTCAGAGATAGAAAAACAGCAAAGAATAAAGGCAGCAGAATGAAAAAGCTAATCAAATGCAGGGGAAAAAAAGGAATCAAATTTCCAGTCAATGAAGTAAAACAGAAAATAGACATGGGAAAAAGTCCATAACTATGGGGTGAAACTGTGTTGCCCCTACTGAAGTCAAAGCGGCTTTGGAGAATAAGATGAATGCTTAGGAACTGCAGGAATCAGTCCACAGATTGTAAGAACAATTGAAACGAGAGAAGAGAAAGAAAAATCTTATAAAGACTGAAAAAGACCTGAGGGAAACTTGAGGAAAGATGTATCTAGAGAGAAAATCATCAACAGACAAAAATAGGAAGAGACAGACAAGTTTGTCAACAGAGTCTGACAGTTCAGCCTGTTGGTAAGGCCTGTTCCTGTCAGATTTATAAGTAGAATAATGGTAAATAAATGATAGAATTATAATAAATGGAAAATATATTAAGTTTAGCATGAGTGTAAAATGTAAACAACTGATCAGAAGTACTTTTTCATGCCACATTTGAGAAAATTAATTTCAGTTTCTGACATAAAAATATTAGGTTTATATATATATACACATACAGTTTGGATATCTAATTTTAAAAATGGCACCAAATTTAAGCGTGATCAGAAGTTAATATTGAAATCAGTAATAAAATTGTCATCTAATAATTTAGATACAAACATTCTTAAATTCTGCTAACAACTTCAAACTGATTCCAGGAACTTGAGTTACCAGAAGTAACAAAACAAATTTTTGTTTTGGAAACCCAGACTGAATTTATCAGTTAGGATAAATTAGCATTAAAAAACTCATGGTCACCTAGAAATATTCCATGTTTTCAGTGTGTGTTGGGGGAAATTATTCATGGAAAAGTTGTTTCATGATAAAGGTTATCTTAGAGTGGTAGCTTGGTTGTTAGGTTGACATGCATGTGACAGTACTGAGGTTTCAATTATCCTCTTTCATCAATCAATCTTTTAGCTTCCAATACTGTTGCCTGCAGTAATGTCACAGATTTTCTGTCAGACAGGAGAACTTTGTGGGAAATGTTATTCGTTACAGCTGCAAATCTGTCACTGTGCCTGGCATAGCTTGTTAATGACAACATTTATTTCAAAGAGCCATGTTTCGCTTTGTTGCTGGAGAGTTGATTTTGTAATCGTAAAATATAATGAAATGCCAGGAAGATGAAGTGAATGAAGTTTGCCAGAAGTATAGCAAAAATGATTCAGATCTCTTAAAAAAGCACACACACACCACACACACACACACACACACAAATACACTTTATATTTTGTTGAAAATGTTAATCATTTACTAGGAGCATGAACATGGACAGAGAAAAAATGTAGAGCAGGATGCACAAATTGTCATTTAGAGGTTCATTTGGATTCCTTATTCCACAGTACTGGAAAGTAAAAGACTTATCAACAACCATCTTAAAGCAAAATATTATAGACAACCTCTGGCTCTTATGTGACTAATACTACAATCTCCTTCATTTCCCTTCTTCTTAAAGGACTAGGGGGTAGACAGAACTGGAACTGTTCAGCCTAGTGAGAAGACATTGAGGGAAGCATAAAAATAAATGCTGAGAAGGATGGGAAGGAATGAAGCAGAGGGAGTCAGACTTTTCTTAGTGGTGCCCACTGATACCACTGACCTAATTAGAAAACAAAAAACAAAAAACAAGCAAAACAAATCAAAAACAAGAAACTCCATCTGAACATACAAAGGCACTTCTTTACTCTGAATGGTCCAACAGTGGAGGTTATCCAGAGATGATGTGGAGTATCCAACTGTAAATTTACTCAAGACTTGACTGGATAGCACTAGACAACTGTGTGTGGTTTATTCTGTCTGAACATAGGAGGTTATAATAGATGATCACAAGTCCTTTCTAATATCAGTTTTTCAGGGATTCAGGGATTCATGGTTTCATGTATGTCTGGCACTACTATGAGGGATTTATAAGGTTCAGTTAAGTTTTACCTTGGGGATAAAAAAAATTGCGTCCATCACCGTGCCTAAGGAGGCACTATTCTCGGAAGGAGACTGTTAAGTTATTATGGGATCTGTGCACACATGACACCCCTGTTTTTGCTGTGAAATTGCTGCTAGTACCTGAGATATTGGATCAGTTATCTCTACTTTTTGTAACAAGTAGTGTTGTGACCGGTCCTTAGGTATATACTTAAACTGCAGATATCACAGGCAATCTTTCATTTGCCTTATGAAATACTGCTGCCTATTGGTGTGACGCAAATAAAACACCTTCATTTTCCCGTGAAATTGCTTGCGTGAGCCTCAAGGCAAAACCAATCAAAGCAGAGAGAGCTACATGGGGGCACAGTATCATCCTTTGCTATAACGGAAGTATAGCCATGCCAGATGCCAAGAAGTACTCATGCTCTTCACTTTATTGTTGGTGCTGTACTTAATTACTTCTTTTATTCTCTAACGGAGGATGTTTTTTCACTTAGACTGCCTAGTGCCTGTGCTGGAACTCCAGTGATAAGGTGCCATTACTTTGTTGCTGAACAGTACTTTCACGAGGTCAGGGCTGTTACTTTTACTCCAGGATCCCAAAAGTGACTAGGACGAGAGTGGTCAAAAAGTTAGGAGCGTATACAGCTTGAACAGCTGACTGAAAGAGACCAAAGGGATAATCATGCCAAAGGAAAGAAACAGAAAGGACACATTATGTTTCAGAACTGAACTGATAAATGTGTTAATGTAGTGTCAAATCATGTTTACTGAGCCAATACACCAGTAAAGTATGGAGCTGAAAAGACCTATGAATTAGTTGAGTGAAAAAGAGGAATTACCAGCAAAATGATGATGATATAGGCTATACAGAAGTTGTTCTAGGATTATAAAAAGGTCATATAACTTGCTATTCTTTACTCTGCTCTCTCTGTAATATCTCTGTTATAATAGATAGAACAGACATAACAAATTGTTACAGTAGTCTTAAGGTAAACAACACTTCATATTCTGGTACTCATTTTTTTGTTTGTTTTTGAAATGATTTCTGTGCATCTATGTCATATTCTCAAGTAAGGAGAGAAAATCACACCACAGAACAATGAAAAGTGAAAAAGAATGCTCATAGATTTTACCCCAAAAAATTGGGTACAAAAATTTAGCTATAGAACCTTAATATTTTTTCTTTTCTTTCTTCTATTTTTTTTTCTCAACACTAGTACTTATGAGGTTCAATAAGGAGTAAGTGATCCAAGTTGTACAAAATGGAATAGTTAGTAAAAGCTGGCTGTATGACTAACTGCAAGAGGCTTTGCTTCTGATTCTTTGTCATAACCTTTAAAAGAAGCTATTTAACTTCAAAAATGAACTTTGTATTAGATTACAGTATATTTAACTCAATTTATTTCCCTGTGCAAAGCTGTTTTGTGGAGAGCAATCAATAAAATATAACTGGAATTTATACTAGGCCCTGCCTCACGCCTTTATAGAAAAATGTTAGGACACCATAGATAAAAATCTAACGAATACACAAGATCAGGAAATATGGAAATATTTCTATTTTCCGTACACATGACAGATTTTAATAAGATAAACAAATGCAACATAAAGAAGAAAAATTCCAACTAATTGCCTCATTGCTTGATATTTTTCCTCTCCAGAATACCTTAAAGCAACTCAATGTATCGTATTATCGATGCATTTGTAATCTGAGCAATTTGAGTTCTGTAATCTTTTGAGCCTTCAAAGCATTCCCTGTTAAATTAATAAATAAATGCTTACAAAAATGGATAAATGAACGAGCTGAATAATTGTTGCTTGCTAGTTTTCCTAGGAGATAAACATGAACTTACATTGTCTAGACATGCTGATTGTAATCCATTCAGCAGTGATTAAGAAGTAGTACTCTTCATTATTTAGAGAGGATATTAAAGACATTCTTGAATTGTAATTAGAGTTTCTGAAACAGAAACCCTAAAGTAATGTAAATTTCTACATCTTTTCACTGGAATACAAATTTTTTTGGAAGACTTATGTGAAAAATATACAGTGGTCTACACTTATTTTGTCTCAAAATTTAGCAAACACAATTCAAAATTAACCAATGCAGTTAGCAAATTTCTTTTTCTATATATAACTAGCCTACACTAAAAGGAAAGTAAGCAGAATTTCAAAGATATAAAGCTATAAAGCAGATTATTGTAAATCAGCAAAATCATGCCCATCTTCCAGTACAGGCAATAGAGAATGCTTCTATGTGCTACAATGACTTTGAGTGTGTTTACGATTACACTGGAACATATAGCTCATTTTGTAAAATCTTTTTGGGAAGCACTCTCATTCTTGTTTTTTAAAATTTAATACGTCATACTACCCTGTACTTAAACCTGTAGGAAAATTGACATTATCAAAATGACTAAAATTTTGCAGTGAAAAGCTAGAAACACTGGGTCTGATTTTAATCTCAACAGACACTTTGATTCCCATGGAAAGTTCAATTTCAGATGCAGTTATTTATACGGCTCCATACAGATGTTACACAGATCTTATCTTTCAGTGGTACCATTGCTTTACACTCCCTGAAAAACCCCTTGATTGCATCTCTGAGTAGCATCTGACTGACCACAAATTAAGCCATCATCAACTCAGAAACAAATTCCTGTGTTTAAGGTTCCCCTTATGAGCATACATAAAATAACTCCTCGCATAATAAAGTCTTATTTTTAAATAACTAGCAAATATTCTGCCTCAATTCAGGGATATTACTGATTTATGTAGTCTGTACCTCAGGGAATGTGGAAAATCAACAGGTGAGTGATGCCATTAAATGCAGTCCATCCAGTCCCCTAATGAAATTGACTTTTTATAGGCCAGGTTGCCATCATTCACAGAAGATAAAGACCTCATCTGACAATGATCATAGCAATAAAAAAATGCAAAAAGCCTTCTCTTTATCATCTTCTGCCAACTTCAGATTTTGTTTCCTTATACTCAGAATAGGCAAACTACTTCAACATGCTGGCTGCTTGCTCTTCCCCTGCCTCCTGGCATTATTGTACTACATGTAATTTCCCACAGAATGGAGAGGAACGATCCTCTTTGGATTTTTCACATGCACCTCTTAACAAGTTAGTGTTTTGTGCCCTTTAGTAAATTGCCTATTTCTCTAGGAAATTCATTACAAATTGATTTCACATCTTGTGGCTGAGTTTGCTCCCTTGTTCCATGTTGAAGCTGTATCACTACTCAAATGAGCTTTCTCATTGCTACAAGAAAATGCTGCAGGCATTCTGGTAAGTCCTTAGACATCTTCGACACTGCAGTATAAAGTGCTTGGCTAGCAGTTTGTTGTATCTTTGGAGGTGAGTTCTTTCTTTCTTCAGGGAGGAAGAACCCATTCTTAGAGGATTGCTTCTGTTTGCAAATCTGTGAACTAATATGTGAACTCAGAATACTATTTCCTAGAAATTAAAATAACAATTTAGCAAATCATCTTTGCTCTGATTTGTATTGCTGCCAACCTAATCTTCATTTTCTTTTTGTAACGTGTTAGAATATTCATCTTTAACTTTTATTTTTTCCTGTGATGGCAGAGAATATTTTGCAAGCTGAGAAACATCTTTTCAATTTCCAGCACAAACACATAAATAACCCTTATTTACCAACAAAATTATTATTATTGTTATTATTATTATTTGCCAACTTGAATGCAAACAGTTGTATAGTTTCTCAGAGATGGTTGGCGAAAAAGTAGGGCTGACTAATCTTTCATTAAAAGCCATATACTTTTTTTCCTTTACATTTATTTTTAGAGATGAGATGGCCTGTTTTTAATTCATTTGACATTTAATCTATACCCCATTGATTTTATATTATATTAATTCTGTGTTGCAAGTAAAATTACATAGTTACTGCGGCATATTAAATCAAAACTAGTGCTTTTATCAGCCACTTCCAAATCTAAAATCTCATTCTACGTTATTTTGACAATAACTGATTGATATCAATTAAATTATGATCCTACTTCAGATTTTTAATTAAATGAGATTCTTATTAATTGTTCCATCCTTTTGCCTATAACTGATGCTATGATGACAGGGTCATAATTACTTGAGTGACTATGTAACCTTTCAAAATATTGGGATAAAATTAGAATTCTTCCACTCTGGAATTTCCTCAGTTCTCCAAGATTTATTGAGAATTAAGAATAGCTTCCAGAGATCTCCTCTTTCATCTCTTTAAAACTCTTAGTTGGAGATACTGAACTTCATTATCTAATGTGTGGGGATGGGGAAGCACAACTGCTCTGGAGAGTTGTTAAACTTTCCAGGAGTTCATGTATTTAAAGATTGCATGCATTTGCTATATATTTTTCCATTGAGGCTTTACTTTTAGAATTATTTCCATAATGCTGGAGGTTAGTAAATGATTCCCTAATAAATTAGCCTTTCCTTTTAATTTCCGATTTTCTCCTTAATTTAGAATTTCTACTTAATTTAGTGCAGCTCCTTCCCATAAATCAGTGTTAGTGCATAATTTAGCTCTAATGTATCACATTGTTCAAAAGGCCTTGACTGCTATAAAGAGTGCCCCTACTGAGGGAATACCAATAAGCTTACAAATTAAGATTGTGAATTTTGTGTGATTTGCTTCTCGAAGCTCCCTAAATTCTGTGGTTTGCAGTAGTTCTTCCTTCATATCCTTCATTATTCATGTAACTGAAAAATAACTTGAATCTATACAGCTGTCACTAGATGCCTTGGAAAGTCCATGCAAAAGAAGAAATCCATGTATTAGTTGTCATTTTTTTTCAAATTCTCATCTTACTCATTTTCATTGTAGTGAGCATACATGGCAGGGAAGTACCTCAAAACAAAACCCCTGGCATTCCAGTCTGAATAGCCTATAGGCTGACTGTACTGGCAGATTACTTTTTCAGAGTGATCTACATTGACAATTCTGTTTTTGTATGCACAGCACAGAACTGGCAAAAAAGAAGCCCAAACTTTCATTTCAAAAGCCTGTAAAGAGATAAAAATTAGAAATCAAAGGCTTTATTACATATAGAATACACAATATCAGTGATAACACTACAGTGGGGAATAAAATGATATAAAAAGAATTGACAGTAACTTTTGGTTAGAATGTAGCTGCTAAGATTTTAATTTCCATTCCAAGCATCTGTTGCTATTTACTTGTTAAAACTGAATTTATGTTTCTCATCTTTAAACAACATATAATATTTTCAACAAATACTTTAAATAAGTACTTAAAAATGTTGCACAAGGAATATTTTCTTTATTTAATGCAGAATAACTATGTTGGTTAAGATTAATTACCATAAATGTGGCTAAGATAATATCATTGCTTCAATAATGAGGTGTTGAATTTTTATATACTATCATTCAAAGAAAGCTTTCCTTTCTACAGAAGTCATTTCCAGAGCTATTTCTGATGTAAAATAAAAAGATGGAAAAATCTCCACATCATTCACTTTCTTATTTGTGGTTATATATCTGCAAATCTTGAAACTGCTATCGTTAATGACATATGCTATTATCAATTCAATTTTCAGTAGTAGGTCTTTTTTTTTTTTTTTTTCTTTTTGGGCTGGTATATAGCAGTGAGCTCACTGATTCAAAAGAGATACGGTCTAACAAAGCTTTATATCTGGCACAGATGATGCTTTCTCTGTGGCATGACCAATTGCCCTTGCATTTGATGATCTTACACCCTTGTGGAGCATCTGCTACTGTCACTACAAGGTATGTGTTCTCCCCCATGTATCACATCAAATAGGCACTGAGCAAAAAACAGTGCTGCAAAACTCTTTGAGCTCCGCTGCACTCTTAGAAATGAAGTGTGTCCTAGCCTTTAACGCCAGTGTCTTTGGTACACTGGAGCAGATTTGTAGACAGCACCCCACTTCCAAAGCCATGCTTATTTAAAAAATGTAGGTATAAAGTTTCAGTTTCAGTCCTTGCAGACAATGTTGGCTTTTTTTTCATTTTCTCTTTCTTTCTTTCTTTTTCTCTCTCTGTCTTTCTCTCTTTCTCCCTTTCTTTCATCATTTCTTTTTTCATTTCTTTCTTTTTCTGCTAACCACTGGAAAATCGATTCAATTTCCTTAGTTGTGTTTTTTAACCTGTGTACATGAAACACATGATTTTTCTCAGGAGAGAAAATGATCATGTGACTGATATAGGTGTAAGGGACAAGCCCAGGCAATGTCGCAGGAAATGTTTCAATCACTTCTGAAATGCCTGAAATGCCACAACAGTGCCTGAGAAACAGGAAAACAAGGGAGGAGGTCTGGTATCACCTTTGTGGTTTGGCTAGTGTTTGGTGTCTCAACCAATCCTGGGACTGGAGCCAACTACAATTCCAAATAATAGGACTAGGACAAGACTTTCTTTTTTTTTTTTTTTAATTATAAAAAGAGGCTGGGGTCCTGGCCTACACTCTTTTCACTGCTACTGCTGTTGGTTTCTTCACTGTGTGGAGCATATCTGTTGACAGGCCTTGAACAAGGCCTTTCTTTTTTTTATCTTTATTAAAATTAACACAAGCGTCACTTGATTTTCCCATAAAACTGCACAGTAGATATAATTGTGGAATGCCAACACTTATAGAAAAACTGTTTAACTGTTTTATAGAAATTTTTTGAAGCTGATGTTTTTCCTCTTATGTACAGACCTTGATTGTGGTTTCAACTTAATCTAACTAGGGGGATTTGCAAATCTGTTCACTTCTCCCTCCCTTGACAGGCAGGACATGACAATAGGTACAGGTGTGAATAGCCTCTACAATGTGTACAAAGTATCAATTAAATTTTCTTGTAGGTACAATGTAAATTAAGAAGGCATTGAAATGGTGAGAATAAATGTCACAAGACCAGACATTAAATACTTTGGTTGTAGGTAATGAGAGATGATCCTGTGTGGTACATTTGGAAGTGAGAGATGAACAGACAAGACAGTAAAGAAATATAGAAAAACTTCATTTTCTTGTTTCTATTTAATACTACTACGCAGTATGCAATTAATAAATTGTCTTGTTTTGAAAACACTTATTTTTTTCCTCAGAATGGGGACGTTTCCTTTGGATGCAGGCATCTGAAACTTATCACTAAGCCGAGAACTGTGAGCTTCCAAGGGATATTAAATTCCCTATGGATGTGTGCACTGTCCCTGAAAAGGACATAAAAATTGTCAATCTCAGCAAAAGCCAGAAAACAATGGCCACTCCCTAGAGGTGATCTTCAGAGGACAAATCTGTTGTGTATTGATTGGACTGCTTACTAATATTCTGCTTTTGGCTAAAAGTAAACAAAAGACCTAGGGCCTGATCCCCCCCCAAAATGAAGTAAGCTTGATGGAAAGACTCCCTACAGGCTGTAGATCAAGCCTTTTCATATCCAGAATGACATGTAGTCTTCATTAAGCAGCACTAAATTCAATTTGTAAAAGAAAAAATAAAAACAAAATGATTATATCTATCTGTTAAAGGCCATATACTGGTAGTGTCTTGACCTTGACTGCATCAGTGGTGCCAAATGTTGCTGTACCAAAGTATCAGATCCCCCTTGACTAAATTAGATATGTGTAACAACTAAAGTGTTATTTGTAGTATTGCCAGAAAAGTCTTTAATTGGGAAACATTGATTGTGGTGGTTTTTTTCCTTACAAATCCTATTTTCCCCCTCTTCAAAGCACAGAAGTATCTAAGTTGGTATCTTGAACTGATAATTTAATAGATAATAAGAAAAGACAGGAATGTTCCTTGGTCTATTCCATTTATATATGTAGAACTGAGGAAACAACATTAGAACCCAAACAGTTAGAATCCTGTCATTTCTTTGAACTTTCAAGTCAGAGACAATTTTCTTAAAATCATTTAAATATTACAATTACTCAAATTGTCAGAAGAGTAAAAGAACGGTCTCTCATTCATTGTAAGCTGTCAATGTGCTTGTTTTCTTCATTTTTTTTTCTTTTGTTAGAGCAATTACATACAGAATGTAGTATCTTTTTAGATGTGCTGAGGGATTCAATTGCCTGACAAGTTTTGGGAAAACCTAAACACTCTAGTATATTTATGTTTTCCTATTTTAGCTTTTATACTTTCATTACAGTCTCCCAGGTATAGCTGCTTAACTTAATGACAAACCTTTCTAAGGTTTATTTTTCTGAAGAGACTTGATCTACTCAAAGTAGTATGCTGCTGTCACTTTGATTCTGGTTATTTGTTCAGTAGTAGCTGCAGTTTTTATTGTACTGTTTGTGCTTGAATGTAAAATCTATTTTGAAGAAAAATGAACTCGGTTATTTTGGCAGAGAAATGCTGTGTATAGATACAATAATGTGCTGTTTACATGGGTTGATAGTGATAGGACAAGGGGGAATGGTTTTAAACTAAGACAGGGGACAGTTATATTAGATGTTAGGAGGAAGTTTTTCACTCGGAGTAGTGATTCACTGTAACAGGTTGACCATAGAGACTGTGGATGCACCATCTCTGGAGGAAGGCTGGACTTGGCTCTGGACAGCCTGGTCTAGTAGTTGGAGACCCTGCCCAAGGCAGGGGGGTTGAAGCTAGATGATCTTTGAGGTTCTTTTCAACCCAGGCCATCCTATGATTTTATGATCCTTGACTAGTCAAAAACAATCTGTTAACAGTTTCTTCATGTATTAATTTCTTTCTGTATGTAATTGCTATAACAAAAGAAAAAAAAGAAGAAAACAATCACATTGACACAATGAATGAGAGACCGTTCTTTTACTCTTCTGACAATTTGAGTAATTGTAATATTTAAATGATTTTAAGAAAATTGTCTCTGACATGAAAGTTCAAAGAAATAAAAGGATTCTGTTTGGGTTCTAATGTTGTTTCCTCAGTTCTCAGTGTGTCAGTGCAGTTCCAGACATTACTAACTGAGAGAAAAGGCTGGCCCAAGGAACAGACAAAGAAAGTAAGTAATGGACTGAGAACCTTATGTTTCAAAAACTTGTAGAACTGTAGTTGTAAAAGTTGATATAATAGGAAAAACAGGTAGTCATCCATGCAGAAGGAAAACTTCATTTTAGACACATTTAACTGCTTCTGGATTGGTCTTGCTTAACTTCCAGAGAAGGATTAGCAGGCAAATAATGGAGTGCTGTTTGTGTTCATTACATATAAGGGAAGAAGCTGGAATACAAATAAACATATTTCTTTCTCTGGCATCTGCTGTCAGCAAAAAAGTTTTGGCAAAAGGGATGTTGACTGTGATTTAGCAGCATTAAGTCTTGGGGAATGACCTGATTACAGCAGCAACTCTTAGGCCTCAGCACTTTTGTTAACCACAGAAAAACCTTGAGATGCCTGAAAAAGTAATATTTAAGCTTCAGTGTCTGTTAGCCCTGAATGGAGATTTTCGTAGCTGTAGAACTGGGACTGAGCGTGAAGCTAGGGAGGAACAAGCAGCAGACCTACAGCTTAGAGCAAAGGCAGAATCAAAACAGGCCTAAGCAAATGAGCTGAACTGGAGCAGGTACAGAGTGGGCCTGAGCCTAGCACATGAGCAGCCTTCTTGCGGGGGGCTGTGACTGTTCCTTTCTGAGCTGCTTCCTCACCAAAACAGCAGTGAGGCCATGCAGGCACAAATATACATTTGCTGCTCAAATGAAAGAACTTCTAATAATAGGGTATCCATTTTGTCTCTGTCTTTTCATTCCAGTTACTCAGGGCCGAACTTGAATAATACATTATCTTTAGGCTGATGTTCTGGTTTGCACTAGTTTATCACTATAATTCTCATTTTTCCTCAAATGTTTTGGAATTATCTCAGGTAGGTGTTACTAGCAGTTGTAAATAGGAGGAAATGTGCTGAGAAAAACGATTGCTTAAACGTAGCTCTGCTTGTGCTGAGGCAGAACTGAGCTAATCACTGCACAATGCTATTTTGTGTAGTGATTGTACAATTAAGCTTTATAATACCTTGGATATTAAGGTATAACTGTGACATTAGCAATGTACAATGACATCACTGTAATAGCATCATTTTTATAATGGATTTTAGCTTACTATTTCAGTTAAGAATTTGTGAGATGCTTATTTCATACTTCAGCTTGTTGAGGTATTTGTGCTCACAACAGACATGGTGAATTTTATATACTGAAGAACAGGTTGTTTTCAGATAGAGCCTTTGGCTTGAGTTCATTTTTCCCTGTTCAGACAGAGAGAAAAAATTGTTTACCACCTCAGCACTTAATCATACATTAACATAGTATCCAATGATCTTGAAATACGTGTTATTTACTTGAAAGATATCTAATTTATTTTTCTGCTAAAAGGAGTTTACAGTTAACTGCTTTTACTGATCTGCACACCAGTATACTCAGTCTTCCTGATTAAGTCCTTTTGTCCTGAGCAGGGATACTGTGCAAGTAATTATTGTTCATATGATATGAATTGCTGCTTTAAAGCATTTATTAGCTGTCACAGAGATGTTAGTGATCCAGTGCCTGAACTGGGAAATCTTTGGTTCAGAATATAACAGCTCTGTTCTTTCACACTGGTTAGTGAGATATATGTGATATTTATCTGGTGTCAGATACAAGTGATGTTATTACATCACTCTGCAATGCTCTGGTTTGCAGCATCATTTACATCAATACAAACAGTGTGTTCTAATGTGCAGGGATAATCTTTCATTTGTTATCTTTAACAGAAAACACAACTGAATAATGGAATTTTAGTGACATATTTTGAATGCTTATAGAATGTCTTGAAAAAAAATACCACCTGAAAAAATCAGTTATATATATATATATATATATATTTAACAGTAATTGCTAAATATTATTACTTTCATTGTTTATATATATTTATTCCAGGTATATACAATTTCAAAGACATGGTGTGATGTATTTTCCCATGTGAGCGAATAAACAGAGTTACTAGTAAATAATCTGGCAACTTGCCAGAGTTACACAATAACTGCAGCTCTGACATTTTGCTGTACCTGCTTTTAGAACTCTGCTTATGAAAAAATATAAACCTGCACAAAAGATAGGGGAAGCTGACAAAGTGCCCTCAGTTATAGCTATAAAGAAAAAAATTACTTCAGGAAAGCCATTTTGGAAAACCATTTCAAAGAAACAGAAGAAGCAAAAAATAAAATGATGCCCTTCTGCTCTTTGCCTTACTTCTTACTATTTCATTTTGTCCAATTTGGTTGGTTTGTTTGTGTATTTCTTAGACTGAGCCTATTTTTTTTAATGAGAAAACAGCAACAGAGGAACAATGACAAAGGAATAAATATAAACAAGTGAATACTCAGCCTTTAAGGAGCCACTTCCCTAATGGAAATATAACTGTAGTCATAAAGAAGACAACAGAGCTGAAACAAGAGCTGAAGCTCATCAGAACTACAGAAATCTTTAACTCCCAGGAAGATCTCTCTTCACACAATTCATATCAGTTGCTAGCATTTTCTCCATTTTAATTAAGAATTTTGCTAAAAGATATGCCTATTGTCTTATTTTTATTTTTCTAAGCATAACTAAAGGTAATTTGGTGGTCATTGTCTGTGTCCATATGGCACCGGTCACTAGTAGCGTCCCCCAGTGGTCCATCTTGGAACTGGCATTCTTCAACATCTTAATGACAAACAGTGGGATTGAATATATCCTCAGCAAGTTTGCTGATGAAACCAAGCTGTTGAAACTATTTCTTATTAAATCTGCAAGATTTATTCGAAGTCTGATTGAATACATGAAGATATAGTGATATAAGCTGTATAATCAGAAAGAAAAGCACTTCTGTACATCCAAAACTTACAACATAAGTGAATAACTTGTATATCAAATATATGGTTGGTTGTTGTTTTTTTTTTTTTTTTTTTTTTGCTTTGTTGTTGTTTTAGTTATTTGTTTTGCTGAAAACAACTGCATTGTCTGTGACACTCTGTACAATGCTCTTGAATAGGAATAAAATATCAGATCAGTATTAGAACATCTTCAATTTGTAAGGATGCAGTGTCTATTAGCAATTATTCCAGCTAGGGACAGGTATCTAGCTTTGATGAAGAAAGTAGTTTTGTGTAAGCCAGGCCAGAAGCAGTTGAACACTAGGAATACTCTGTTACTTTACATAAAGCAACATCATGCACAACACTGCCTGGTGTTAATGAAATACTGAGGAACACGCAGTCTTTCTTGAAGTCCTCGCCTGCAATAAGGTTTTTAAAAAGCTGTATTTAGGAATTCAACTGCTATTTTAAGGATAGTTCATGGAAAATGTATAGGATATTGACTGGATTATGAAGAGCATTCATAAGTTTCATATTAAGATGAAAAGGGCAGTAGCTACTGATAGAGTATTTCCAGATCATTGTGATTTAGCTTCTGAAACATTTAAATAAGATTAGAAAATGTTATTAGGTTAAAAAAAAAAAAAGAGGATTATTCATTGACTGTCTTTCTTAGAAAAATGTATTTTTGCCTATGAATCTAATCCATATTCAACATTTTGAAGTACAAATGAAGCACATATAGGAATCAGTGTGCAAAAAAGCAAGTTTTTTTATGTGCCTTTTAGTAGAAGTCACCCAACATATTTGTCTAATGCCATACCCCATACTGTTGTTAGGATTATAATTTCCTAGATTATCATAGGTACTGAATTAGACACTTCTTTCTGTAGTTACACGCTAAGAACTGCGCAGATGTCTGACACAATACCAAGGACTCTTTTTTAGGAATACATTCTTTGCCTCTCTCTGATCTGGAAACATCAGGCGAGATCAAAGAAAATGAACTCCTTGAGTGTAGCAAGTGCCTCTTGATTTTTGACTGGCTTCCAAACTTTCCCAGCAGTAAAAAGACTCAGTCCTGCCATGTTCAGAGCTCAAGCATAGTGGGATTGAGTGACAGAGAAGGGACTGACTGATCCAGGAGCTGGGGAAGGTCCTTACCTTGTTATTAAGATCTTAGTAACTTGCCTCTGATTAAAGTGCTTGGAGATTTTCAAGGAACTTAGCCCAAGTAGCATGATAAGGGAAGACCATCAGACTGCTTGTAACATCAGTCTTGTAACAGTTTTTCAGACTCCAAATTAAGTAAAAGAGGTATCTGAAATTATCCAATGATTTTTTTGTTTGCTTATCTCTATCCAGAAAGAGGCACACTGAAAATCAAAAAGTAGAATACTTCAACTCCTAAATTTTTCATACTAACTTTAGGAATGATGAACTCTTCATATTATATTTCAACTGGATTCACAAGCATTCCTATTGGATTCAAGGGAGTGAATAAAACTGCGAAGCTGAACTTGAGTACAACTGGTAATAGAGCCAAAACTATCATTACAGCATATTTCATTTCTAAATACTTTTAAAATATCAAAATAAGTAAAATAGATGTTTAAATTCTATAGCTGAGGTTTTATATTCCAGGAAGCATTCTCCATGCAATCAGAATAACAGTAGAACTGGAAAAACTGGCAAAACATCTTGATTTCTTCACTAAAAACTAACAAGCGTTCTCTAACGAGGTGTGTGTGCATCCTTCAGATTCAATTTCTTTTTCTGAAAATGCTGAAAAATTTGAGCCACATACATTTATGCTTTCTTTTTTGTTGATGGTAGTGTTGGTTTTTTTTTCTTTTTTTTTTTTCTGTTGCTTATTTTTTCCTCAAGGGAATGGATTTAAAATAATTAAATAGATGAAAGATGTCTTGTTATTCGTGTCTGGTCTCCTTATTTTATATTTTCTGCACATTCAATAAAGTGAATTCATCCCTCCATTTGCTGAGTATTGATAGGTCTGAATATTTTGCATTTGCCTGTTGAATACAAATATGTAACCTAAGTACATCTGCTTGTGACTAAGGTAACCCTGTTAGTTAAGTCATCTTTGGTTATTCCCCACTCCATAACCCAGTAATTTCAGTTATCAGACTTTTTAGATGAGCAGAATATATACTCTGGAGTCCACTAAATGCAAATAGTACCTAGTAAATTGTGCCTGAGATGCAATGATCTCTTCAGAAAGAATATAAATAGTAGGTTAGTCACTCCTCAGTGAATACAGTGAATAATTTACCTTGTGCCTTTACTATTCACCACAGTCAGTTTGACCCATATATTATCTCTCAGGTACCAATCAGAAGCAAAAATGTTGCTTTCATTAAGTTTCATTATCAGCACTGTTATTCTATTTCTTACTCCACTTTAGAGGAGTAATCCAAAGTAGACCAAGGGACTTTAAAGATGACCAGTGATTTGTCAACATTACATTTTCACTATTTTTATTGGCTACAGGCAGAATAGTTAAGAAGAATAGGGCACACTGGAAGAAAATTCTGTGACATCCTGAAAATTTATAGTAACCTTATTTTTTCCTTTTTAAAAATATGATTTACAATACGAACTTCTGGGAAGATGTCAACTATTTCACATTTGCTTTTTCTTGAAAAAATTTCTTCTAATAAGATCTCAGCTGATAATCCTAATTTTTGGCATTACTTTTTTAATTCTAGACACGATACATGTGTAAGATTTTACTGGCCAGGAAACAAATGCAGTATTCAGGGATGCAGAGTTGTTTACAGGAAAAGGGAAATAATAAATAATTTGATATATTGTTATTAAAATTGTAGCAACAGCATTGTAATGTGCATCTTGAGTATATTTGAATATTAATGTAGATTTGCAGTAAAAATAAATATGGTATATTAACCAGTATGTAGTACTTTAATCTTAAGTGATATACCACAGCATATTCACTGATGAGAAAACTGGGAATATACTATTAATTGTTTGCAAGATTTAAAACCTTATTCTTTACTATTATTGTGAATTAATACCATAATTCTGACAATACTACATTCAAGTCAACATGCAATATCAGAGGATTTGCCCAGATTTAAACAGTAATAATCAAAATGATCTTAGATGATACCAGGAGCCAAACTATTTCTGGAAAATATTTTCAAGGATGTTTTAGCAGTACTTTCACATATATATTATGTTACTTACATAGCATTTGTCTTTATTTGCATCCTTTTCATAATCCAGGTCACAGTACCTTGTCTGGTTTTGCTGAGAACGATAGTATAACAACATTTAACAGAACTAAAGTTTCTAAAATGCAGTTGAAAAAATACGTAGATAAATCTCCTATGTAAATACACACACACACATATATATGTATCAGGGCTGCTCCAAAAGTAATGACTCCTCTTTTATTACCTTGTCTCATTATATTGGAGGTGAATGTTGAGGTGGTATGGCACCTCAGGAGATTGAATCTTCCCATCAGTATACTGTTAGATCTTGTTGCTATGTGTTAGATAGCAGCAGAGGGACATTCTGACGAAATGGAACTGCACCTAGGGAAAAATAACCATGTGCACTGGTACAGGTTGGAGAGTAGCTCTGAGGAGAGGGACCTGGGTGTCCTGGTGGATGACAGGTTGGCCACAAGCCAGCATTGTGCCCTGGTGACCAAGAAGAAGACTCAGAGGGGATCTGATCCACATCTATAAATATCTAGGGAGTGGGAGGCAAAGGGTTGAAGCTGGACTCTTCTCAGCAGTGTGTGGTGATAGGATGAGGGGAAATGGTCACAAACTGAAGCATAGGAAGTTCCACACAAATGTGACAGAACACTGGCACAGCTGCACAGAGAGGTGGTGGAATCTCCTTCTCTGGAGACGTTCCAGACCCGCCTGGACACCTACCTGTGCAACCTGGGCTAGGGAGCTGCTGTGGAAGGGGGGGTTGGACTACATGATCTCTGGAAGACCCTTCCAACCCCTACAATTCTGTGTTTGTGTGATTTGTATGGAGCAAAGTTGTGTCACTGAATTTCTCCATGCAGAAAAAATGGCACCCACTGACATTCACTGATGCTGAACTGGAGACTAAACAGTGGATGTGAGACAGTGGCTGGTGTGTTTCAGCAATGGTAACAGTAACAGTGGATCACCTCTGCTGGCGCACATTTTTACAAGTGCAGCATGAAGGCACTTGTTTATAGTTGATGAAAATGTATAGCTAATGGTGGTGACTATTTTGAAAAGCACTGTTTTGTAGCGGAGATTTTTCTTCACTAACTAGTATTATTTGCATCTGTTGTAGATATGGAAATGAATAGGTGACATTACTTTTGGAGAGAGACACATATATTACATGAGCTTCTACCACATACTTAAAAACATGCATACAAACAAATGATCCTACAAACAGATGATCCACATGAGCTTAGACTGGGTCCTAGGGTAATCTCTTTTTCCTTCTTTCTTCATTTCTTTCTTTGGACGTGCTCCAATGTGTTTTATTCTTCAACTTTTTTAGACAGCAGGAATAATTGTTTTCACAACTTTTATGGAAATATTACCACCTGGAACATTATGTATGTTGTGAAATTCCATGAGTTTTAAAGAGGGGCTTAGCGAAAACTGAAATATGAAACAGCATTTGATTTTTGAGGATATTGTCCCAGTTCGGCCTTGAATGTGAGTGTGAGACACGAAAATTTGACACAGTAGGAAAATACCATCTCTTGTTTAACAAAACAGATACAAAGCTTTTATTTGTTGTATCTCTAGAATACATAGAAACCATATCTTTGTTCGAATTTCTTCAAACTTCAAGATAAATTTTAAGTAAGGTTAGTTTGCCAATGAATGCATGCAGATAAGTTTTTGTTGTGTTTTCTCATATTCAACTACTTGTTACTATTCAGATACTATGTAAATACCTCTGGAACTAAACGAGTGTGATATTATGGGAATATCCACATGATAATTATTCAGACCAATTCATCAATGAAAGAATTTTCTCCCTCTTCACTTGATAAATTCAATTTAATTCTGGGTAAAGGGAAAGCTTTAAATGATCAATAGCAGGTCTTTTTCAATTCAGCAATTGTTTCCAGAAAAGTTCTTGCTTATTCCTTGTATTTTTTTACTGTTATACGGGGTTCTTCCACCACAGAACATACTGGCAGCACTACAAAAAAGCAGCTGTTCTCCATGTTTACCATGGGTTGTCAGTGGCATTGGGGCAAGGGGTTACACAGTTAACTGCAGCTAAGGAAAAAGAACCACTCCATTTGAGCAAATTCACTGCTAGAAACTCAGGCAGATTAGAAACTGATTTCTGGGTGCACTGTCTATTATTCTCTGTATTAGTCTGCCTGAAATTGGTTACTGAAAGTAAATTGAATTGAAAATACTTTGGAAGCTTTGGTCCCATAGAGATATCCTTTCTGTTGTATTTTTATATTTGACTCAGAAAAGAAATGTGCTTCAACATCTCTACAAATTTTGTATTGCAAGGCCTGCAGCGCTTGTTAAATTCCACCTTGCAAACCCTTAGAAGATGTTATAGTTGTGTAACAAACTCTAAGGACAATTAACAACCACAAGTGCAATTGCCCATGGATTTTGCATCTGGATGACTGCAGAGTACTGGTGGTGCTGTGCCAACTCTGCAAGACTAACGAGCTTACAAATTTCAGGATGTCTGTTGTACCTGGGGAGAGAAGGAAGAAAGGGATTTTTTTGTTTTCTTTTTCTTTCTTTTGTAAAAATCTTATTTATTTATTTAAACCAGTAAACCAATTCTAACAGTAATATTAGTTTATGATAACTTGAACTTTAAAAACTCATTTGAAGATCAGAGAATGTGATGCTAATGCTTAGGTAATCAACAGGGCTATTTTCTTGTTTTCCAGACTTGGATCTGAAAAATCCATTAAATAACTAAAATTAAAATTTTTGTATTGGTCAGTGCACTGAAAGCAATTTGAGAGAGGCCAAAATGCAAACCCAGGCTTTATAAGAGTCATGGATGGATCAGCTTCTTCTCTTTCATAGGCATGTAATCTCTGGGAACTTTCTCCCTCTCTTAACAGCAAAGGTGGAAAAGAATCCAACTGATAATTGGAAATGGTAATAGAAAAATATTATTTGACATAAGTTTTTGGATATGGAGATAAGTATATGGAGATAAGTAGGTCACTCTGAAACTAATTCCCCCTATTTATTTCCATAGAACTTATAGCAGATACAAATAGAACAGTTAGATAGAGTGAATTCTCTGCTATAAAACACTATTTTTTTCAGCAGTGATGGTCACCACCATCAGATGTGCATCTTTTCCAGTGACAAACAAGAGCCTGCATGCCATGCTTGTAAAGATCTGCACTGGATGCACTATGGTCTTTAAACTGGTATGGGGTCTGGTATCGTTTTGCTCCAAAAGAAAGACTGTCTTCTCTGGCCTGACTCTGGAAGTTGGAGACTTTCCTGGGTTCCAAGAAATCTGAAAGGATGACCCTTCTCCTGTCCCAAAAGACAGTGCATGTCACTTTATCTACTGAAGGCTGAGAATTGAGCTTTTTCTTCAGTGGTTATTCACATGTCCCCATTCCATGGACCACCATTATGACTCCAGCTCATAGTGGCAACTGAACATCTGATCACTGGTAATGATGTGATAAAGGAAACTGTCTCCTTCAGCATTTTATTGGTTCAAACTTGCATATGGTATTTTGTCTGTTCCCGGGTGAGCACTTGTGGAACCCACTTGATGCAAACTTTGTGATCTTCCAACATTATCATCATTGCTTCCAAAGCAGTGAAGCTGATATTCAGCTCTGTACACAGTTCTCTGGTTATAATCTGTCAATTTGTTTGGATGAGCTGATGTAGACACTCCTTGTTTAATAATAAGTGTGACAGCTAGGAATGGCCAAAAAGAACATGGCTTTTCATTCACATTGCTGTTGGCAGTGTTGAAGTGCACCACCCACTGCTTCACTGTGCTAACATGCATTGTTTGGTCTCCATCAACATTCAGCAAATGTTGATAAGCGTCAGTGGCTGACACTGTTTCCACATGGAGGAATTGAGTGACACATCTGTGCTACATATCCACACTCACAACAGATACCATTTTGTCAGACTGCCTCTCTGCTGCCATCTGTCACACAGCAACAACTTGTAACAGAATATTGGTGTGAAGGTTCAACCTTTACTGCCATACTAACATCCGCCTCCGGCATCATGGGCCAACATAATAAAATAGGAGGCACTACCTTTAGAGCAGCCTTTGTAGTATTTAATTTGCTTGTAGTAGTTTGTAGTAGTTTGTAGAGGTTTGCTTGTTTTTGGTCAATTCTCTTTAACATTATGAATTTCTCCACTCACTTTGCGTGGGTTTTTTCTTTCCATATCTTACTGATACTTTTCTTTATTTCTTTCAGTACAATCTGACAGATTTTCATTTTTTTCCCACATACTACTGAACTAAATACTAATGCATCCGTTCATCTTTGTGCAGGATGCTTTGATAGACATTTGGAGAAATCATTATTGTTTGTCCAGATAAATACAACTGTGACGTGTGTTAACACTGCAAAGTTAATCCCCCAAAAGTTAGAATGTGATAAATTTACACTTGAAATGGTCATCTGCTGTCTTGGGCATACAATTTACACTAGAGTTTTACAATGTTGCTGTTTGTTTGTTTGTTTGTTTTTTAATAAGACTGAATCAATTAACTAGTGAAATCAATACTTTTTTTACTGTAGTGTAAAGTTGTTCGTGTAAATTCTAATCTATTCAATTTAGAAGTATTAATCTCTTCCTGGATGGATTAATTGTGCTTTCAACAGAATACAAGATATCTCAACCTTTCTTAGACATTAAAGAGTCTATCTTATAATAGCACAATAAAATCAATTGAAGTTGGTTCTATGCCAGAGAATTCCTTGGCAGAACTGGAACAGTTCAAGGCACCTATTTATTTTGTATGTCCTTCTTGAAACATCTAAATAACGACTTTCCAGAGTATCTAGCAATTACATATTGACAAGCAAATTGTGAAATGTACATGATCATCAGGAACTTTGGAGCTAGATGATATTTAAGGTCCTTTTCAACCCAAAATACTCTATGGTTTTATGATTCTATGGTTGTCTCTGGGCACGGAAATGATAAGGGTGGAACTTCTACTAATTCATGATATAAAAATCACGAAAGATTTTGCTCTCTGTTGTTATACAAAAAGAATTCTGGTTTCCAAATTGTCTGGTTTAGCTGCAACAAAATACTAATATCTATGTACAGTGAGCAGTTCGAGGAGAGGATAAGGAGCTTTTAATAGGTTCTCATGACTAAGTACAGCTCAGCCTGGAAAACCATTGTGACCTTCATACTTTGTGCACTGTATACTGGAGAAGAAATATGATACATGAAATATTATTGTTCCAACTTGAATTCCACTATGCGTATACGTGACATCTGCAAGACATTCTTCATATTTGGGGTAATTTCTAACTGATTTAAATTCCCCCAATTCATGGTGTTCTGACACATTTCAGCTGACTTGCTGTTGCCCAATGGATCAATAATAGTTTTTAGATTCATTCATTGAATGAATAACTATTCAGTTGAATAGATAAAAAGTAGTAAGCCTATTTGTTCACAGAGCTTTGTTTATCAGTTTGAATCTCATTCAAACTTCTTTCTTTGATGTTAGCTTAAGCATGATTCTTCCAACTTTATATTTGTTTCTACAACATTTGTAAAAGGCTTTTACAGAAATTCTTCTGGAGGAAATTTTGCTTCTACACATGGTGTCAATGAATTACATTTAATGAGGACTCTTAACAATGATACAGTGTCAAAGCTTAATACAGACATGAGTTACTGTACATTTTTCATTCTACTTTAGCTTTCAGACAGCAAGTTTGGGAAACTATGGAAAGCCTCCTTCAGAGTAAAGAACATTATTGCTGGACCAAGGCTAATGAAAAATAAAAAAATAACCTGAAAGTCTTTACAGTGTGAGGAATGAAAAATTGCAGAATTACTTTCTTTAACAAGGGGGCCCATTATATTTTTAAAGATGTTTTTCCTTGTGCTTCAAATGGTGAGTAATCCACCTGAACTTTGCTAGTTTTCATCACTTTTTAGAAGCTCAAGGAAATGGAAGCATTCCAGCTGGTGAGGAAAGGTAGTAGTAATGTGGAACATTACTCAGTAAATTTACAGGCAGGCAAGGTAAATCCATCACTACTTTTTAATGTTAACGTTTACAATCTTTGTTTGTTTGTTTTTTCCTTTTGTGCATCTCTTTCTTTCTTTCTTTCTTTCTTTCTTTCTTTCTTTCTTTCTTTCTTTCTTTCTTTCTTTCTTTCTTTCTTTCTTTCTTTCTTTCTTTCTTTCTTTCTTTCTTTCTTTCTTTCTTTCTTTCTTTCTTTCTTTCTTCTTCCTTCCTTCCTTCCTTCCTTCCTTCCTTCCTTCCTTCCTTCCTTCCTTCCTTCCTTCCTTCCTTCCTTCCTTCCTTCCTTCCTTCCTTCCTTCCTTCCTTCCTTCCTTCCTTCCTTCCTTCCTTCCTTCCTTCCTTCCTTCCTTCCTTCCTTCCTTCCTTCCTTCCTTCCTTCCTTCCTTCCTTCCTTCCTTCCTTCCTTCCTTCCTTCCTTCCTTCCTTCCTTCCTTCCTTCCTTCCTTCCTTCCTTCCTTCCTTCCTTCCTTCCTTCCTTCCTTCCTTCCTTCCTTCCTTCCTTCCTTCCTTCCTTCCTTCCTTCCTTCCTTCCTTCCTTCCTTCCTTCCTTCCTTCCTTCCTTCCTTCCTTCCTTCCTTCCTTCCTTCCTTCTTTTCTTTTCTTTTCTTTTCTTTTCTTTTCTTTTCTTTTCTTTTCTTTTCTTTTCTTTTCTTTTCTTCTCTTTTCTTCTCTTTTCTTCTCTTTTCTTCTCTTTTCTTTTCTTTTCTTTTCTTTTCTTTTCTTTTCTTTTCTTTTCTTTTCTTTTCTTTTCTTTTCTTTTCTTTTCTTTTCTTTTCTTTTCTTTTCTTTTCTTTTCTTTTCTTTTCTTTTCTTTTCTTTTCTTTTCTTTTCTTTTCTTTTCTTTTCTTTTCTTTTCTTTTCTTTTCTTTTCTTTTCTTTTCTTTTGGAGAGTGATGAAAAAGCAAGAGTTGGTATGGAAATAAACTTGTTAAAAACAGACATAGAAATGTTAATGGTAATTTCTCTATCATACTCAGTTCCTTATGTCCTTATGTCTTTAGTTAAGATATTTTAGGGTGTTCATGACACATCCAGACACAATATTCTTTTTTAGTGCTTGACTGCAAGGAAACCCTAGTTCTGAGTTTTCCAGGCTCAAACAGAAGGACAAAGGAATGCATAATGGAGTCACAGAATAATAAATTCTTTGGCATAGAAAGTGTATTTGATATTTCTGCCTTTGTAATAAATTAATTTGAATCTCAGAATGGGAGTCATACTTAAACCTCACCTCCATCCTTTTACAGCACAGTACATAAGCAAACATGATATTCAGTGCAACCTTTGTCTGCGCTACCAAAAGAAACAGTATTTAGGGATGTTAATGGCCACTGAAATTACATTCTACATGATTAAATTATTAGAATGATTTAGTTTTTGGCTTCAGTAGCTAGAACTCCCACAAGAAATCCCTGCACAGCATTATGGAATTAGCAAAGTCCACAGACTGTTATCAATAACCAGTCTGTGTGGTCACAATCTGCTGCAGGGTTGAGAAGCTTGATACTGTGAATGTAGACATCATGTGCGAGCTCTCCACTGTGCTGGAAGCAGGCATATTGATAAATGTAATACAGCTAATAAAAAAGTTATTATCGAGCATCTGGAAACAGAGGGTTCAGAATGATTTGCACTTTTTCTAACTTAATGAAGGTCCAAGAAACTGGCTTTAAATTTCACCTTGTAAACTGAATTTTTCCAATATTACATCTCTGAATTTTAATATGAGGAAATAATCAAAAAGATGCATTTCCTTACTTGTATATGTCAAGGTTTCATCATGTCCTTCTAAGAAGAATGACTTAAATTATCAGCTTAGATGTTGCAGGACTGATTTTGTGGGGAAATACTGGCATTCACCAATCACAGTACTGAAAAGTACTGCAGTTCATTAATAAGTGTTATTTTACTAGGGTTACATCAGTGTATTAAAGGAAAACTATTACTAATTCCACTACTGTGCTCTGACACATCATTTGTATGATACTGATGTATTATATTCTGTGCTTGAAGTACAAAGATCTCATTTAGTTTCAACAATATTTTTAATGTTTATATTAATCTGAAAGATATGTTTGTTTTTCATGTGTTTAGCAGCACAACAGTCCTTATCAACCCTCTCTAATGAAAAACAGGATTTTCCTTTCTTACTGGTATAATAAATATGACAGAAAGTCTTTGCTATTGTAAAGCAAATGTTTTTTGTTTTTTTCATATAAAAACCTCTATAGTGTCTGAGATGGGAACAATTCCAGTAAATTACTAGAGCAGTTCTACTCCCAAAGAATCCCATGCTTTATGGTAAGAGAATTCCTGTGCATGTACACACAGAACTGCAGAGGCAGAGAAGCTCAGAAAAAAAAAAGTGGGAATAATGATTTTTTTTGTTTTGTTTTGGAGATCCTTTTCTTTACCAGATATAAGTCTCTGTGGTCTTTATGAGAGACTCATACAAAAAAAAATCTGAATTGCTGCAGATCATTTAATACTACTTGCACCTACCCTTGCATGTCATCAGAAGCACATTTGTGTCATGGTTAGCTACATTAAAAACAACTAAAATACAAATTAAGAATGATCTCAACAATCTACTTCATGTCTTAAACTACTGAGCTTTTACTGCAGCTTAACAAAATGTTTCAAAATTTTAACTAGAGATGTGTCATGGAATAGATCATCTTTCTCCATTGTGCAGAGGAAGATTCTGGTTTATAATCATGTACTTAGCTAGAATACCTTGTATCATAGCTATTAAACATAGATACATATATTAATGTAGTTCACTTCTCTGTTCCTGTTAATTGATTTTCATTTTGCAGTTATGAAAAATTTATTTTTGTGGGAATCTGTATGAAGCAAACAAGTAAGCAATGTAAGAACCTCAGAAATGCCAATAAATATGTGAGATGCTGTTAAGTGTTACTTCAGTAAGTTTAAGAGACGATCTCAAATCTTTGCAACATGTGCCGTTTAACAGTAATTGATTGATTGGCTTCCCAAATGGGACACAGGAAAGATATGACATAGACTTCTTTATCAGTTACCTGATTCAGATTAAATGCTTAAAAATTAAACTTGGTCTCATTAAACTGCAGTTCAGCTTAGAAAAGTGACAGTAAGAAGAGCACCATGGGGATCCATGTTCAAAAACTCTCGGTTATTTCACAGGAGATCTGCTCCCTTTTTCCTAATTGCTAGTTCTACTAAGTATCCCACTGAGATCTGAAATTCAAACTATTTCTCTTCACCATCACTAGAAATATAGAAATAGTGCACCTGAAAAATAGTTCAACTGTCATGCATGAGAGGGGAGGCTTTATGTTTTACTGGTATTGATTATTGCTAATAAAAAATGGTAACTGTCCATAGAAGCTTTTAAAGAACCAGCTCTGCAGTCCTTCTGTTGTCCTCATTGGCACTTTTGGTGGGTTAACCACAAATTGAGTACATATATTTGAGCAGAATATACTTGTGCTCAGAAAAAAAAGAATTCAGAATAATTTATTACTGCTCTCATGCTATCTTAAGAAACAAGATTTCTATGAAATTATTGAGGAAACGAGTATATAGGAAACCACTGTGGAAAAAACTGTGTTTTTTTTTTTCTTTGGAATGCAGTACTTTTGCAAGTACATTACAAAAACTTCTATTCTCCACTTCCAGGAAGAATAAAGAAAAGTTTATTAAAATCAAAGACTCTGAACTCCCATAAGAAATACCTTCATTCTAACTCAGCCTGTGGGAAGTTGGTGACGGAAGTAGAATTCACTACCTACTTTGCCAAGCTGGGTATTTTCTTTGGTGACACAAAAGATTTTGATATGCCTGCTGATGGTGATTTTACTCCGAAATCTCTGGAATGGAACATTAGCCTCACACTGATGTCATGATCTTCTGTATATTCCTGCTCCAACTGCTAGCATTGGATAGACTGTCCTAGTGCTGGCTGGATCACTTTAATCCATGACTTAATCTCACATTCTGTCCAGTCTGAGAGAAAAACTCTCCCTAGGACTTTTAATAAAAATAGCTATTTGTTATTCATTCACACTTTCTTCTCTTTTCACTCATAATTTCTTTTACAGCGTAGACACTTTCTAATATCTACTTAAGTACTAAAGTAGTTCACAGTTTGTGATGTTTTCACAAGCAGGAATTTAATAGGAGAAAAAGAATGGGGAACTAGAGGCTCATCCATAATTCTAGGCTGTTTGAAAAGTACTACTTTTCTGTTTAATAACAATCCCATAATTAATTTCGCTTTTACTATTTTATCTTCTTCTGTGTACTATGTATATTACACATCATGTAATATATGGCAAAGTTCAGCAAAGATGCTCTTCATTTAGATTTTCTCACTTGGAGTTTCCTAAAGTGAATTTTCATCATTTTAGGCAATAAAATTAGCTATTCAGTGTTTGAAAAATTGGGATCCTTTGCTGACTGTGGTGACTGCAGAATTTACCTTACTGAAGACATCTCAAAATGCTGCATCTTTTGTTTAGATGTCTATATGAAGGCACTTTGGAAAAATTAACTGCTTTTTAAAAATACATATTTTCCTAACTGATCTCATAGCTATCCTAATCTTCCATAGTCAGTATTATTTTTGTCATTAAACAATGGGGATACAGCACGTCAGATACCTATAGGCATCTTCTGTTTCAGCATTCTACCGCTTCATATTCACTTGGATATCTTGGCTTAGAATTTTAGTACTGTTTCATGAAGAAAATGTTATCTGTTTCCTTACATAAGAATATAAGTACATTTAACTGCATTTATTATTCTAATTACTAAAAAAGAGGTGCATTAAAAGGAAGAAAAGACTCTAATACCACCATATATCTGACAGTCACATTACTTATATTCTTTTTTTGTGTCCAAACTTAAAATTCTGATAATGATATTACACAATTTTCTTACATTGTCTTCTCAGTACCATAGAATCTCTTTCCCCTATTGCAGATTGCTTATGGTCTTACCACCTGACTGCTCACTGTCTCCGCCTACTATCTGTTTTATGTCTGAAATAAGCTGTCTTTCTCACTTTCCTAACTTCTTGCTGTTTCCTGGGTTCATGAAGTGATTAAAAACATCAACTTTTCCATAACTCAGATTGCAAGACAGCTGAAATACAGTAGAGAATTTTCCAAAGCTCATATTATTCATGTACCATAATCTTTCATACTTCCCTTTGTTCTGTGTCTCTTTTAGATCCTAGCATTTCCTGGGCAGTTGATGGTGGAAATACATGGTGGAGGCACTGTAGAAGTGTTCCTGGATTGTTGTCAGGTGTTAATGCAAATAACCACTTTTATTATTACTATGTTTTTGTCTGGAAAACATTCATTCTGTTTCCTTACATCAATAATAAAACAGATTTTTTTTTAAGCTTTAGATTAAATTTTCTTTAGTGTAGACCAGTGAACATAATCTTGCCAGTAAATAATGTTTTAAAATATTAAATATCTGCATGGAAACAGAGTGATTATTGTACTCATTCTCAGTACTACTAAAGCCAAGAATTGATAATCTATTAGAGAATGTATTTAAATCAAAGATGTATTTTGTTATACTGAAGGCTGATTAAAACTAATACTGGATTTCTTCTGCTCCTTTGCAGGAGATTTAAAAGGATGACCCCCCAGCAGCATTAGTCATATTAAATGCATAAATCCTCTCAGTACTGCAACAGCCTTTATTGAATGTAAAGCAGTTATGGTTAATTTAGTTTAAGAACATATCTGTAATAGCAGTTCGTGAGAATTCTTGGCTGAATCATATCACACAAAAATTTCAGGTCATCTGAAGATACTGATAAACTAAGCCATCAAATTTAATGTTACACACCAATCACATTGAATTTTACATTACCATAAACAATGTTTATGTACAATGCTGCTCATCAAATATCATCACATTTTCAAGGAAGACCAACAGTTTGTATATTCCTCAAGTGTAGATGTCTAGAAATGGAATAAGTCTGTATGTAATGTTGTAGGCAGTCTTCAATATTCTGTATTCTTTCAACTGATCATCATCCAAGATCCTAGTGTGGCCTGGTTACTGCAGAATTCACTAGCAGAGAACCAGAACCTTGAAAGTACCAGGTCCTTCATTAGAGATGGGTTCATACTCAAGTCATTACATGGACGTTCAAACATTTCACACTTGTTGTACCAGGAATTATGTTCCTTAAGGCAAGATTTTTGCAGGAGGAATGTATATTTTCTTATAGCAAATCAGTGTGTTTTTTGTTGTTGTTTTTTTTTTTTTTTTCTCTAAGTGGGTTTTGTTAATAAATTTAGCTGTAGCCAATACCTAGTAATTGTTGAACTGGTTGAATTGGTGAAGACAGTTTTGAATGAAATATTTTTATAATGCCTAGTACCGTTGAAACCAGTTTGGGTCAAACCTGTAGGATGTATCACGTTATAAATAACAGAAAATTTAATAATAGTATTAGTATTCATTGCATTTAAGACTAGTTGCCATTTTCCTTGTAGAAGAGTATGACTTTTCCTTCTGCTTTTCAGAAGGGTGATACTGCATTTCCTGCAGAAATAAAAAAAAATAGTTTATGTATGTCTGTATACATGTTATATATAACATGTATATGTATAACATATAAGTTATGTATATATCTATTACAAGCTCATATTTGTATGTTTGCATTTTTAGACATATATGTTTTTATAGCATTTCATCCAGAATATATCAAAATATGACCATTCACTTGTGATTAGCCAGATCATGTTTTTGCACTTATCTTTCTGCTCTTTCTCCCTCTTATTGATCATTTTTCTATCCAAGGACTAAGATACAATAGAACTGCTAGCTGAATCTGGTATTTCTGGTAAGGACTGATTATTAACACACTGCTTCTTCCTCCTCTCTGTTCATTCCCCTTTTCTGCACTGTTTGTAAAGGAAGTCCAGTGAACAGTGTTCTATGTTAGAAAAATAAGCATCTCAGTACATTTTGTTACTAATTTGGATATTCACGCTTTCGATGAAGAAACTCAGGAATTCCTTTCTGTGTGTTGGTGTGCCATCCCAGCAGTGAGCTGCTGGCTTGCTATGCAGGGTTTTTACTTTAAAAGAAAGTACTAGAGAAATCACACTGAATAAACTACAGAGAAACAAAGATACGTACTTTGCTAGTTGTTGTGTTATTTGGCATTTGCATTTAGAAAATATAGGCAATATTTGAAGATTAAAGCTCTGATCGTAGGAACAGGAAATATAAACTAAATGTTTTAACAGGAGTGATAGTGTGTGTGCATCTGTTTCTATACAAATTATCTGGATGTGACAAGGCAGCATCTGAGCACTGACAAGCTAAAGTTCTTGTCTCCTCATCACTCTTTGCTGATCACATTCAAGTTGTCTGCAATCCAAGCTGCTAACATTTAAGAACTGTGACTATCTTTGCATACTGCCTATATCCTCTCTACACTAAGTTGGAATACTACAGAACACATACCAAATCAAGTTTTGCAATACTGACCATATTATTTATTCATTAGCTTACTGTATTTCAGGTGCATGTCAAATCATTCTGTTCAGCTACTTATTTTTTCACACTGATTCTTTGTGAGTAAATACAGCCTACCTCATTCACATCACACCTGAAATAAATGCTTTTATGGGATGTTGTTAATATTGGCAAATTTATTTTCCTTATGATGCCATGTGAAAGTTTGTTCCAAGCGGACTTTGGTTGTTGTAAGCCGTAACACACACTTTTTACAAACAGTTACAAACATTTAAGTTTAAACTTAGAAGGATGAGAATAATCTGAGAACATCAATCCCTCTCATTCAAAAAGTGAGAATAAAAGTTTACATTTTTGGAGTAAGGGTCGTGGCCAGTAAAGCTTTTTTTTCGAATTTTCATATGTCAATTATTTATTTCTAGGATTTTTGAACTTTGCACGTCTAAGATGGACAAATCCAGTAACAGTTATTTTTCCTAGGTGTTTATTCACTGAGAGATGGAAATGATGAAAATTATTTGGTATGACTAGACTTTTTTCCCAGAAAAATGTCATAGAAGAGGCTCGATGTCTTTTTTTTCTGACCCTTGGTCAAATCAGGTATTCTCTCCTTGTTTGTCATTATTCTGCCACTTAAAATATCTCTTTTAAATTCAGAACTTTCTCTTGCATTTTGAGGCCATCAAGTTTCATGGACATTTTCAGTACATGGCTAAGCACTGTAGCTCTCTATTTCACTGGCCATAAAATTCAACTGTGATTGTTGACCACAGGAACAGTGGTAATCCAGTCTGTTGATGACATGGGATGGGCTGTCTGACGTTCTCAATTTAGCTGAAAACTTAGACAGAGATGGAAAAGTAATGATTCTTGTATGTGGGAAAAAAGAGCAAAATCTCAAGATGTGAGAAGTAATACTTTAACATAATAAAACTTATATTAAAAATATTTCAGGTTTTCTAGTCCACTATTTTTACCATCTGTGATTTCAGATATACTAGATGTTTGCATTTTATTTATTGTGTTATGCACAGGATTTGCTGCAGAAGAGAACAGTGATTCATTGTTTTTTTTTAAGAAATTTCTTAGTAACAAAGTTGTAGGCTTTAAATATTTTTTTTCAAAGCAGCTTACTCAATAAAGTATAAACTCTACATGGCCGACAGTTTTAATCACTCATCACTGCAGCCATATTTCATTAGGTCCTTACATTTAATCCCTGGCTGACAAAGTCTGATTAACAGGCTGGTGACTCTGCTGGTTAATTTCTATATTGTATTAATAATGTCTGCCTTGTTAGGGAAGCCATTTAGAGCTTTCTGAAAGGGGCCTGATGATATTCCATGCAAGTATTTTATGGAATACGAATGTGAACATATGGATAACGCCTGTTAAATTTCGCTACAAGTCATCTGGAAGAGAAGACAACGTATGTTTGAGTAAACACAGAGTTTGGTTGGCAGCTTACTGTCATTCCAAATCCTAGGCCTTCTGGTGTCTGGGAAGAAGGGAAAGAGGCATATTCCCTGTGCTCAGGAGAAAACCTTCACTGAATAGTGTAGAATTATACTTTGCATATAGCTCCATATTGGTGAAAGACAGCCTGTTTGATATGCTGAGGGACGAAATAGCGCTAGGATGAGCTTTCTTTGCCAGCTTGCAAAGTCATCACGTATTTCTGGAAAGTAGAGTTTGCACCAGTTCAGTTGACAGGTCCTCATGAATTTTAATATCTAAGCTCCATATTCATGTAAGCAGCATTAATGTTCCCCTAAGCCTTTTTATTCTCAGGTATAATCTGAATATTTCAGAAAGTATCTTCCCTGTTTTTGTGCTTGTGCAAAGGTATACTGTAGTTTATGTACTTAATTTTATCAAATTTGAATTATTTTTTGTCCTGGAAAATGTAAAGCTGAGGCACTACGTAGTACCTCCTGTATTCTAGTGGATGATATGCCTATTTTTTTTAAATTACTTGGATTTATGTAATTGTGGAAAAGACTGAAAATGTTTGTATATACAAATACCAGATCATTTACAATTAAGCTTACAAATTTGAGGGGTGATCCTCATCTGGGATGAAAAGGCCAAACTCTAGTGCAGCAAAGAGAATGATCTTGTCCTAGCATGTGCTGAGAATGCATAGTTTTCAAGAGAGAATAATGAAAATATAGACAACATAATACACAAATGCAGGAAAATGAAAGTTGTTTTGAGTTATTTTTGAGTACAGAAGCAAGAAGAAGATTGGAATAAACACCCAGGTTCAAGAATAGAAAGACATTAAGAAGGTCTTAGTCTTTCTTTTCCTGTATTATCCTGCATTTATGAAAGCTTGTCTATATTAACAGGAGCAAAATTAACCATACTCAGTGGTTCAGGTAGCTTGATCTCAAAACTGCGTCAGCTTTCTTTAAATATTCTTCTTAAGCATCTTCTGATTTAATTGAAAAGAGACTTCATAGGCATTGGGAGCTGGCTTTTCATCTGATTTTTACTGAAGAGTCAGATAAGTACTAATAATAAATTAAATGGTTTACATAAACAGTGATTATCAGGCTGCTTATGATACTAACAAGAATGACATACAGTATTGTAAATGAAAGTTAGGTATACAAAATGCTAAGGGTCACGTAGAGATAGTAACTGTGTAGAACACAATAGTGTGTTTCAGAATGTTTTTAGTTAGAAGATTCTTAGCTAGAAATAAAGCTTCTTATAGTCCCAAAATTGTTAATCAACTCAGGAATTCCTTCATTGACTAATTTTGAATGAAGAAGTCTCAGAAATGACAGCTTCATAAAGATCTCTGAAAGAGATACTGGCCATTTCATTTTACTCAGCAACAGACTGAAGGCACTGCTATACTTTCCTGATATCCTGGTTAAGTCCATATTCGGATGCTATTAGTTACCTTGAAAATTACTTCAAGCACCTAAAATCTAATAGTTACAAGTGAAGTGATATGAAAAGTCTTATTTCAATCATAAAATGAATTTGTGATTCAGCAAACACATTTTCTGATCCTTGTTCTAGTTAAAACTTAAAAAAATGCTGTTTATAAAGTTGATAAATGTTTATAAATACCTAGAGAGGTGGGAGGGAAATGGATGAGGCCAGGCTCTTCTCAGTGGTGTGCAGTGATAAGACAAGGAGTAATGACCTAAAACTTGAAAACAGAACATTTGAACGTTTTTAGTCAAGACATCTTCAGGTTCAGGAGAGTTAGAAAATTTTACTCAAAATATTTAAAAGATAGATGATTCTCACCTGCTAAGGCCCCTATCCCTACTGCAGCTATGCTTTTCCTTCCAGCCCTGGAAGTATTTTTATGAACAGTCTCCTGTGAGGCTTAGACCTTTAAATATAAACTGACTGGGACCCGTGCTCTCAGACATGGCTCACAGGAGTAGAACTTACGGAAATGTAAACCAATTGAAAGGAGATTTTCATATCTAACAGTTTGTCTTATTGCAGAAATGTTTTTAGAACATATTAGTCTGAAAATTAAATGTTAAGACAATGCTGCTGGACCCACCATGCAATCCAAGTGAATGGGCTTCCACTGACATTTTGCACTGTTTCTGTAAAAGAAATTGAAATTTCAAAACTGAGTTCTTTAGATTTAGATATTCAAAAAAGTGCCTACCTCAATATCTTGATGAACAACTTGTGATTATGTCATATTTACAATAAAAGCTGTGATACATTTCTGAGCTCTGAATATATAAACCTTTAAGGAAAAATAAATAAATCCATCGACACCTCTGTATGATAGTAATTTCTTTTAAAATCTGAAGTATGAACAAAAGAATTACTGGAAAATATAGTTGAGGAAATAGAAAGTCAAATATCTTTCAAAATAATTTTCTATATAAGCAACGTGAACTAACTTGAAGTTCAAGCATAGCCCAAGCTGTATGCTGGCTTACTCTGAAAATGTTGTTGCTTTTTTTCTTTTTCTGTTGCATTTTGTATCTTTCTATCTGTACCATTTACTTCAGTCTTTCTAAACCTGATGCTTCCTAAACATTCCTGATGCTCACAGTTACTCAAACATCTAATACAAAACCACTTAAAAAAACTTTTCAACTGCATGATATCTCTTGCAGCGGCTGAGGCACAGACTCAGATATGGAAGATCCAGATCGTTCATTACAGGTTCTAACATCCTTTATAAACATTCACAAGTTTTCTCTTTCAGCTTTCCCACCAGCTTTTACATGTCAGTAAAATACTTCCCAAACACTCCTTAACTGCGCATGCAGGTGCTTATCCAATCATGGTCTGCCATTATGCAGCTTACTTGAACTATTTTTCCTCTTCTTCTGGAGTGTCCTTGGTTCTCAGCCTTCCTTTCTCATGTTGCTTATCTTGCTCCACAGCTTCTGCTCTGAATATACCTTCTTGTATTCCCACAATCTCTCTACATGTTTATAGATATGACTTATTTAATGCTCAAAAGCTTAAATAAGATCTGGCATTTACTATGATGATGTTTCAGAAAGTGTTGTAGACAGCTCACTTAAAGACAGTGAAAAGTGCATATTTTCCTTTAAATCAGTACTTTTACACATGTAAAGTTTTCCCATAACAGTAATATAGGTGGAGAGAGAACGCTTCTTGGGTATAATAGGATATAGCTGTGCACTTCGTCTTTTAGTAAGCTTCATGCAACAATAAATTCTCCATTATCTATAAATTAAATTCTGCAGAATAAACCCCGAAGGCACCAAGAACAAGATACAAAGTGAGGATTCCATTCCTTTCTTCACAGTTTTTTTTTTTGCTTGGTATTTACTCATTCTTCCTCATCTAGAGCAATGCGTGAATAGACAGCATTTTACAGACATTTACATTACTGTTCATCGGAAACATTTTTCTTTCTAAAAGATGAACAAGCTAAGAATACAAGAAGAGGAGGAAACATCTCAGGCTGTTTTGGTATTGAGACACAGGCACTGAGTGAGATGTTTTGATACATTGATAGCTAAAGTAAGCTAGTATCCCACAATGACAGTTTGTGTAGCATTCTCCTCTGTGTTTTAAATTAGGTGCCTTGTCAATTCATTTAGACTTTCTCAACGGTTGTTTACATAATAATTAACACTTTTAGAAAGTGATTGACCCCTTCAACCTTAAATGGCTTGGTTAAAATGGGCTCAACCGTGCCCTGTAATCATCAACCTGTGCTGCTGAGATGGATCAGTTAAACCATCTAATTATGGAGAAAAGCATGATACAGTGTAACAACTATTTTCAAAACATTCGTTATTATAACATTTTCATTAAAGTAAGAAGACAGGGCTAATAACGAAAGTGTGTCAGAAAGTATCTCTGTAAACCACATAGAGAATCAGAATATGTGAAAGGAGGCAAAAACTAAGGGGTTTTGGAAAAACAGATTCAACTATTTGAAGAGGAACAAAGACAAGTGCAGAATAAGAACAGCACAAAGGATATCTATACAGCTGAACATTTTTTAGACTGTCAACTTAGGAGTTAGGTATACGCTATTAATTTGAAGCTGCAAAATTAAAAATTCACAGATACTGGAAACTACAGATACTGGAAACAAAATCAGTGAAATAAATGTCACAAATTATAAAAGATCAGTAGTATAACATTTACAGAAGCGTTTTTTTCCTAGTTAGGAGGGCTTTGGCTAAGTAATAAGTTGGAGTAAGTGTTAAGCCAAAAAAATATGTAATTTATAGTTTAGTATAGATTTGGAAAAATGAAGTCAGTAGATTGTGTTAAAAAAATGCAGAGGTCTTGGTTTCATCAAGAAAGTGTGCCTTTTGAAAGGTATAATTGAGGAAGAACTTAATGATGTCTAGAAGATGGGAAGTAGTGAACTACTTATGCTCCCTGAAAATTAATTTCATTCTCTGGTGGACACCAAAAATGGGCCCAAGAGCTCTACTTACTCTCCTATGGTATGTGTAAGATAATCTTCCAACTTTGTGCCTTCTGATCTTCTTTTCTAAGATTAGGATTAAGAATTTTAATGTCCTTCCAATGATCTCATGAAGAATCCATTAACTATTGTGACCTGCTTTGATATATGCATTAGGTAGAAAAGTAATTGTCTGGGACATCATTCATCATCTTGAAAGGAGTACACCTTCATCATCTACCATTCTTGAAAGGAGTTTGTTTGAGTTTTAAAACAGCAACTCAAGCCTCTAAAGTACTATTCTTCCATACTTGATATTAAGGGGACCCAGATCCAGTGGACTTTAAGAAATAAGGATTTATTCTCCCTGATTTGTTTACTCCCTAATAGGCAGCAATAAATGCAAGCACCGAAGATCCAGATCCACCTCAATATCTTTCCCCACTAATTATCCTTTCCCTAAATATCTGATACTACATTTTGGACACTCTGTAAGACTCCTTAAAATAGCCTTAAGTTATACCTAATCCTAAGATTTTCTCAGGTATCTCCAAGTCAGTTTGCACTTATCTGTGATGCCTTGCTTCCCATTTCTTACCAGGTCTGGCTAAGGCTCCACAAGAATCTCTTCACTGACTCATCAATTTATAGCTCCCCTCTGTTCCCCATTAATAAAATAGGGAAATAAACATAAGAGTATTTAACAGTGCTTAGAAACATAGAAAACTCTGGCATGTTATTTTCTATCCAGTGTACCACTATTATCTTTGGTTATCTTGTCTATTTTTCTTCCTCTTTTTTTCTTTTTTCTTTTTTTTTTCTTTTTTTCCCTTTTCTTTTTTTATCTAAGAATTTTCTGGAAACTTACTTTTTTTGTGCTTGCTGTTTCACATATTTCCCTGAACTTCCATCCTTGTACACTTACCAGGAACTTCAGTTTTAATTTACTTATCATTTTCATTTTTTTTTCATAAACAGAATGATAAAACCATATACATGTATTCTTTACATCCACTATATAAGCTCATTGTGAGTGGAGAATTAATCTACATTTGTATCAGCTGAGAATTAATGTATCTTCAAAATATTTACCATGCTACAAAACATTTAAGAAGATATTACAGAAGGCTTTGTAATTTATAACAATAATATGCTTTCTCAGAAAAGAGTTATAGTGTGAGGTTTGGATTCCAAAAGATAGTCAAGATATATTAGTTTCCTGTTTTTCCATTTTATTCGAGACTTGATGTACTGACTGTATTTTCTTTTGTTATCTGTTCATGAACATCTTATTGATACTTTTCTTTCATTGTTTCGTTCTCTAAACAATTATATTAAATAGTGTGGAATAATACCTAAATTTGAAATCTTGATATGTTCTACTTCTCTCTCTCTTATTTATTTTTATTATTATTTTTATTTTTATTCTTATTTTTATTTTTTTCCCCTTTCTTGCTCCTCAGTCTTACAGTTTTTCATATTTGTATTTCTGAGTATTCTGTTTTCTTTTACTTTGTCTCTCTTTAACTCATCATTTCCTTTTTTTCTATGTTCAGTTCTTATCTATCACAGGTATCCTGTTCTTGGATACAATCTTTGAAGACAGCAGCAGTTGTTCAAGATTTATGGATATATTAGAGGATAGTTTCCTATGACAATAAAACTACCATTTCCACATTCTGATAACTTTATTTGTTCTTCACATTCAAGGCTTGTTCTTTGAAAGCAGACCATGCATGAAATGCCTTCCTTTTATAATTTATCCTGGAAATTTTTGAAAATAATTACTCAATTTGATATTTTTATCTTAATTTCCCATGAATATATTTGCATTACCCTATACTTTTTTTTATTCTTCATACATATTTTGTATGAAGAGAATATGTGAGGATTGCCTTGTTCAGAATCAGTCATTTCCAACTAAATTGATATGATTTCCAAATCTTAGGGACTCTATAACAGGACAGCATGGATGTAGTTTATTCACAGGCGGAAAATTTGAGTGTCCGTTATCACTGAAGGAGAATTTTTACTCATCTTTCTAATTAAGGGGGGGGGCTTTATTACTTTATGATTCCTTAGTGGATGAGGACAAAAGCTGTACTAATGAACAGAGTAGTTAAATAAGCCTATGGCAAATAAGTGATAAATTCTGTAATAATTTCCATCTACTGTAAACATGTGTTAGAAACCTGGAGTTTATGAATAATAGGTTCATTTTGAAGTAATTAGAATTCTATGCCATTAACAGCTGGGAGTCTGGATAATTATATTTTAGAATGAAATGTCAGGGAAAACACATTTCTGTTTTTATGACAATTATGTTTATGTTTAATGATAGGAATAATGACATGCAATATAAATCCAAAATAGCAAAAATTAACTGTATCCATCATGAATGTCAGTATGAATACTCCAGCAAATCAATAATCATAGGTAAATAAGAGCTTGATAATCTTTTGTTTCATATTGGAATATATTCAGCTCTTCTTTTCACTTTTTGAGAGATAAGATTTCCAGTTTCTTCCTACTAAACTCTCAGCATAAGGTACTAAGGATGCAAAATGTATTTATGTTGTGTAGTCATCAAGACTTGTTTTGTGGGAGTGCTAAAGCATTATCTTGATGAGTCACTGAAGTCATTTAAACACATCTGCAGAAGAACATAATCAATTCTGTTTTTTAAGGCAACAGTAAATCAATTCCATTTTCTCTAAGCTAATAAATATTGGAAAAACTTAATATAGAAATCCATATTAAGCAGATAAACCTGCTTTTGGAGTTTACCTGAACTTGCTTTTGGATATCTTATACAAACTGCTTCTGTGCCTTAACAGCACCATGATACTGTGCCTGATATAGATCAACTTGTATGAATTAGAGATTTGGGATGTTACAGTGGAAACTCTCTTGCCTATCTGGCACCATGAGGAACCTGCTTGCAGTGCTAGTAGGACTGAAGTAATATCTGTCTTATTAATTACTTTATACCTAAGTGAGACTCTCAAAAACTCTGCCTCTGAAACATGACTTCAGGTCATGTTGGACTAAAAGCAGCCTGGTTCCAGATTAGGAGCTTGTATACTGCTCTCTTCTTCTCCTGCCATCTTTACAGATTGAGTTGGAGGTAGACACCATGCTCTTCCCTCCTGTTTATACCTATGTTGAGAGTGTGGAGTACTTCCATAGAAGAGCGGGTGTTGAAGTGAGTAGGCATAGGTCTATACAGCTAACTTCATCGGTGTAATTAACGATAAACTGACTAATCTACTTAGGGGACTGTAAAGTGGAGGACACTGACATTCCTGTGAATCAGAATGTCTTTGGGGTTTCAAAATGTCTGATGATTATATATATTTTTAAATTTACACCACAGAAGACCTTTATGAAATTGAAGTTCTTGACAGGATGTCATTATTGAATGTTTTTCATTGTAAAGTTTCATGGAAGTATTCATCATCTTAACGTACTGCATTGATTTTATTTTCCTACATTTACCTTGTTGATGCCCTTCCTTGACAGTACGGGCAGACTGGAGGGTTCAGCATGCCTGAGCAGATGTCACATACTCTGTGCCATGGAACAGATGGAGTTCTGATAACCTGGTTCCTCTTGCAGCAACAGAGTATTTTCTTGCTGAAGACTTTCCTGAAAGTTTACCTCTGCTTGTCTCTTGATCTCTTCATAACTTACCTATGAGCACTTAGTCATTGTGCTTCTAGATCTGGGTATCTTTGCTAATTTATCAGTTTGACATTTGGAAAAGCTGAAAACTATCTCAAAAGTTTTCCTTTATAATCTCCAAATGAATGCTTATATTTGGAAGCAAGTGCAGTCATTTCACTGCATGGTGCCAAAGACTCAAGAATCAGATTCAGATTTTCAAGTTCTCCACTTTCTTCTTCCTGCGGAGTTTATCATTTTCTTAAGATTTCTGGAGAAATTCCATTGCAAGCAGTTGCAGTGAAGAATCATGGATTGCATAGGCTTGTCCTCCCCAATCCCTCATATATCCTCATTTACTTTACTCATTATAACTCCCACTTTCCCTGAGTTTCCTTATAGATGTTCCAGACAGCATATTTTTGGATTCACCAACCCCCTTGCAAAAATTTCAGTTTCTCCTTAAGGTTTCTGATTACCATTTGAGCAAGAGGCATCATATCATATGACAATACATGTTCTGATTAGTTGACAGCCCACTCAAACCAGACATATTACTGCTATGCTTATATCATAATTTTGAAATAATATAATATAATAACTAATATAGGGCTATAATAACTAATATAGGGCTCATTCATTTTTTACTTCTAAGGACTCCTAGCTAATACATTTGATGCCTCGGTCTCCTTGTGAAACATGGTCATTCCATTTGTGAAGTGTCAAACTGAGAAACTACAGAAGGGAAGATAAACTATGAAAAAAAAATTAGAGGTAGTATGCACACAAAATGAAGTCATTTTCTACATTTATTATTGTTCGTGGTCCAGTTCTGCCTGAGTCCTTTGTTTTTCAAAAATAAAGAAGAGATAAGGAGAATGATATCAGGAAAGAAGAGAGCAAGCCCTTGCAGGCAATCAGGAAAATTATGCTGTTCAGTAAAGGTTTCTGTATTCTGGTAATGCTCAGTAAAGAGTGAACAACCTTAAGTGTCTACAAGGCAGATAACCACTGTAAGAGGACTAAGTGCTCATGAATATTTTGCTGTGTTTTTTTTCTGGAATAGCCCTAGTTATTCTGTTTGTCAGTCATAACACCTTTTTGTAGCACCTGACACTCGTACACAGCAGGACAGGAAATAATTTCTTTGCCCATGGTGCTGCCCTTCATTTAGCCACTGAAAAAGGGCAAGATTGAATACGAGTTTTTGATATTTTCTTTGAAATAATTCCCCTTTGTTCATGGTACAGAGTTGCAGAAACTGTGTTGTCTTTACTTTGCACACAGAATTGACTCACTGCATTTTAATTAAGTCTATCAACAATAAAATAAAGAATCAGTGAGGTGTCTAACAAGTCCATATATGACCCTAAATATATAGCTTGCATAAAAAAAAAAACCCTTTGGAGTGAAATAGTAATTCATGCTAAGAAAAAAAACAAAACAACAACAAAAAAAGATTGGAATGGGAAAGGAAGGGAAAAGAATAGAAAATCAGGGCTTTTATTTATTTGTTTGTTTGTTCATTTGTTTGTTTTCTGCAAAATCCTCAAAAATGCACAAAAGACGGTACCCATTGACATTCATTGATGCTTGCTGAATGTTGATGAAGATCAAACAGTGGATGTGAGCACAGTGAGGCATTGGTACGCTTCAGCAGTGGTGAGAGCAACAGTGGGTTATTTCCACTGGTGCAAATATGTATGAGCACAGCATGCACACTTGTTCACCACTGGCAAAAATGCTTAGCTAATGGTGGTGGCTTTGTTGAAAAACAATGTTTTATAGCTGAGCGTCTATCCAACATTTTTATTATGCTCTTCATATCTGTTGTAGGTTCCATGGAAATGAATAAGAAGCATTATTTTCAGAGTGACCAACATATGGTTATTTTCAGATCAATATTATGAAAGTTTTCTGTCTTTTAGGGCTTCTAGCATAGTCAGTATATTTAAATTTTCATCTCTGTTATATGCATGTGGCTAAAAGTTGACATCTAACAGTGTCTCCCTGAGCAAAAGGAAAGAAAATTATAGAAGATGAAAACATATGAAAAAGTTAAGGTAGAACTAAACTCTCAGCAGATTAATGTTGCTAGGTGGTATTCAATTAACACCAGAAATTATTTGTAACGATAAGAATGTTAGAGCAGCTGCTATCTTAATGAATTAATGGTCTCTTGAAATAAAGATAGCACTAAAAGTGAGGGGTAAACATGAAGTCTTACAATCACATCATCAAGGGAAGCAAGTAATTTTGTAGCCTACACAAGAGTTTAAATTTTCACAGTTTAGTTTTGGCCTAATGCCTGCATGCAATTCTGCTTCACTTCAGATTTTCACTTTAGAATATGTAGCTTGCTGTCATGTAAAAATAGGACAAAAACTTCTTGATACAGTCTCATATGCATGCTATATATTTAAGTATTCATTTTGGAGATACTCGTTTCCTGAGGTATGTCATCAAAAGACTTTCAAGTTAGCATCATTTAATACAGATTGACTAATTTAAAAAAGATAAAATTGACCTAATGGAAAAGAATATTTGTAATTCAGCAAAATATATTATTCCTTATACCCATAACTTTAGGACTTAGAGTTGTGGCCCTCCAAGCAGTTCCCCCAGACTCTTCTTTTTCTGTTCTTTAACTAAAACATTTAATAGAGACAGCTTCAATTGTCATGCAGAGAATATTTTTTCATGAACAAGAATTCAATGAACAAGAATCAATGACAAGATGGAACAAGAATCCAATAATCAAAGAAAATAAAAGCAAACAAACAAGGTGTCCTCTTTGATAAAGCTAAAATTGTTATTTTGGGGTACAATTCTGTTTAGTACTCGGTACAGTCTGTAAATTATATATGCAGACATAGAAATCTAGATATGCAGTAAAAATATGTAATTGGGACCTTGTGACTGCTGTAGTGTGAAAAACATTCCCAAATAAATGTAAATAAATCATATACTATATTTTTCAGAATTTTATGTATGGAGTAATATATATACATATATATTAGAATGTATGATTATGATGTTTAGAAGAACTGTGTTCCTGTGGAATATGGGACTGCGAAGTGATAGGGAAATTCTAGCTGAATTCTATGTTCAGGTGCAGCTTTTGCCAACATCAAGGAGAAATGTATAAATATCACCATTATTATCTCTTCATATGTGCCCCTACACCATATATATTATATTTTATTTCGGCATGTATAAAGATATACACATATATGTGTACACACACACACATATATATATTTATCTTGTGTGAATAGATATATAAAAAGTAGCAAAATGAAAAAAAACATTTTATTCTATATTAAATGGCTGTATCCTTTGTTTATGCAAATCCAGTTTTGTTGTATTTGTGCCATTTGGGGCCTACCTAACACATCATTTTATCTTACAATCATTTGAACAAGTATTTATGATAGTATTCATATAATCATATTATCATATTATCATAATTATTTCAGTAGGTTTACTTATCAATTGCAAAAATTTTAAGACATTTCTCTGATCAGTAAGACAGATAATTTTGCCTACGCATTATGTTTTGAAGTAGGCACCTTCATGCCAAACTGAATATTTTCTCTCAGACTTGTGAGATACTTTCTACATAGCAATAGAAACCTCCCCTTAATTCTTCCATGTTTTTTTAAAAATAATCATTTTTCTGAAGGAATGAAACACATTATTCAGGTAGATTGTCATCTCAGAGCCTAGCTTATTATGGTGACTGGGAGTCTTTCATTTCTATTTGTATGTATCTAGCTATTCAGTATGCACATAATGATCATGTAAGCCCGATATTCACAAACTTATTTCTTTATCTGTATGCAACGTAGTAACTTGTGGATGCTATAACTTTTCCAATTGAAAACTTCAAGTTGAGATCATCAGTGAGAATTTGCGAAGGAGAATGAGAATATTAAAATATTAACTGTGGAATGACCAACAGAGTGAACGACTAGCTCAGGGAAGTCTTCATAATCTACTATTGCAAGAATAGCTCCTTCTCAATTCTACTGATCATCCTTAACAATAACAGAGAAGGAGCTGGAGAGAATGGGGACAGAGAATGATGAAATACACAGAAAGAATTATGACTGACTGTTAGAAATGGAAAAAGATGCAAACATTAAGAGTGAATGGCAAAAGTAAATGAAAAGTGAGCATTACAGTGTTAGTGTATACCATTGATGTCTGACATGCAGATAAAAGGCCTTGTCTTAGTGTCAGTACCCAAACAACTTCAACAAAATTCCTTCTGTTCCTCAAGGCTATATTGGCTTTCTACCAACTCTTTTTCTTATTTTTCTTGATGTTTTATGCGTTTTCTTTCCCTTGCTTTCTTTCTGACTTCCATCTGGCACTCCTTCGTGTTCTTACTTTCCTTAGCAATATCCAAAGTCCCTCAAACATAGTCAGTATACATAAGGACACTGGCGTCTGCCTCAGCAGCTCCCACCAAAGTCAAATTTTCTGTAGTTGCATTCCATTTTCACTTATTTCTTGGCTGTCCCTCCTGGTTCTTCTCTTCCACAAGCACAGTCAACTCCATAGCTCTCCCCTCTGGCCTATTTTTAATTGTTAAAAACAAAGTAATACAGATAGAAAAATAGACACAAGCACACACAAGATCTGTCATAACAGAAGTCATTGGCAGAGATATAGAAATGGAAAACACTCATGTAGAACAAAATACAAATACATTTTGATTAACATATTAAAATATGTTAATAATGTAATAAAGTAGTAATTACATGTCTTTCAATTCTGTGACTAGAAAAATAAAGGACAAGAGAAGCTGAAATACCTTCAGGTCTTCTAGTGCTGTCAATGTCCCAGACTCTTACCAGCTCTAATAGAAGTCCTTTTTTCACAATTGGGTAAAGGGATGTAATATTGTGCTGTATATTATCCTGCTTTTAATACTGATATTCATGTTTCCCAGCTCAGCAGAGTGCTTGCTCTTATCAACTTTGTAGGACTTTGGTAGGTACTGCAACTGCTTAGTCCCTTACAAAATGTATTTTAAAATATAGGAAAGGAGTTAATGAATATTCATAACCATTCGCCTACGATTCAGCTTAGATATCACGAGGCAGTTACTTGCTGTGTGTTCTTGTACAACAGAATGTCATCAATTACTGAAACCTCTTGCACATACAAAGGCTTTTTTTTTTTGTAAATGAATTTAAATGTAAATTTTGATAGAGGAAATTCTTCTGTCTGTTGCTTTTTCAACTCAGGACTTGAAAGCTTGGAATTTGTAATAAAAAAAATTCTTCCCAAGTACTCTGGGAGGCATGTTATTAAAATGAAGCTTGCATGTATATTCATGAAGAAAATGAGAAAAGTTATTTTTATTCAGGAAAAAAATAAGACTGAGACAATTTTCTGTCATTTCAAAGGACTCTTCAGCAAAGTGCCTCTTCACAGTCAGATTCCTGAGCCACTCACCTTCTTAACTCATAATTACTTCACCTTAGTGTCTGTGTTCACTAAGTGCAAACCATTTTCTATCCTTGCAGATATCAAATTATTTTTAAGTTCAGAAAGCAGTCAAGATTTAAATACAGTATTTTTAAAACTATCAATTCAATCATTCCATATACTCTAAAATACCTTAGAGCAGCTGCACTATATAAAAAACTGCAATCACAAACAATCATTCCCGGTTCTGTGCTCCTACATGACTACATGTTGTGTTCTTATAAAGCACTCCAGTCTTCTGCATTGTAGTGAGAGAGGAAAACTGCTTTATTTATAAGGATAGCCTTTATTCTTTTGTGCAAGCATTCTTCCCAACATTCTGAAACACACAGAATGATACAAACCAGGAGCCTTCATATGAATTCCTTACAAAACATAGCATTAATATGACAGAAGCTTTTCTTCAGTGAGGGCTGTCCTATCTTAAGGCTGCTGAATGTGGACTTGCTTTTTTTGCTCAATTTTTTTGTTCATATAATAACTTTAACTTCCTAGGCTTCATTTGATGGTGAGGATTTCATGCCTTGGTATGCTAGTGTTTCCGTACCATGTATCAATATACAAATATTTACCTCTGTACTAGTTGAGGGCCTCATTTCACTGGGAAATGTCTGTTTTTCACAAGGAAGGGAATTCCAGAAGTTAATATGTAATTTGCATTGTTTATTACCACAGCAAAAGGTAAACTTAATTGCAGGTATAATGAAGATTCCCATTCCTTTCTCAATGCCTTGCTAGTTGCCACTTTTATGTTTATTGATTTACAATTTCTTATGGGAATATGCGGTTTAAATTCTGTAGATGATTTAGGAGGCATATAGGGCCATAAGATATTGTTATCAGAGTTTTATAAGAGGAAGCACATTTCTACAAGACTACATTTCTGACTTGACGACCATAAACCTCCTACCATATTTCTACACTTTAGGTAGATTCACACAATCTACAAGAAGAAAATATTTCTGCTACAATTTTTTATCAATTGAATTTTAATAGAATTAAATTGCCTAAATATATGTAGGTATCTATTACTTTTTGAGAGAGAGCCCTGCCTGCCGTTCAGTTAATTCTTATTGCATGCGAACATACCTAGATAAATCTGTTCAGCTACTTCCCTGGAGGCTTTAGTATGTCTCTGTATGCCCATATTTGAAAACTTAATTCTTGGTTTTTTTCTTTTTAAAATATAAGTTCAATAAACTGTTGCCATGAATTCTGAAGAATCTTCTGTCTGTGTGTATGTAAGTATGATACCTGGCATAAAAAAGTTACTACAAAAATGTATTTCCAGTTTAAAAATACCAGATAATTAAATAATTTGAAAATGGCAAGTACTTTCCCCTTCATTTTTTTTATACTGAAAAAGTGAGAAAAGAGAAGCTAGAAAATCACACATTAATTTGTGTTTGTGTTGAAAGAATAACGCTTAAAAGGAGCAGTAGTGCTTTTTCTCATTTGCAGCTGCCCTTTCTAGTCAGAAATCAATATCAACTATCACTCTGAGTTTAATGTCTATGCAGACCTTCAAATTCTTCAGAAAATGTGAGCTAATTCTGCATTTAGTGATCTCACCCCCTCCAAGTTTGTTCGGAGCAATTTTGGCAACTCTCAGACAGAGTCAGACACTGATTCAAAATAGCAAATGACCTGAAACACTAATAGCTACCTTTACAAAAACAACTGCTTTCCTCATCATATGCTTGAGAATAGGTTTAAATAATGTTCTGCAAGAACAATTTTTCACCTCTTTCCTCTAAACACACAATTTTTAGGCCTTTCAAAGCTAATTATATTTAATAAAATGATTTTTTTAATTGAGGAGAAAATTAAAAAAAAAATCTCAGAAATAAAAACTGTTAAAAACTGAACTGTTAAAACTAAAATTCTTATGTAGAAGGTCCTCTTGCTTCTGATTTTTTCAGGTTTTTTTTTTTTTTAACCAAGATGACCTCATTATTACTCATCTGGTAAGAAAATGGTTTCTTGGATAAAAAATCAAGGATATTTTTCCTTTTATTTATTCTGATTTGAGATTGAAGCACTTTTTAAAGGAAGAACAATGTGGCAGAAGCAAAAGCAACATCAGCAAAAACAAACTTCCTACAAACAAAAGAAACCATGCAAACATCAACAACAATGAAGTATAACCGTATAATTCACATTGTCACACTGCTAACATTGTCTTATTCTGGTTCAGCAGTGGTGAAGAATTGATATTGTCCAAGATACTGAAACACTGGGAACTTTTCAGAGTTTCTATGATAACTGGATCCCAGCCAGTGCAGACCTCTGTCTGAGGGCTTGCTTTCTGTGATGCCAGGTAACCCTGATCCCAGCTGGAGAGTTTAAGGAGAAGCAAGTTGGAAAGTTTGGGAGGCCAGCAGCTCACCAGGTAAACAGTTGAAATATCAGATGTCCTGGAAAGATTGATGCTCCATTTATCGGGCAGCTAGCTGTCAGGAAAGTTGCCCACGAGGGAGAGTAGTCAATCTGGCCTGCCTGTTTTCCTGTATGATTTCCATCAGCATTACAAAAAATAAATAATGGATGCATATTTTTTTATAAATGTCATGATCGCTAATTCAAAAGTTTCTGTCTTACTCCTTCATTAAATATAGATCTTAATGCTGATCTAGTCCATTATTTGAAAAGTTTTGTCATTATAATGCGCCTAAGATTCTCTTGTATTGAGGACAAGATTCTCTTGTAGCAGTCTCACCTCACTATTCCTTCATTCTTTTTCTCTCTCTTCTTTACCTTTTTACTTTATCTTGAATAACTAGATTCTCCCCTCCTGTAGCCTTTGAGTTTGTTCCAACACTTTTCAAACCTCATAATACATTTAGGAACTAAATGGGTGAGGTCTATATGTTTCTTTCTACAGCTCCACTAATCATTGGTATAAACAAAATTAAGCCAGATAACAATTCATGGTCTTTCTCCAAAGTATTATTAGAATATGTCTTAGCCCCTCGTCACTATTGTCAAATTCTCTTGTTACTTAACACCTTGCTTTTAGTATGTCATTTCCCTAGCTGAAATTTAAAATAAGTTTAATAAGTTTTCAGGACTTGACATCACAATCTGTGTCACTACTGGGAGATGAATCTGTCTGTTAGCTTTTCTTACTTTTAACAGCAAAAATTATAACAGCAACTCTGAGAATAATTTTGCCCTTGACACTTTTGGGGTTAACTCTTGAGTTATAGAATTTGTTTGTGAGTGTAATACATGGCATTAATGACAAAGGCAATAGAGAAATCTGTAATGTCTTCAGTCTATCATTAGTAACTATGTAAAATATATTGGCCCTAGTTGCATTTAGACAAAATAGTATGAAATACTAATTATCTCCCAAATGCACATTTTCATTTCTGTATGTCAGATATTTATCTCTCTAAAAATGATGTTAAAAAGAGCAAAATAAGAAAGATCTCAAAAAAGTGTTAGATATATGTATATTTTTAATGGGACTATCAGAGACTTTCTTAGAAACAGAAGAAACTTGAGGCTGTAATATACTAGGTTGTTCGGCCCTCCTTCTATCATATCCCTATTTGATTTTTTACCCTTTTCTGGGTAACATATAACCAATTCCACAGAAAGTTTCTTCACGCTGCCTGCCATCTGTCAACAAACTCAATTCTGACAGGAGTAGCCAGCATCTTGAGAGTGCAAATCAATTTAGTGTCAGTACTGGATGTGTTCCAGTGCATTTCCTCAGCACAGATGAAAGAAACTGTGTCAACTGAGCAATGTTGCATATGTTTTTATCTACTGGTAGTTGGAGATTGAGCTAAAACTACTGAATCCATTTCACTTAGGCTCTCAAATTTTATCTAGGACTCTATGTATAGCATGCAGCATGTAGGAGAGAAAAATCAATGGGCAATTATAAAATAAAGAGGTACAAACATATTCAGTTAGTCTTGATGTAGAATTAAACTGTGAGTAGGCAGTGATAGGAAAGGAAAATACAACAGAAATAATGGCAAGTAAATGTAAAGGTTGCACCTCCCACAATTTTTCTGAGACATAAATTGCTTTGTAAACCAAGATTGCTTCTACAAGAACAAAGCATCCCTTACTGTAAAGAACTATGAATTTTTTCATAAAGCAATTCACCTATATGTGGCTATGACCTTTAATTTCATTAAATGGAGGATATATCAAATATCCAGTTTCTAGAATATTTACACCAGGTGAACAGAATCATTGATAGCAAGAGTTCAGAACCTATGACTTTGTCGTTTGCTTTATGTGAGTAATTAGAGAAAATAACAGACCTGCAAAAACCTTCCAAACATAAATTCTTTGTGACTGCTTTGATAAGGGCAAGTTAATGATCTCAGCAAGAGTTTGGAGACATGAATGTGTTAATCCCTATAAATTAAACTTCCACAGTTCCAGAAAGCTGTGAATTCCTGAAGAGATATATTATTCACATTTGAAAAAGCGAGTTAACTATGCCCCTAAAGTGGTAATATGTAATAGATGAATAGGGGCTATTATCTGTCAATTTTAAATGTTGAACTTCCTGTATAAAATCTAATGTTTTTTTCACAATTTGAAAGATACACTTATCTCATTTGTATTCTGTTGCTCTGTGATTTTCCTCAGTGTTATCCAAGTCTTACTTTTCCATCCACATGTTCATAAATTATTATCAAATTAGCAGGATTAGTTTATAAGAACCTTTTCCTCCTCTAGCAACCCTATTGCTAGCCATGGAAGATATACTCTCCTTTTTAAAATTTTTTTTTCATATAATATAGTCAATAATATATATATAAAAAAAAATTAAAGAAAGCAGAAGTAACCAGTATTATTTGTAAATCATGAAAGTCTTGAGAGTTTTGGGAGTGGAACATGTTACAGAGAAAACTTTCCCCAGAGTTGGTATAGTGAAAATTAATGCTTTCCACAAGTTTGTTTCTAATTCTCTTTCCCATGATAGAGGAATATAGAGGAATATTTTGTTTTCTAAAGATTTTGGTGGCAGTTTTATTTTTTCTCTCTTTTTTTTTTCTCCGGTTTTTACATAAGTCTATACATATGAATAAACACCTCCTAAAGAGAGGCTGAGTTGAAGTTGCTCAACCTGGAGAAGGCTCTATGGAGAGCTGGAGAGGGACTCTTTATTAGCAAGTGCAGTGATAGGACAAGGGGTGATCATTTTCAACTGAAAAAAAGATAGATTTTGATTAGATAATAGGAAGAAATTATTTACTATGAAGGTATGAGGCACTTGAATAAGTTGCACAGAGAAGTGAATGCCCATCCGTGGAAGTCTTTCAGGCCAGTTTGGATGGGAATTTGGCACTGCCCAATCTAGTGGATGATGTTCTTGCACATGGCCTGGGGGTTGGAACTAGGCGCTTCTGTGATGCCCCCTTTTGAAGAAAGTGGTAAAAGAAAACAGTCAGAGTATAAATGGCTTCAGTTTTCTAGCCATTGCAGATACAGGTTAATGGCCCACTACTTCAGAGTAGTGCCGTGATACTGGCTGGAGGTGTAAGACCATTTTCTAGCCTCCTGACCTACTTTGTATGGAAGTAATTACATGGAGCATTTCTGACAGTGGCAAATCTGAATGTCAGCAACAGCTCTGGTCCACCGAGGTTATGCATATTTTGATCACTATAGATAATCTCATGAATATCTGAGGTAGAAATTTAATAAAAGGTCAGCCTGGGCTGGGGAACACATTGCTTCAAGAGATGAGAATAAACACAGTCAGAGTCACTTTCTGATTTACTTAGAAAACTCACCCCTTTGATTCCATTTCAGTCATTGAAGTTTTTATGAACATACAAAACAGCTCTGCTGTTTCATGTTCAGAAAGGGAAGAAAGGAAGAGTAGGATGTTGTTTCTATTTATTTATACTCATCTTCTTAAGCTGATAGTTGCCAAGGAGAATAAATAAATAAATATATAGATTAAATAAGAATAAATGAAAGAAACACTTCACATAGCACACTGCTAGCTTATGAAATTAAACACTTGTAGGTGCAATATACACAGATATTCTTTAATATCCAGATATTCTGGATTTAAAATCCAGATATTATTTAAAATCCAGATATTCTGGATGCTCCTCAAGATGGAAATCTTAAAGGCACAGGAGCAGGCAGTCCAGTGTGGATGAACCGGGATCTTTTGTTGAGACTCCGAGAGAAAAAGAGAGTCTATGTCCTCTGGAAGATGGGTCAGGCTACTTGGGGTGACTACAGAGAACTGGCCAAGATCTGCAGGCAGAAAATTAGAAATGCTAAAGCCCAGCTTGAAATTAGGCTGGCTACTGCTGTAAAGGAGAACAGGAAACCCTTTTACAAATATATTAACAGCAGGAGAAAAGCTAAGGAAAATTTCCCTCCTTTACTCAACGAGGCAGGCAATATAACCACAGATGATAAGGAAAAGGCTGAGGTTCTCAATGCCTTCTTCACATCTGTCTTTAATAGACAGGACAGTTATCCACATGGTACTTGCCCTGACCTGGAAGTCCGGGACGGGGTGCATAATGCACCCCCTGTGATTCAAGCAGAGGTGGTCAGAGATCTACTCCTCCATCTGAACTGCCACAAGTCCATGGGGCCAGATGGGATCCACCCAAGGGTTCTGAGGGAGCTAGCAGAGGTGATTGCCGAGCCACTTTCTGCCATCTATCAGCATTCCTGGTTATCTGGAGAGGTCCCACAAGATTGGAGGCTTGCCGATGTGACTCCCATCTACAAGAAAGGCCGTAAGGAAGACCCGGGGAACTACAGGCCTGTCAGCCTGACCTCGGTATCAGAGAAAGTTATGGAACAGATGATCTTGAGGGAGATCTCACGACACGTGCATGGCAATAAAGGGATCAGACCCAGCCAGCACGGGTTCACCAGGGGCAGGTCGTGCTTGTCCAACCTCATCTCCTTCTATGACTGGGTGACCAGACAGGTAGATGAGGGAAAGGCTGTTGATGTAGTCTACCTGGACTTCAGCAAGGCCTTTGACACGGTCTCCCACAGTATTCTCCTAAGGAAACTGGCAGCCCGTGGTGTGGACAGGTTCACTCTTCTCTGGGTGGAGAACTGGCTGGAGGGCCGTGCCCAGAGGGTAGTGGTTAATGGAGTTAAGTCCAGCTGGCGTCCTGTAACGAGTGGTGTCCCCCAAGGGTCAGTTTTGGGGCCCATCTTGTTTAATATCTTTATTGATGACCTAGACGAGGGAATTGAGTGTACCCTCAGTAAGTTTGCAGATGACACAAAGTTGGGAGGATGTGTCAAACTGCCTGAGGGTAGGGAGGCCCTTCAGAGGGATTTGGATAGGCTGAACAGCTGGGCTGAGCTCAATGGGATGAGGTTCAATAAGACCAAGTGCCGGGTCCTGCACTTTGGCCACAATAATCCCATGCAATGCTATAGGCTTGGGGCAGAATGGCTTGAAGAATGTAGAGAGGAAAAGGACCTGGGGGTGTTGGTTGATGCTCGGCTCAACATGAGCCGGCAGTGTGCCCAGGTGGCCAAGAAGGCCAACAGCATCCTGGCCTGTATTAGAAATAGTGTAGCCAGCAGGAGCAGGGAGGTGATCATCCCCCTGTACTCAGCTCTGGTACGGCCACACCTCGAGTACTGTGTTCAGTTTTGGGCCCCTCACTACAAGAAGGACATTGAGGCCCTGGAGCGTGTTCAGAGAAGGGCAACAAAACTGGTGAGGGGTCTGGAGCACAAGTCTTATGAGGAGCGGCTGAGGGAGCTGGGATTGTTTAATCTGGAGAAGAGGAGGCTCAGAGGAGACCTTATTGCACTCTACCACTTCCTGAAGGGGGGTTGTGGTGAGGAGGGGGAGGGCCTCTTCTCCCTGATAAATAACGACAGGACGAGAGGGAATGGCCACAAGTTGCTCCGGGGAAGATTTAGATTAGACCTGAGGAAGCATTTCTTTTCTGAAAGAGTGGTCAGGCACTGGAATGGCCTGCCTAGGGAGGTGGTTGAGGCACCATCCCTGGTGCTGTTCAAGAAGCGTTTAGATGAGGTGCTAAAGGACTTAATTTAGTAGTTGGGTAGAGATAGTGATAGGAGGATGGTTGGACTAGATGATCTTATAGGTCCTTTCCAACCTTATGAACTTATGAACTTAAGAGAATAAAAAAGAACCAGATATAATGACCCAGAACATATCTGTTAAGAGAATCAGATTCTGTAGTTTTGGATGTATGCTGGTCACACCAGTGTAGATGTTATTTCATTTATCTGTTGTATAATATATTTCAACATAATATGTGTATTTGGGGTATTTTGCATAAATATTTTAAATATTATGACTGGACAATTACTTGATACATTTATCTAAAATTCAGAACTATAACCTAAAAATATAGGTAACCTTTGAAACAATGTTTACCAAAATTTGAAAGATTTTAAATTGATATCCCATAAATCTTGGTGCTTGTATTCTTTATCAGTATTTTTGGGCTCACATAATGTAAGATGTTCCAAAAATTTTGAATAAAAATTTCTGCTACAGAAGAGGGATAGCCAAATGAGTAAACTATAGATGTCAATGCAGTAAATTAAAAACCAAACAATATAAAACAAAATAAACAAACAAAAAACAACAACAACAAGAAACAATCTCTAGTTTTGGTTAATAAAACTACGTCTGCATTTGTAGCAGTGCCTAGTTACAGAACAGTTCTGTCACATCCAATGGAGAATAAGAACTTTTGGTCATATGTAAAAAGATATACAGCTACATTACACCACAAGACTCATGATTAATATTTCCTACTCCATAAATACAATGTGAACAAAAAATTTAAAAATATTTCAAATATCATCTTTAAATAATGTGGATTATTTCCCCACTATTCATATTTGAAGAAAGTTCTAGACTAACTCTAAACTTCCTTGTGTGAAAAAAGCTCTGGTTTCCGGTTCATGTATGTCTCTTTTTCCCTTTAATATAATGCCATTTGTGTATATCCAAATATATAAGAATATATTAAGTATTAGAATATAATATCTTCTTCTGATTTTCATCACTCTAAAATTCTAGATAAGTACATATTACAGTAAAAGCAGTAAACTTAAACTAAGGTGTTGCTAACATCTTCAAACTGTTTCCTGATCCATTTGACACTTTTCCTCTTATTGCTGCTGTTCAGCTGTAGAGTTGGTAGAAACTTACAGAAGCTGCAATAATGCAAGCTCAGCAAGGTTACTTTTAGCTTCATTATCTTCATACCTTCTGAAAAAGGCAGAATGCAAAGGTATTCAATGTCCAAAGCATTGTATTGTCATGGTCTTTAAATGTGTTTGCTGGCTGCATACTGTACTTTCTTTATCTGACCTTGCTCATTCTAAGATGCACTTGTTATAGTGTGTCAGTCACTAATGAGGCCTAAAGTAATTGAGCCTGATTGAACTGGCAAGATGCTGCCTAATTATAATGATAAATGGAATTGGCTGATCAGCTATGGAGGGTGAATGGCATGGAGAACATTAAAACAAGGTCACTCTCTGAAGGAGAACAACTTTTATTATTGTTTTATTTTTTTAAATTTCCACCGTTTTCCAGTTTTCCAGACTTCGCCTCTTCATTCCAAAGCTTAATCAGGCACTTCATGTTTAACTACAATAGGACAGTTTAGGACAAACTCTACAACTCACCCCCCCAGTGATAATCTCCTCTTCCAAGTTTACTTGAAAATGTGTATGGAAAATACTAAAGAACTTATAATGGAAGGATTAACAGATATTATAATTCCTAATCACTGAGACAATACCATCCACAATCGTTGCTCCAGAGTGGATTACTGTCTTTGAGGCTGGTAGATGAATTCTAATTTATTTTCTACGTAACCATTCAGTAACCTTACTGACTCTTTAAGTTTTTTTATTCTCCTTAAATCTGTGAGTAGTGCCTGAATTAAACTCTCATGTAAAGCTCAGTTTGTAAAGCAGGGCATTGCCCTTTCACCTGACAAATGATGTGAAATGTTCCTATAAAGGAGAAACCACAGTTCAAACTGATGTTGAGAACAGATGTCACCATTTGTGTTCCAGGAACAGACTCAGATTGAGAGGACTTATTTCAAAATACTAAAAAGACAAAGAAATGACTGAATACAGATTCACTGAGGGCAAGCTGTGCATTACCAATCTGACTGCTTTCTATTTGTGAACCACAGGAAATCAGTGGATTTTGTCAATTGACTCTGACAAGGTCTTTGATAGGGTGCCCAATATTTCTTTTTGTATCCAGATTAGTGAGGTATAGATAAGATAATAATAAATTTGTTGCCTGCGAGGCTGCAGAACCTCTCTACATATTTTTATATATTTACTTTGATGTACTCAGAGCTACACTTGATGTGGCCCTGGTGCCACATGACATGGTGACATGGTGCAATTTGGCATGTCTTTGAGTGGGGGATTGACTAGCTGACCTCTTGAAGTGCCTTCCATTGTATATTTTTGCTGCATACCATAATAACTTATGGTACTGTGTAGTGGTGAACAGCATGCAGAGGTACCAATCATTACACACTAAATCCAACAGGGTAGGGGTGCCTCACAGGCTATGTATTTGCACTAAGGTCTGAACCTTTGAAATGGCATGTGTAACTCCAACATCACTTAGATTTCCAATGTAAATGCAGAAGATTGAGCAAGCAGTTCATGTATGTATGTTTTTTATAGAAGCTAAGAGACAAGGGAGGATAACCAGAGTGCCAGAATTAAGTCCCCAGTTATTCCCATGTTGAATTGCCCTATCAGAATGTTCTGAGCAGACTTGAGAATCTGGGCAGAAAATAATGTCAGTGGTTGTAGGGGACCACTTAAATGAAGATCATTAAAGTTGCAGTTAAAACATTCTAAGGTTAAATGAATCTCAATGGGTAGGTTTATCTTATAATTGCAGATTATATTTAGAAGAACAGGACTAATTAGAAGTGATTTATAAATGTGTTTGAAATTGAAATTAAATTGAAAGTAAGATATGGTTGTGTTAAGTTCAGGATGATTGAGTATTAATATATAAGTGTTCATTTATGTTAGATATAAGGAAAAAAATTTTTTATAGTAAGGGTGGTGAGCTACTGGAACAGGATTACTACTGATGTGGTTGATGTACAGAGACTTTCAAGACAAAGATGGATCAGGTACTGGGGATCCTGATCTAGCTGTGATATCCCTGTTCATTGCAGGGGATTTAGACTAGATGGCCCTCAGAGGGGTTTTAGTTATATTGCATATAACTAAAACATGATACTCAAGTATCTTTTTCCAGTGCATTATCCATCATATCGCTTCTTTTTTATTAAATGTAAACAATTAAATTGCTGATTAGACTTGAGGCATTTGGTTTTCACAAATAATACCAAAACGCTAACCCTAGAAATTCATTTCTAAATATTTCATTTCAGAATTCTATTTAGAACAAACAATAAAGCAACAAAACAAAATGGCAACATTCCATACATTTCAAATAACTTTTTGAATGGCTCTATTTTTTAGCTGAATGTTTGACATCTACTACAGCAATGATATATGTAAGCTTTAAATCTTTAAAATTATTACAGACATGAATAATATTAATAGGCACATTGTATTATGAACTCAATTTCTAATTATTGCTCATATCTTCTGGGATTTTTCATTAGTATTATGGACTTCTGATTTAGATAGCAGTGTTATTATGTCTCATAATTAGCACATAAACACTTCTCACAACAGATGATAAGAATGGTTCACTACCTCCTCATTGCTGAATTTTAAGGTGATTAACAATGTTTAATAATGTTTAAACAATGTTTATAATCTGAGTTTTGCACAGATCCAGTAACTTCATGGATGTAACTGTGCTTTACTTGCCAGATTTCACAGAGTACAAAGAACAATGCTACAAGTTCACTACAAAGCAAAACTTGTTCTTGTGGGTTTGTTTCTTGTTTGTATTTGTTGACTAGTGAAAATGAAGAAGAGAGATTGAAACTTATTCAGATGATAAAACAGGTTTATCTGATTAGCGTGCAAAGATATGAATACCTTATTTCACCAATGAAATCTAACAAATCAGTAATTGATGTTCAATATTGTCATCTAACAGCTGGGAAAATGTATGGGAAGTAAAAAATTCATAATCATTTGGAAGTAAAGAGTAAATTGCCATAACATGGCTGATTTGAGCATTCAATTTTCAAGTGTGTAAGCATCTTCTATATGAAGGTAGCTACCTGATCACACAGCCATGTATCTGACATGGCTGTTCATGAAAAGGAGTGTATCAGTATATTACCTTTTTCATAAATTTTGGTACTGGATCTGGCTGAGATTGTGTTAATTATCTTCATAACATTTTTTTCTGGTGACATGTTTTATATTTTTGACCCAGAGTAGCAACACACTGATGCTTCAGCTATAACTGAACAGTTTTGGCACAGCATCAAGGTCTACTGTTTGTCTACCTCGGGATGGTATGCAGGAGTTGGAAGGGGATCCAACCAGGCAGATGACCCAAACTAACCAAAGAACTATTCCATATAGCATCATGTTCAGAAATAAAAAGGGAAAGGGACTAATTTAGGAGTTACTTCTCTTTTTGCTCAGGAACCACCTGTGTCTTGGTCAAATTGTGATAGCTTTGTATCACTTGTGTTTTGTTTTTGTTTTTTATTTGTTTGTTTGTTTGTTTGTTTGCTTGTTTCTAGTTCACTTATCAAATAATATTTATCCACAAATATTTCTTCCCTTCATTTTTACTCTTTCTTTCATTTCCTCTGTCCTATTGAAAGTAGGGTGGAGAGGGAGGAGTGAATGGCTTGGTAGCTTAACAGAGTTAACTCACAAGAAATGTCAAAGAAAAAGTGTGGGTCAGTGAGAGTGCCTTTACTACACCTATTCTTAGAAATCTGTTTAAACTTTGTCATGAAGAAGGACTGAAGGACTTCAGGAGCCAGTGTTCAGACCAACACATATAAATTGAAGTGTCTACATGGAAGTGTCAATGCAAGGAGCAGATGTCTAAGATTTGATTGTATTCTACAGAGGAATATCCAATACATTCAAAGCTCCTCTCTTCTGATAAGAAACCTCTAATACACAATTCATATTAACAAGTTAAATCTGCATGGATAGATTCTGGGCACTAATGGCAACAGAGACTAGCATGTGTTTATGTCAGCTGTTTCCTCTATCATAATCTTCAAAATGTCTACTGCAATGGTTTCTGTACTGTTTTAATCGTTAGATCATGACATCAGTTGTCAAAGAGTAATTACGGTTGTAAGGAATCAAGTTAGTGACAGGAAATGCTCTAACTACTTGTTGTTATGGAGCACATCTTAAACATGTCTGGAGTCATTATGGTTGGCAGAAAATAAATGTTTACTGTCACTTGGGATACTTGGATATGTCCCACTCACTTTAGATGCTGCTCTAGAAGGAAAATGCTCTACCATGGCTCTTCTGTCATGCCACTCAGACTTTTTGTGGATATCTTGAATATCCAGGAACATTTCAAATGATGCTACACAGCTAAACATAAGCAAAAGAATATTCCTTAGGGTGAACTGAACTTCACAGTAGAGCCTTTAAGACTCTACTGTGAAGAAGAAAAACAAATCTAATTGCTATGCCAAAGTAATGCTTAGTTGTTAGTACTTTGAATTAATTCATTTTCCTTATTTTTTTCTATCATTTTGGTAAATAAGGTGAGAAAATATTCTTATTTGTTATCCATTATTTCTTTCAACACTGGTAGCAGTTTGAAGAAAACTTTTTGTGATTAAGTTAACAATACATATACTTAATCTGGAAAGGTTAGATCTGTCTGGCATTTTAATTTGGGCACTTCTTATTAATGTGCTGGTTAGAATTGTGATAAAAATCATTAGATCAAGTAGAATAACTCATTCTTAACAGCTTGGAGTAAAGTCAGTATTGACACTCCCAATGATCTCATATGCACCTTTCAAGTATAATTGGTTAATACCATTATGTATCTATGATCACGCTTCAAAGGAAGGAAATTCCTATAAGGTTAAGTTCAATAATCCTCACAAGAAATGATGATTAAGTGACCTGAATATTTCTAATAAATTTTAGATTAACAGACAAAATGACATTTAAGCACAAGACATGAGCAATGATTAAAAGAATATTATGAAAAAGGGATCACACTGTCGTTTTCACTAATGAGTCATCTTTTCAACAGTTTATCCTTCAGTAATGATCCATAGATGCTTACTCTAGATACACCAAGGAAAGCAACCCTTGTGTCAAAGTTTTTGTCACAGTACAGTTAAATTAAGCATTAACTAGTCAAGGTTTATTCACCTTCTTTACTAAATTATATTAACATTTTTGCAAAATGAGTATAAAGCAGGCAACTCCACAAAGTAGTGCTCTACTTTCCTAATTCTCTCTTTGTTTCTGGTAATATAGTTAATATTAAATAGGAGAGAGAGAAATCCTGAAAGAAGTGAAGAAAACAGTAGCAGAATACAGAGACTGAGCTTTCCTATAGCAGGCTTTGGCTTGCCAGGAAATGGTGGATAGGATAATGTGAGAAGCATCTGTGGACAGCAGAAGAGCTCAAGAGAACTTGCAGATCTCTAGCAACAACTTCCTCCAAGCACAGAAATGATTCATGCTTGTACTCAGGAAAACAGGCAGACCTTTCAGGAAACTGAAGAATAAAGAGGCATATTCATAATTGAGCTGCATATCAAAACAGACCTACAAAGGATATTAAAACAAGGACATGCTACAATGGTGGAATTCAGAAACAGTAGCTCCAGGGAATGGACCTACAGATTTAGATCAGCAAACTAAGCAAGTGCCAGATAATGGTCATGGGCAGCTAAGTAGTTTAACAAGTCTGTGCTGTATTAACATGAATGTAACTGATAGATTGGATATGCAATTTTTTGTTTCCTAGACATTTTTTATACCATATCTAGGAGACTGCATTCAGCCTCTGCACCCAGAAGGAAAAAAGAAGAAAAGAAGAAAAGAGAAAGAAGGAAATGAAAGTTTGTTCTTGCAGACCTAAAGTAGTGTATGTTTTAAAGATGCCAGTATAGGCCACTGATTAAGTAAAATCCAATTAGAGCCACAACAGAAGAACTACGAACCAGCTCCTAAACCTGTGACTCGTGGAGGAATTGGTTTTTAGAGTTCATTTAAAATAAACTGAATAATATGTGACTGTATTGTATATAATCAACCAGATTTGTAGAAAGCAGATAAAATAAATTGTTTGATTTAATTACTTGTGTTAAAATGGCCTGAAATAAAAAATACCATCTGTCGTTTGTACTTACATATGAAGTATGCAAACATATATGTATCTCTGTCAGTTCATCTTTCCATGAAATCTCTCCTTGTCTATGAGTGTATTACATAGACAGAAACATAGAAAAGCAAGACAGAGGATGCAGTGACCTATAGATTGCTTTCACGTTGCTTCTTCAGGCTTTTTTCAAATCAAAATATTTGCTTCAGTAATTGCTTCATGCTCAGTAGAGGTGTGAAAACTATTTTTATACAGCATTGTGCGGGAGTCCTTCTACTTCTTTCCCCGAGTTAAGATCACACTTGAAAAAATTAGAGATTTTCTATTTAGTGAGATTTATAGACTGAAGATATTGGTTTGATTATCTGATTCACTGTTTTGCTGGCCTTCTTGTCTTATGCTTACATCATCCTCAATATCTGCAACTATTTTTACTTAAAATTTTAAATGTCTTGAAGCGTTGATGTGATCTCATTTTTAATGAGTGTTTCCACACTGAAAAAAAAATAATTAAAAAATCCATAATGTAATCTGCTAGACACCTCATCATAATGATGTCAGTGATGTGAGCTTCATCTACAGCTATTCAAGGGTGAAATGAATTACAGTGGCTGCAGTTCCCCTAAGCATGCCCAGGCTAGCTTGGCTCAACTTGAACAGCTACAGTAGCTCAGAGCTCAGCATGTGCAGCCAAGATAGTTCTCAACAAATCTTGCCACAGCCAAACTCCCAACAGTTCCTAGGTAATGGGAAGTCCTACATTTATCTACATGAACTGTAGCCACTGCATAGATGTTTTGTAGAATTTTTTACAGTGTTACTGCTTAGAAGGAATTTTTATTTTGTCCCATCACTTATGCATGGACATTAAAAGAAATCCCATGGCGTTAAAAGAAATATTAGTGCTTTTATACAAATAAAAATGGTTAATAGAACATATGTAGGTGAAACCAGTTTTCTAATGACAATTTTCCTACTGAAAGAAGTCTTTTTACTTTCTCCTATACCTCATATACTTTAGAAAAAAGACAGACAAAAGCACAGTCACATTCTTTCACCATAATGTTAGCACAGTAAATCTGGTCAGTACACAGACAGTGACAATGCTACTGGTTATGTCTGGCTTCTTCCAGTTGCTGAAGGTTGACTTTCTTGTCCTGAAGGCAGAAGAACAGAAGCAGGTAGTGTAGAACCAAACAACATCTGGAAGAAATCTTAAATGGAATTCATCTCAGATTAAGGAGACATTTCTTCTTTGTGCCTAAAGGACAACCTAGTAAATAATGAAGTTGCCTGTACTGAGAAATGGAGGCAGCTCTCTTTCTCAGATCTCCAGGTTAACAAAAATGTCAAAGCTCCATTTCAGCCTGGGTTTCTGTGGAAGGCAGATTTCTGTGATCAGAGAGAGAGATTAGTGTAAGTTTCCTGTTCACACACAGAACATATTTAAAACCAAACTCTCAACAAGTCATCTCTAAATTATACTGTTCCAAGCCTTAAAAGTAGAAGTTATAATCTGGATGGTGGTTTTCACCTTGGATGAAGGACTCTTCTAATTCATTTGCTCCTACGTTTCTTGCAGTTGAGACATTTTTACAGCTGTGAGAAAAATACAGGTCATTAGCTCAGTACATGAAGGATATCACACACTCTGCTTCCTTGTAAGCAGCTTTGCATCTGCAGCAGAGACAAGTTTTGATACAGATTGTTTTCTCTGAAGGGTAAAGTAGAATCTGATCATATCCAGGATAAAAAGAGTAGAGGGGAGGAAGGGAAGAGAAGGAAAGCCAAGGGAACTCAATGTCATCAATGTCCTCAACAAATCAACAACTGATTCTGGACGGATTTCCAACAGAAATATGATTGTGGTTTAATGCAGTCACACTGAAATGGATTTGTTGTGATTGATCTCATGATAGTCCAGTCTACTGTAAAACAAATGTCAACCATAGGATTAATTTACAGAAAGGTTGGTCATCTGTTCATCACATAAAATAAGTTATTAGCCCCCAAGAAGTGCATGTTTCACACCCTGTCACTCACTGCAGAATAAGCACATTTGCTTCTGCATTTTACTGAGCTATCTGCAGATAACTGCATTGTAATCAAGGAGGATCATGTGTTGCAGTAGATTCTATAAGTTTCTTTACAGTTATGTATAATTTCCCACAACACTTTATTCTGGTATAAATCCCACTATCAAAGTAATAGTGTCCTTATTGCTGAATGGGTAGAGAAAAAGGGTAAGAATGCCTTAAAATGAGGTAAGTTTCCTTGCCTGGTGTGAGAAGATATAGATTGAGGTTTCTTAAAGAAGGTCTTTGTTGTCACAATTTCTAGAATATTTAATATATACTTCTGTGCTTACAAACATTCTCAGACCACTGTGTAGAAAAATGTGTGTAGATAAATGATAAATATAGGTATAAGTCTCTTAGTGTGAGGTTGGAAAGATGAAGAGAAGTGCTGCTACAGAGCAAGACAAGCCTGAATTTCTTTTTCATCTTTATTCAGTAAGGTTTAGTGGGCCTATTTACTCTGGCTTTTTTTTTTTTTCTGGGTCAGTAATTGTATCTCCACACTTTTCTAATTGTGTCAAACTAAACATTCTCTGAAAAATGCAAGTGATGTAAAACAGGAGTAAAATCATAATGCCAGAGTAATCTAAGAGAGAATCTGCATCATATTCTAACTAATTCCGTAGAAATGTGATTGTGTACCTACTTCTGAAATAAGTTAATTCTGTCATGCAATAGTGTAGTGGTCTGGTTGTGGCAACTGTGGAAGCGCACTAGCTTTACTGCACATTTGTTATGTAATTTCTCAGATTCAGGTCTGGAATCATTTGTAGTGTGAAAGTGGTTCCAGTGAATAGGAATCAGTATCCTTGTGAAAAGTCCAGAGCTAAATAAATTCAGAAGTTCCATAATACATTCTGTGCACAATGACATGATGTAAAACATTTTGTTGACAAAGCTGTGGAGATTGGTCTAACATAGCATGCAAGGAGTGTTCAAAGAAATGAGCATACTAAAAAAGGCAGTGATTCAATGTCTGAGATATGCAATTGCCTCACACTACGTTTTTTATTACTATTGCAGGTGTTTTAAGGTACAAATATCACCCAGTGAGCATTAGTTTTTTTTGTCATATTGAGGCTCTGGTAGTCTTGCTAAGACATTACAATCAATAGTTATGAGCAGTGCATTCCTTCTAGCACTGATAGAAAAGGCAAGTTAGGCATATGGAATGAGTAATCAGAATCCTTCACATTTTTGACTAATTTAATTTACAGTGGAAGCAAGAATGAATATGGCCCAGAGTATGACAGGTGCAGCTTTACTTGCTGCTACTTCACTATGCACTAGTGATAAAGTAAGTGGAAATACATGTTCACTCTGTGCGAAGCTTGGCCATGATTTCATGTCCTGATCAGCTTTATTATTTTTTTATACAAGTTTCACCCTTCAGGAGTTTGTATGGATGTAATTTGTGAAGTCAATGGGAGTTTCAACTGTGCAGGTATCTCCCATAGATAAATTAACTTGCTTAGGATTAAAAATTTCTATGGAGAACTGCACCAAGCAGTGTTTTCAGAACAATTAACATCAACATGTTTCCTTTTAGTAGGAAAAAAAGGAAAAAAGAGTTATCAAGTCACCAGTCACCTGAGAAAAGTGGAAATACTGAAAATCAGATCTCCTTCTATGTTACCTCTCATGTTTTTGTCTTTGAAATTTCTTTCCTGTCATCTGAAGAGGCAGAAAGACAGAGAGAAAAGGCAAAAAAAAAAAAAAAAAAAAAAAAAAGAAAGAAAGAAAGAAAGAAAAAGCTCCAAAGCTTTAATAAAAGTGTTACATGTGACAGAGCAGACAGACAGCTAGTGAGGAGAACAGACATCTTTGGCAAAGTGACATTGAAAGCTTTCAGAAATTCTTGCTGTGTTCATGCTGGAGAAACCCTTGATGTGTGCAGTAATCGAAGCCATAGACTCGAAGGTTTCTTTCTCTATATATCACCTTTCCCCTTCCTGTAATTTTTGTTCTCAATACCAGAAAGCCTTCAAAATGAGCTGGAAAGCTCTCAGCTGCTTTTGTTAGGTAGAAAAATAAACATTATGCATTTTTTGCTTATTTGTTTGTGTTATTAAATTTTTGTATTTTCTTCCATGATACTGCTTTTAGTACTTGGTGGGTTGGGTTTTACTTGTTTCAAATAAAAAGCTGTTTTGTACAATCATGGTTCTACTAGCAGCAGTGAACATCAACAGAAATAAACTTCATGTATAATTCATGCAGTCAAAACTTTGCAACTGTGCAAAATTTTGTACCCCACGTCCTGTACCTCCAAAGTGGCTTCGATAAACTGCCAGAAATTACAGCAGCGTGGCTCACTGAGTTGCCATAAACTGAAGCACTAATGAAGCTGCCTGAACAGCACCATAGAGTGTCATTTGATCAGGCTCTGTTTTTAATTTTGATTGGATGACAGGTGGCCAGAAGTACTGATATGCTAAAAGAAAAAAACACCCAATCAAGTTATCTCTAAAAAGAATAGGAAACACACAAAGAGATTTTAATCAAGGCTATATTTTTGATATACAAAACTGAAGATTACTTTGAAAACACCTAGGCACTTGTAATATCAAATGCTGAAAATATTCCATTTAGCTTAATAATTATGGAGTTAGATATGAATTACTGAAGTTAATGCCTTCAAGGTACTTTGACTAGGGAGTTGTGTTATCTCAAATTTACATATGCCTTAGAGTTGTTGTTTTTTTAATGAGATTTAAAAAGGGTATCAACTTCTCAGCTCCCCAGATTACATCTGTGCTCCTTTTCTTTCTTCATCTCCATATTTCCAGTGATTTGGTCTAATCAATGGCTTGCTGAATTTAGTAATATTAGATACGTTGGCTCAAAGGTTTGTGAAATCAGAACCTATTCTTTTCATTAAATGTGACAAATGAAATCTCATCTGCTGAATGCAATATTTTTGAACTCAGCAAGTGTAGGAACCCGTGATCTGAGCTAGATATATTAAAAACAAACAAACAAACAAACAAACAAACAAAAAACCATAAAGAACCTGTCCAGAGCCAATAATGAGTGGCTTACCTCCATACAATATATTCGTTATGGTCTGATAACAAATGTGTATGTTATGCACATATATCTTCAATCTCTGCAATCATTCTAAAGTGAAACTGTTATTACGCCTGGATGGGAGAAGTTAATTATGGTTCTGTAAAAAAAAATACCGATTTTTATCACTTTGAAATATGTCAACATTCAGGATTACTGCATGGCTCCAAATTTAGGACTTAGACAAAGAATAAATAGTGATTCGCATTCTTTGAATCAATTGTCATGTTTTGTCCTATCAGATTCCCCCATTTTTGTTCAAACATATAAAATCTCAGGCTTTACAATCTCACAATTTATTGAGTAACCTCTATGATGTGTCATCCATTACACTAAAAGCAGAATTTCAAATTTATTTTCTGGGAGGGAATTACGGTTGCTCTGAAGTTACTTTGCATAGGAAATTCAAAATAAATTAAATAATACAAACACTAGGCATTCAGATTACATTATGTTCTTGATTTCTTTATTCTGGAAAAAAGAAAATAACACCACGCCAAGTGGTAGTCCAAGTAAAAATATTAGATCTGCTATATTTTATTGTAAGTTGCGAATTTGGGATTCACATCCAGCTGTAACAGATGTGATACGTTTTAGCTAAATTGTAGAATATTTCAAATTATTCTCATATACTTGGACTTTGTGAATAGCTAATGTTTAATTTATTGCTCTGTAAATTGCCTCTTGGCTACTAAATAAAGCTACTAAAGGCAAAACCAAATTCTGATCCTTGCCTATGCTTGCACAGTCACTGATTTTTAAAAGACACATACAGTGCCTGCAAATCCAAAGGAATATCTGATTTCTGTAGTGCTTAGAAATAAGAAATTCATTTGCCATTTCCAACACTGTGCTTCTTCTTACCTTTTATGTTTGAACTGGTAAAGCATTTCCTATCACACCAGAAAAATTTAAGTTGCAAAAGTCAATAATAGATGTCTGAATCCCCTTCAGAATAAGTCTGCCTTATGCAGCCTCATGTTTTATGCAGATTAGGGTTTTGCTTGATTTTCTTTAGCTAGAATATATTAAGATTTAATGAACCCAGACAAGAATTGGATTACCAAAAAAACAAGAGCTACTCTCATAATCTTTATGGACAAATGAAGGAAGTAATAGGAAAAAAAGTACATTGATTAGAGGATGTGGAATTTTGCAAGAAACTTTATCATAAGTGTTCTAAAAATATTATTATAGATATACAATGAAACCTTGTAAGTTGAATAAATGAATACTTTCAGCATGAATACAGCATGAATTTCTATGTGTTACTAGTGTGGCTGAGGCAATTTTTATTACAATTTTCACTTACTCTAGTCTAGACTGTAATAATTTTTATGTCCACATTTATAGACCATTTGCATAAAACAAATCCAGCTTGAAATACCTATTAGCAGCAACATTTACATTCTTAGTTGCAAATGCTAAGGAAGAATATTAGTATTAAGAACTGTGAAGGTGTGCATACCTGTGAAAATTCTAACTGGAGACTTTATTCATGTCTCATTAGAGTCACTGGGAGATTTGCAATTTACTCTAGTGAACAAAATAGATGAATTCCTTATTTTACAAAACAAAACAAACAAACAAAAAATAAACAATACATATTGAATAGAGTGAATATTTCTGTAGGATTTAGGATTTTAAGGTCACTTCATGAATGCTTATTCTGTAAGCTCATACAATATATTGCCTTGTCTGCCATTACCAGGAATGGTCTTTCTAAGAAAAAAAAATGCTCTTTGTTTTTTATTCACTTAAAGAGTTGCTCAGTAACAATTGGGTGAGAGTGAACAAAATCTGCATCAAGGCACAAACGATATTTTCTTTCTCCATCAATTGCTTCCAGCATCCAGAAGATTTCTAGGAAATAGCTCTCTAGCAGGTATATAACAGACAACTTTATATATAAACACTAAGCAGAGAAACGTAACCCACTGGAATATTCAGTGAATATTTTAGTCAGTTCTCTTGAAATGAGTGACCCAGTCCTAACAACAATCCATGTGAAATGTTACTATGTCTAATGAACAATGTTTTTTGTCTTGAAAGGTTTTGCAATAGAAAATATCAATAACTAACTAGCTAAATAAATAAATCAGAACAGTAAACAAGATTACTTTATAAAATGTTGCAAACTAGGTTTGCAGCAGTTGTCCCAGGGTTAACCCAGAGTGTCGTGGGGAAGCATACACATGTTCAATGTGAACAAGCTTCGATTTATTGTTGGTTACATATCTGCTTATATAGTTATTCGGTTGCTAAGATTAGGTTTACAGCACACAATCTTTTAGCTACGTGATTGGTTAAAGCAAGCTTACATAAAAGCTATAGTGATTAATAATCACACGGTTTACATTGTTTAGTAGTTTCTATAACATCCAATTCCTTAGATTAGGTTTCCATAACATTCAGTTCTCTCACAACATTCAGTTCCTCAGATAATGTCCAGTTCCATTGAAATCAGATCCAGCCGTTTTGGTCCAGTCGTCTTGGTTTCTGTTACTAAGTATGGTTTCACGCAACATTGCTCCATAACTTAAGACTATTATTCTTACCCAGATTTATTACATCCCTGACAATAAAATATGAAAAAATATGGAATGCCGGTCATCTTGTGATCATGTGTTTTAGTTCTTGGTATAAAGACTTGTCCTCTTATGCTTATTGCATGTGAACTTGGAGGAAGGTCATCCAAAGAAAACACAAAGTTTGTGAAATATGTTTCTTGTCACCAGATTTTATTTTTCTCCAGTGACTGTTACGGGTGTGATCCCATCAAATTTTGGTGTTTATAAGAAATACTGATTCAATACCAGTATCTCCGGAACAACCTGGACACACCTGTAGCTGCAGAAGATCTCATTTGTAGAGTCTTATGACTGCCTTTAAAGCTCTTCCAACTCCACACTGCAATGTCAGATGCAACCGTTTAGCTATGATAATTTTGCAGTTATGAGTTCTGACTAAAAAATTTATTTTCTTAATTATGGAAATAAATAACTGGCTGAGTGTTATTGTTAATGCAGTTTCTTTAAATGAAAAAGATAAAGTAATGACTGCATACCTCTGCACAATTTTCATATTTCCCTATGGAAAATTATCATTATAGACTGCTATGAATACAATCTTTCTATATCCTCTGATCTGAATGAGAGTTATGATTATTCTGTGCTTACAGATCCAAATAATTTATGCTATTCTTTTCTAAAGATTTTGTGATATTTCAACTAGAAACGTCCTACATAAGGCACATAATTTAGAAAACGTGTTCCAATGCCTTATGCTGCAAACATTAAGAATAAGAAGGTATATGAAATATTTTAATTTCTTCAACACAGAATCATAAGAATAGAATCATAGAACCAGCAAGATTGGAAATGACCACCAAGATAATCAGCCATCCACCTACCACCATTATTTCCCCTCTAAACCATGTCCTTTGTACAACATCTAAATGTTTCTTGAACACTTCCAGGGATGGTGACCCAACCACCACCCTGGGAAGCCCATTGCTGTGACTGACCACTCTTTTGGTGTAAAAAATATTCATAATTTTTTCAAATTTTCAGAATATCCAACCTGAACTTTCCCTGGAGTGACTTGAGTCCTATCACTAGTTATACGGGATAAGAGGCTGAGCACCACTTCTCTACAACCTCCTTTCAGGTAGCTGTAGAGAACAATAATATCTCCCCTGAGCCTCCCCTTCTCCAGACTAAATAATTCCAGTTCGCTCAGCAACTCCTCATAAGACTTGTGCTCTAGACCCCTCAGCAGTTTTACTGCCCTTCTCTGGACATGATCCAGTGACTTGATGTCTTTTTTGTAGTGAGGGGACCAAAAGTAAGCACAGTACTTTCTTCTGGAGAATGCTGTGGGAAACAGGGTTATAGACCTTGCTAACTCTAGGTAGACTACATCAACAGTCTTTCCCACATCCACCAGGCAGGTTACTTGGTCACAGATGGAGGTTGTAGAAGCAGGACCTGACTTTCATGAACCCATGCCCATGACTGGGCCTGATCCCCAAGTTGTCCTGCACATGTCATCATGTCATGTGATCTCACTAAAGATGAGCCTTCCCTGGCACCAAGGTCATGTTGATGGGCTTGTAGTTCTTTGGATCCTCTTTACAACACTTCTTGTGGATGGAAGTCACATTGGCAAGCCTCTAATTTTCTGGGACGTCTCCAGTTGGCCAGGAACTTTGATAAATAGAGGAAAGTGGCTTGGCAATCACCTTCGCCAGCTCCCTCAGCTCCCTCAGATGGATCCCATCTGGCTCCATGGACTTGTGGCAATAATCTCCATCTAAAATTAAGAGATGTCCAGAGGTGTACTTATTATGTAAGTTATTGCCTTACATTACTCTTATAGCAGGGAGCAGCTGTGATTATCAGAATCATTTTTCATCTGCTGGATTACTCAAACATAGCAGGACTTTTATGCTTTCAAATATGAATACTTTAAGAATTACTTTCTATGGGGAAATGTGTTTTACATTTCTTACGTAAATCCACAGTTTATGGATTATTATCTTCATATATGCATTAGAAATGAATATTAGATGGATTATTTCATCAGGTAACATTCTCAAGCCAAAATGGTATCTTAAACAATATATTTATTGCTTGTGTCATGTTATAGTACAGCAAACATTAATAATTTTGATTACCAAAAGGAAATTGTACCATGATTCTCTTCCATCATTTCTAGACAAGCTTGTTATATTTCCTTGAGAAATCAGGAAGCCTGTAAATGATATTAGGGTGCAGTGGGAACACAAGTAATTTCATAATAGCCTGCTTAACTTAGGTAAGAGTACATAATAAATACCAGTTAGCAATATATATAATTTTGTTTTCTAAGAATTAAGAACAAAGTACTTACCTACTACAATTCAAATCAAGAATTAAAAAAATAAATATATACATTATAAAGACAGGTTTTGAAAAAAAAGCTGTTAGAAGAACTCAGCAATGTTTATGAATAGTAAACAATGCTATTTGTGCATCTTCCACATTAAAATATTAAATCCAAATCCTATTGGTATTAGTACTGTTCTCAATATTAAGCACCATGAAGAAATCAGAAGTAAAGAAAGCACAGTAATTCAGATTTGTCTTAGTAGTGACTATCAATTTTTCTAAGAAGGATTTCAGACAAAATTTCTGACCTTGATTATATTATTTTATTGGCATAACACATTTAAAATTATATCCCCTTTATTATTAATTTGGACAAAAATATTATAAATTCATAAACCTGTTAATACACATACAAACGCATGAAAGTCTTGGATTTTTTTTTTCTTAGCAACATTTATTGTTTGTGGAAAACAGAGGTAAGCAGCATTACCTCCAAATTCAATTTTTTTTATCATAGACATAACATTATGTTCTACTTACTATGGGAAAAGGATAATATTCTAATAATTCACAAAATTATATTTTAAATTATGCTAGACTAGTGATGTTTTGCTTTTAATATTCTAGAAGTCACATTTTTAAACTTTAACTTTTTTTTTTTCCCACGGAATTATTCTGCTTATATCAAGAGGAAAAGGAAGAGAAAGACCATTTTACCCTAGCAAGAATGCTACAGAACAGTTTCTTGACTAGTGCAAACAGCTTTTCAGTAAAAAAATCACTTGATTATCCTTTGAGAACTATTTAATATATCATACAAAACCAGATAAAGCTCACAGCTGACAAACAACATCTTACACTCCTGTACATATATTTTCCAATAATATTCTGAAATTGCTTCTAAATACGTTTCATAGCTATTATGAGATTTTTTTCCACCCTGGGTCCACCCCTTTTGGTCACATAGGGAGAACTGGTGTAAAGGATTTGTGCTCCCTGGGCTAGTCACACCCCTTCACCAGGTAATCAATCTCTAGTTCAAGCCATGGCCTAATAGTTCTACAGATACGATGCTAGAAACTTGCACAGGATGATACTTACAATAAAAAAACAATTCTTGTTACTATTCTTGTTAGCCATATTTTGCAAAGTTATTATCTACATGGTAAAGTTGGCATGTGAAAATGGGGGTCTAGTCCTCACTCTCCAGCTATCACAAAAACAGATATGAAGCAATTACAGCTAGAGACATCCATGATTCCCACAACCCACATCTGCAAGAAGAAACTATTCTGGCAGCTTGCAGAGGATATTGTAAAAAGAAATGTTGTGTGCCTGTCATGAGTGATTCCTTGTTAAAAGATACTGAGGATCGCCTCTGCTTCTCTGACAGGAAGTCCTGATATTTATGCTGCGTCCTAGAAGTTAAGATCTGAGGCACTGCCAGGAAGGTACCATAGCTTGGCAGGAGCGTGGACTATTATCCGCTGTTGCTCCTTCATGTAAGTATGAATGACACAAAGCTGTGACTTTTGTACCTAGGAATGTAATGGACCAATGTATTCTGGGTGTCATCTAAAAGCAAGTAGAGGAAAGGAAGGTTATCAGGAGTAGTTAACATGGGTTTGCTAAGGGAAAATCATGTTTGACCTGCCTGTTAATCTTCCACAATGTCATGACTGGCTGGGTAGATAAGGGAAGAGCAATTCAAGTTGTCTACTTTGATTTTAGCAAGGCTTTAGTACTGTCTCCCATAATATCCTTGTGAGTAAGCTTAGTAACTCTGAGCTAGATGAGTAGACAGTAGGGTGGACTAACTGGCTGACTGACAGAGCTCAGAGGGTTGTGTCCACAGACATAGAGTCTAGTTGGAGGCATTTTGGTGGCACTGATCCCCAGGGATAAGTAGTGGGTCTGGTTAGCATCTTCATCAGTGACCTGGATGAAAAGATAGAATGTATCCTCAGCAAATTTGCTGATGATAAAAAGGTGGGAGGAGTAGCTGACACACTCAAATGCTGTGCTGCTGTTCAGTGAGACAGTGTGGAGAGGAGCACTTGGGGAGGAAAAATGACACACATCGTTCCAGGTGAGGGGCTGGCCTGATAGAAAGGAGCTCTTTGGAGATGCACTTGGGTTTCCTGGCGGGCAACAGTGGCCATGAGCCATCTGTGTGCCCTTGTGGCCTTCTTGTAGTATCCTAGGGTGTACTGAAAACAGTGTGGCCAGCAGGTCAAGGGAGGTGATCCTCCTCTTCTCCTCTGCCCCTGTGAGGCCACATCTGGAGGAAAGAAACTGCTGTTATCTTCAGATTAGAAGAGGATCTCATTGATTATTCACCTCAAACACAAAGCTCTTCCAAAGCAATTACCAAAATATACAAAGTTGTATCAGCAGAAAATTCAATGGCTCTGTTGGAAACCAGATAATTTGTAAACTATGTCTCTGTTTGAATTTTGCTATGTAAGATATGAGAAAAATGCATCCAATAAACTTTTAAGAACTTGAATTCATTAGAATATGTGATTTTTAACTAATAAATTATTATTATTATTATTTTTCAATGTGAAATATAACCACCTAGGGAAGTGTATCTGGGTAATTAAAAAAAGTATTAATCTGATTTAAATTGTATTTTACTATTTTTTTCTTCATGCTAATTAACATCTTCATGAAGCAAGTTGCTTCCCCTACATAATGCATTGTCAACCATAAGAAATGACTCCTTCCCCACTGTGATTTTTAGTACACATTCTGAAACTGGAAGATGGGTCTCTTCTTAAAAGAGCTTGAAAATTTGCTTGAAATATGAAAAAAAAAATCATGTCCCAAGAATGAAGTTCAGCTTTGGATATATGGCTATACATGCGTTCCTATGAAGCTGCTGAAATCTATAGAAAAACTTTGTTCCCATGTAGATTTGAACATTGCTCTTCGAGGTATTTTCAGTATTAAAAATACATGTCATAGATCTGCCTTGGAACTCTGGTGCTTCTACAGCTTTCTGAGGATTCAGAAGCTTTTCTAACAGCATTAAACATGTGACAACTTTGTCTTATACACATGGACAATGCATTCACTTCAAAGCAAAGAAGAAAATTGTTTCAGATGCTTTAGGTTACATAGGAATGTCCTAGCTTCCAGCACTTTCTCCAAAAGTATATAGATTTTCCAGCCCTGCATGGCACTATTAGATATATCAAGCAACTCAAATATTACTTATGGAAAGGAATCCTGCCATGGGTTTTTAGTAGCTTAAGTTGAATTGCAGCTTGTATGGGAACTATTGAATCACAGCCTGAACCACTTATTGATCACCTGAGGCGAGCGCTGAGACAGATGTGGGAGCACAGGTGGAGGCAATGGATCTGTGTGACCAGAAGGGGTGGAGTCTGGCTCCACATCTCCCAAACCCCATTAAGGGCTGACCACCACTAAGGAAGGATCTCTTGTTGGAGATCCCTCACCTGTGGAGTTCGAGGCAAGGCTTGACCATCAGTGACAGGTGAGCCCTTCCTAATTTGCCAGTTGTCTTTATACCATCTGGATAAGCCATACAAAAATATACCTTCATTATTTTTTGGGGGGTTACTATTCTTTCAGGGCATTCACCCTACACCGCTCCATTGGCAAAACTGATGAGACCTCTGCAGATCATACAAGGGCCTTACACATCTAATGAACTTGCAGGTACTTTCATTTATACACTTAAATTCAGGTGATAGTTCTGAACTGAATTCAGACCCTTCAGTTAGAGCAACATCATTCTAAATTTATTCTCCAAACTTGAAAGAAATCTAAATGTTAAACTGTACTACATCCCTGTTTTCATTCAATGTAACTTTCAAGTCACTGAAAAAAGACTTCTCATTTAAACTTCTTATTTGAAATGAATTCTGTTTTGAAGAAAACTTGATTTCTTCTACATTTCATAATTTTATACATTCTTGTTGGAAAAATAAAGGCATTAGACCAAGTTAGGGAACTCTTCACTGGAATTTGATGTATAAAAAAAGATCTGATGTTTTTTTTGCTCCAAAAATAATGCCTATTTATACCCATGGGAACTACAACAGATATGAAGAATAATAATAGCAACACTATTTGATGGAACAAATTCTCAGCTACAAAAGTTTTTCAACATACTTGCTATTAGCTATGCAATTTCACTATTGATGAACAAGAGCCTGCTTACTGTTCTCTTCAGAATCTGTATGGCTGCCCGTCCAGGTTCCACAGTCCGTCTGCGGCTTGTCTTTCACTACGCTGTTGCCACTGTTGAAATATACTGCCCACCATCTCACTGTCTTCACACCTACTGCGTGGTCTTCATAAACATTCAGCAAGCATCAGTGAATACCAATGGGTGTCATTTTTTCCACATGGAGGAATTTAGTGACATACCTTTGCTTCATGCGTGCTTCCATAACAGATGACATTTTGTCAGACTGCTCCTCTGCTGTCATCTGTCACACTGTAAAAAAAAAAGTAATGGAATGTTGATGGGAAGGTTTATAAATGACTGCCATACCACCAAACTCTATCCTTGACCTTGTAGGTCAACATAATGAAATAGATTATAGTCATAGAATCATAGAATGGTTTGAGTTGGAAGGGGCTATTAAGATCATCTAGTTCCAACCCCCCTGTTATGGGCAGGGACACCTCCCTTTAGACCAGGTTGCTCAAAACTCCACCCAGCCTGGACTTGAATGCTTACAGGAAGGGGGTATTCACAACCTCACTGGGCAACCTGTTCTGGTGTCTCACCACCCTCACATTGAAGTATTTCTTCCTAATATCTAGTCTAAATCTACCCTCTTCCTGTTTAAAACTATTTCCTCTCATACTGTTGCTACCTGTCCTTATAAAATGACCCTCCTCAGCTTTCTTGTAGGACCCTTTCAAGTATGGAAGACACTGTAAGGTCCCCTTGGAGCCTTCTCTTCTACAGGCTCAAGAGCTACGGCTTTTTCAGCCTTTCCTCAGAGGGGATGTGCACTAGCCCTCTGATCATTTTCATAGCCCTCCTGTGGACCCTTTCCAACAGCTTCATGACTTTCTTGTGTTGGGGTCCCCAGAGCTGAACACAATACTCCAGGTGGAGTCTCACGAGGGCAGAGTAGAGGGCAGAATCAACTCCCTCCACCTGCTGGTTGCACTTCTCTTGATGAAACCCAGGATGGGAGGCATTATTTTCAGAGCAGCCCTCATATGTGATTATTATAAGCAGTATAAACACATACTGGGAAAAATATAGTTACTACACTTCTTTTCTAATTCTCTTGAGTGTGATATTGAAGTTGAGATAAATTTAAGAATTCTTTATCTCAATCTGTGGAAAGCGGTTTACTACCTATGTGCTTGTTATCTAGCCAAGGCTGACCAGCACAGGCATTGAACTTATCTTTCACAAAAACAGTAACATCTATGATCAAGGATCAACTACACAGCACTGTAGTGGAGAAAGTGATTTTGATGACCAAAATCTGTTCAGCTATTCTAATATTTTTGTTTAATTGCTTCTTCAATCCTTAGTTTATAGAAGACTATTGAAGACATCATTCTCTTTCACAGTAAACATCAAGGCTATTGAAATATGGCTTTCAGTCCAATTTAGAAAATAAAATAGATGGACCTTCTTGAATCAAAAATTTATTCAGTGGTCTTAAAAAAAAATCCACAAAAACACATACATCAAAAACAAGAGCAACAACAAAAACAATAAGCAAACAAACAAAAAACCCTGTGTGAAGTTAATTACTGAAATGCATAGATGAAGAAAAAGTTTTATACTCAAATCCTTGACTGTTATTTCCAAGAATATATATGTATATTTTTTAGTAGTGGATGGAACATAAATGGCTTGATTACCGGTCATACTGATAAAAACTGGGTGTTATGGACATCTATGGACATTGCTAATAAGTTCCACTGATTTACAACAGGATTCTGAGCTGCATAACTAATAATGCCCAGTGGTAGACCTCCCAGAATTCAGACAGGGACTCTCAGATCAGTGATTAGGGCCGCATCCATTGCCAGAATCTTCGAGATGTGAGTTTAGTCTGATGAAGAGGAAACTAAATAGTAGTTAGCTTCAATACCAGGAAGGGGAGCTGAAAATGGAAATATCAAACCATTCTTGGTAGTGCCATAAAGTTTCTTAGAAACATTATCTCTAACCCACTGACAACATCTCCTCAACATCTGTAACTCAGAGGTAGTCTAACCCATTGCCTCTTCTTTCAGTTATTATTATTATTATTATTATTTTGGTTACCTGGAACTCAGACTGAAACGCAGGTACCCACTTCTCCCTAAAGACAAGGAATGTTTTCTCTTGATGCAACCCAGAACACAGTTGGACTTCTGGGCTGCAAGCACATATTGCCAGTCTCTGTTCTTGAATGTGTGCAGGGCTGAGATACAAACAAAACTCCAGGTGAGCCAGAGCAGCGTTGGTGATAGCACTGTTTTGAATGAAATATTGGGCTAAATTACCTCTAGATGTCCCTTTCAAAAATATTTCTATGATATTATGAAGTATCAAAGTTTTTAAATTCATTTTCCATACTGTTAAATATTACATTTTAATATTTTAATATTTTTTCCAAGTTTTTTTAAAGGTAAATATTGAATAATGATTATCTCATTAATCTATTTTCCACAAATGGATAATCTTTTTTTCATAGAACAACAAAATTCTAAGTAGGTTGTTTAGATTTGCTAAAAACAAAATCTGTCTGTACTTCTGATTCAAAATATTTTAGTTTTTAAATGTAAAGAAACAGATGCTTTTGCTTTTGGTAGGCATAAAGGAAATATGCACATGTTAAAATACTAGTCATGTACTGTTTTATGCTGCTATGTTACAGAGTTCTTTTTTCATATGTGGATGGAAGATTTTGAGGGTTATCATTTGACATAGATCCATAAGTCTAATTTGTCTTTGTTTGTATCTTTTTATTTTTCCAAACCTTTCCATGAGAAGTGAGGCCGTGGGTTGATAGAGATCTACAGTTTGCTATAAAAAATGTTCTGACATAAACAAACAGATAGAAGTCATTAAGAATGTCCCAGTTCACCACTAATTTTAAGTCATGGGATGGAGTGAGGCAAGCCCGTGTGCATTGGATGTTCTCCATATCACAGCATCTATCTGATTCTTCACCTTGTAGGTCTCTGTAGTCAGGTAGAAACTGCCTGGAGAAAGTGTAATGTGCCATTACCACAGACCATTAGACTTGTTAACAAATCTGCATCTGACAGAATAGTCATTATGATTTTGTGTTTGTTCATTTGCCTTGTACCTTACATCGGCATTTACGCTGACTTCACACCAGTAGTATCTAAGAACCTTATCTTGTTTTATTCTCTGTGTTGAAGGATATGGCAGGAGTAAAAAAGAGTTAGGTAAGTTTGCAGCTATTAACTGTACCTGGTAAATGAGACATGACATACCTAGTGTCATGGTTTTATGATTTTTGTTTTCAGTATTCCACATCATAACATCATGTAAGGCACTGAAAGTTTTAATAGAAAGAATTAATATTCCAGTTCCATGGACTGCCGAATTTCCAGGTACCTGGTTCTCAGAAGGGAACTACATACCTTAGAGGACTTTTTGTTCCCATCTTCTCCTCAGAGGGGAAGATAAAACTGCAAGTCCTGAGACTGCCTCTTTCTTTGCTGTTCATCTCAGCAGTAGGTGCTCCTTAGCCATCTCACCTTTAGCATTAGAGTAAGGCCTTCAGTTTTGGACTCTCTCTCACTTTATTTGCTTTATTAGCTTCAATTCCAATTATACTGTATTATATGGTGTTATTTTGCATTCTGATATCTTACTTAGTAAATTAGTTTTCCTCCTCAGATCATTGCTGCTGTTTTGCTTTTAGGCCCATCTCACTACACTTTCCCTTTTCTCCCTTCTCCCTTTTCTGTCTTGTGGGTCTGTGGGTCCCCCACCCCATTAATCACAGAACCCAGCCAAACCAGCCCATAAACAATTGACACTTAGCTATTGCACCAGAAAGCTAAGGAACAATAGGATCTCAAAATACTATCATGATGAAGATTCATTTGTATTCCTGTGTATTTATTCATTGCACTCTTGTAAGTATTCAAAACTCAGCTGTTCATGGGCTAGAAAAATTTCATCTAAGCTGTTTGTGCAGCAGCTTACGTACTTTGATCCCATCCAACATATATTAGTGTGTGTTCCAATGCTATCTTATACATGTGATTATTCACTTCTGAGTTTCTCTATTAGAAAGTTAGCCTTCAGAATTTCTCTTCACGTTTTCATCCATTTTAGCTTTTCTAGCTGAGATTATAGTTTGGGAAGAGGTATCTAAATATTACTATGCTTATTAAGTTTGTAACAACTGAAAAAGAGGTTTCACAAAACTTTTATAATACCACTCTAACATTCCATTTAAATAAGAAGACAAAATAGGTAACCTTATTTTTCAATTTCTCAAAAAAAAAAAAAAAAAAAGCACTAAAACATGGTAAACAGTGAAGAAAAGGAGGAAAGAAAAAAATTACCATTTGCATAAAAACAAACAAACAAAAAACAACCCTCCCCAGAACACCTCAGCCCAGCCATTCCTTTTATTCATTTCTAGTTCACTAATTATTGTACTTTATTGTATTACATAACTGAGAATACTAGAGCCCACAGCATAAATTCATGGTGTAGGAGTTCAACAACAGATTCTGCAGTTAAAAACAGAGCAAGAAATCTTGTTATCATTTAATATAATCTTGACATTTATCAATCCAAACATACTAGCAGTGTTGTGACACTAAGGGTGTTATTCTTCTTCCTTTCATAGCAACAGTGGAAATTTAATTAACAGTCATTAAGAAAATACAAATCAATGCCTTGTTTGAACAAAGATTATTATTTACATAGATTCCAGAAATGCAAAATTACATACAACACCTGGAAGGAATTCTCATCATTTTGGAAATTTCAGTAATGCAGTCCTTTCAGTAAAGTCAGATTTAATAATCCACTGCCATTTCCACACCACCTCCCTCTTCTTTGCTTATCTGTAGTATCACAGTGTTTGGAAACCTGAGCAGCGTACAGCAGGGTGACCAGATACAGTGTTCAATGGAATACAGGGGAGTTGCTTCTGCAAAATCCCACGAGGGAATTCAGCTGGGAATACGTTGTATCTTTGCATGTAACAGCTCCATGCTGTTCAATCTCACCGCTTCTTCAATTAAAGAATGATTTTGTTAGGATTTTGCTAGTGGCAATGAGGCAGCTGGCAAATGTCTGTTACCCCTGGGTGCTTCCAGATATCATATCTTCCAGCCCATGGGATGTAGCAAATTGTGTGATTTGATACTATGAATCAAAATACAGACTCTGGAAGACACTTGTATAGAGACTATATAAAAATATCAGACAATTAGGTTTTTCTATTAAATGTGCAGAGTAAGTCTCTTAAGTACCATAAGATGTACTGATGAAAAATAGGGCCAGCACCCATGCGGCTGTGGCTAACAAATTACATACCCTTCCTCCCTTTGTTATGATGGTAACTCAATTAACTAAGAGTCGACAAGTGAGGCAAAATTGAAACGTGAAAAAGATTGTGTGTATTGTGCTACATCCTTCTGCATAAATCCTTTACTGTCATTAATCATTTTTAATCTGTTTTTTGAATAACCAGCCACTGACTCTGCCTCTGAATTTACAGATTTAATCTCTCAAGGAAAATGACTCCTTCAGGAACTTTAAACCTGAAAAACAATACCTATATTCTCTACTGAGGTGTTCTCAGCAATGTTTGTATAAAAGTCTGATTTCCTTTGTGTACTAACTCTATATCATTAGGTGTCTTACAAGAGTCTGAAGCTTACTTAGTTGTTATTAAATCTCTTAAAAAGATCTTTATTGCTGGCTCTGCCTGGTGAATACTTCATATATCCAGAATCTGATTCTGGCTGTCATGGAAATAGATATTTGCCCTTCCCCCCCCCCCCCCCTCCTCAGCTCAGCAAAGACTGCAGTTGTCTTTTTCCTCCCAATTCAAGTGAAAACAAGTGACAAATCTGTGCACATTTTGGCAGGGTCATCAAACACAATCCTTTATTTTTGTTACTAGACAACAGTCATACTAAGGCTATTAACCTCCACAGTCAAGTACCTGACCTCTGAGCAAATCATGCAAAACCTCATTCTTCAGAGCAATAGGGTAATGCTCTAATATTAGAGCATTATTAAAATCATACCTATTTATCACAGAGCCCTTATCTTACCTTACCTTACCTCCTGACACACATAAACGACGTGACTTCTGTAATAAACCTACTTTTTTATGTTGTATCATTTTTTGCATCAGTGTCAAATATATTGCAGTTCTGCCACTGTGATTCCCTCAGTCTTGACCAATGGCTTTCACTGATGTAGGTCATTTATAAAATATGTGAGTATTGTGTCTTTTTGATGGTAACTAACATGCTACTATTGAATTCTGAGAGTTCTCTTCTATCTTTAATCTAGTGCACTGTAAACAAGACAGCTTTATTTTACCAAGTCAGGGTATTGACTGATACTAATCCAGTTTAACTAGAAAAAGATGGTGGTTAGTGGAAGTGGACAAGAAGAGCCTAGAGTTTTCAAAATCAAGTATGAGTGAATCAGACAAAGAATTGGGAATTCAATGCACTTTATTCTGAAGAAATATGATTTAGCAAAGTTAGGTTGCGACACAAATTAGCAAAAAGAGCTAAATGACAGGCTGAGTTTTAGTAATGTACTCTCTATTTATATAAAGTTTAGATGCATTCTGTTAGAAAAGACATTTGCCATTTATTACAGAATACTCCAGCAGGTTGTTGAACATTGCAGTTCAGGCTGGAAAACAGAAAGAGATCCAGTGACTTCCCCGATACTAAATACAAAAATAGAAATGATGACCAGATGCTGAATGGTTTACTGTAACCATAGCTAAGATTTCTACTTTTTTAATGAGTGTCTCCATTTCATTTCATTAACCCAATATATCTGACAAAGATGTAACTGAAAAAGAGTGATCAGAAAAATCAGATGACAATTTTCTGGAGATTTTTGTATCAGTTATATGATTTTATATGTTTCAGTCTATGAAATATTGCCAAGACTAGTATGGAGCTGAACACAAGAAACAAAATGTAATAAATGTATTTATTTTTTTATTGGACTAATTACATATTGTTTGTTTACACCAGAACCCCATAGCAATTTTATGTATTCATATTTCCATGCCCTATAAGATGTCAGAGATAACTTAGTTAATGAATCTCTACATAGAAAAGCTGTATTGGTTCATGTCTGAAAACAATCAGATGAAAGAGCTTGGTTATTAAACTAAAACTAAACCTGTGGATGACAGGTTGGCCATGAGCCAGCCCTGTGCACTGGAAGCCAAGAAGGCCAATGGTATCCTGGGGTGCATAAAGAAGAGTGTGGCCAGCAGTTCAAGGGAAGTGATGCTCCCTCTCTATTCTACCCTGGTGAGGCCTCACCTGGAGTATTGTGTCCAGTTCTGGGCTCCCCAGACTAAAAAAGACAGGGTTACAGTGGTACAATTCTGTGTAATAATGTGACTGCTAGCTGTAGAGAAAATTGAGATGTTTCAAATCACTAGTTTCTGGCTAATCCAGTTCAACATCAACTTAAGAAACCTAATTTTTTGATATTTTTGATTTGCACAGGTCTCTGTGATATCAATAGGCATATAATAAATACATTAAAAATATTATACAGCAGTAAGTCTGTTCTTCACAGGGGAAGCAGCAGATATTTATAAAAGATTCTTGTAATTTCTATGGAAGTGCTATGGGAGGGACTGTCTTGAATGAGTAATCCATTCTTCATTTTTTAATGTGGCAACTAGAAATAGGAGGAAGTGAAGTAATGAATGATGGAAGTGGCACTTCCTTAGTTGGAATCACTCCAAAACATCGTTGCAGTACATAGCATATAAAACAGTAATTTTTTAGTTATCTGTCAAAACTCTTTTATCTGTAGTTGATTCACAAACCCCATTTATCCCTGATTATACTTTTTTTCTTTTTTCTCCTGGAGAAAATTGTAAAAGAAATGCGTGGAATGTTACAACCAAAGGACTTTAATTGATCTGTGGAATTACTATTAATTTGTATTCAGAGAGAGATAGATCACAGAAAAGGTTTCTTCTAATGATTGCCACACATCATAGAATCACCAAGGTTGGAAAAGTCCTACAAGATCATCTAGCTAACGTATGATCCCGATATCAAAAAGGTAGACCACTATTCCCTCATTATTTCAAATTACTCATAGTATGGCAATGCACTTTGGTTTCTTCTCAGTTTCAGCTCCTCTTTGTCTTGGGAAATGTGAGGTATGCACTGAAGTAATGCCTTCGGTTTTATTATGGTGCTCCAACGTCAGAGGTGGATGGGTGGTACACCAATAGAAACTGAAACTTCCCACCCATATCCATATTCCACTACTTTTTTTTTTTTTTTTTTTTTTGCTGTGGGACAGCTAGCAGCAAAAGAGCAGATTCACACCATGGTATCTGACATGGAAGTGCATATGAACAAAGGAGTGTCACTGAATTCTTTCATTTGGAAAAAATGGCACCCAACTCTTGCTGAATGTTTATAGGAACCAAACAGGTGGTGGGTGGTATGCTTTGGCAGGGGTGACAGCCACATGAAAGACAAGCTGCATTCTAGATGGCCATGCATATTTTCACAAATGTGGCATGCAGGTTCTTGTAAGAGTAAATGCCAAGCTCAGTGTCATGTTTCCTGAATCTCATTCTCTCCTCACTGGGATGAAAAGCATCAGTCAGTAACACAGACACAAATACGATATGCATTTCCCCATGTTCTATGAAAATGATCTAGCCTTGCTCTCTAATGTAGAGATTTAGACACCATTGCAAAGCAATAGAAATAAGAAAAACATGAAAGAAAAAAATAGAAATAGAAAAAAAAAAACATTCTGCTTTTTGTGGTTCTCTTGTACAGGACAGTGAGACAAATGCTTTAGTTCAGAAGTAAGCTGCAGAGACAACACAAATACTTTTAAACATTTGTAATTAATGAAACATACCCTTTTATATTGTTCTTGCATCACATTTGTTGTACTTTTGAAGCTAATGGAAGAATATCTTTTCCAAAACAGAAGATACTTTCTTGTTTTCTGCCCAGTTCCTTTGGGCAGTGTGTGTTTTCATGGTATCTTGGCACAAAGTTGAGTAAGAGCAGGACAGAAATTGTCTTAGTCTGTGTTCATTCTGCAGAGTTAAAAATCAACAATATTTGTCTAAAGTCACTCAAAAAGGTTACAAAGGGTTTTGATTCAGATAGGGGCTTATGATCTGACCTTGCTAGAAAGGACCATTGGTAAGTGGATGCTAGAGATCCTTCCAGTCACAGCAACGTTAGCTTCTAAGCTTTAACAAGATTTATCATATACTGCATGATGAATGCATTTGAAAAAGGTCAATAAAACAATGACAGTTTTATTGTTTTGTCTTATTGCTTTTTGTTTCATCTACTCTTTTACCTCTATGTGGTGACCTTTTGCAGAAGTCTAAAGCATATTAAAAAAAAAAAAAAAAAAAAAGAAAGGAGGGAGTAACAGAACCCTGCATCAAGTTTAAACCTGAAAATCCTAAGGAACTCAAACTCCTTTTCCCTTGATGATTAAACCCTAATGCCAAAATGCTTAGTATGATTATGTTATTTTTTCTTTTTTTTCTCCTCCTTTTAAACTGAAAAAAATAGCACAATCAGAAGGATGAAGCAAAGACTAACTGAGAGAGTGGATACTGTTTTATTTTCTTGAAACTGAGCAAAGTTATGAAAAAGAGTTTAATCATACTTAGGATCTATTCTTATACACACAAATTTCACATCTAGATGTTCTTGTATACATCTTGCTTTTGTCATGCTTAAAAGTTTCATTTATGTAATCTACCCTGAAAATTCTTTTTTTTCATAATTAAAGCATGTTTCTCTGATAAGAAAAATCATTGTTCAAAGATAGCTTTAAGAATCCCCAGAGCACAAGAGTTCTGCTTCTTCCATCAGCTCGCTCTCTTTGTAATGGGAAGAAACTACACCTCCCTTCCAGTCATGGCTGTTTCAATAAGAACATCAATGTGATTTATCTCTGGCCTCATAATTTCAGTCATTCTACTACTGCACAGTGAAATATCACTTCTTAGAATTCTTCTAGCCACACTCTTCAGATCAACAGTTTTGAGAGCTGGTGGATCATGTTATCTGACTTCATACTGCCTATTTGCCTCATATACCTCCTTACTAAAGTTACCTTGGTATCTCTGATCAAGGAAGATAGTTAATCCTTTTAGCTTGGTCAAATTCCAGATCAGAGACATATATTATGCCTCTATCAACTCCCTTCCCCTCTAGTAGTCTAGTGGCCTACTACTACTACCTTTATTTCTTTTCCCAAGGAATTTTTAAAGTGATCTCACATAAGTGAACATCAGTCTTTGGTAGTTCTATAGCCACTTGTTGCTAGAAGCAGGTGTATGAAGATGAAGTTTAGTAACATTACATTTATCGCTTCTTAATGATATTATTATGACTGCTGAAGTTAAACATTTCTTTCTCTAACATCTTGGTATATTGTTAGTTATTGTTACAGTTTAGTTATCAAGGAAACAGATCCCAGAGGTGGCATGGTTTTTTGTTATTGTTTTGGAGAAGGGCTTGGTAAGTATTAGCTCCTTATAATTCCTTCAAATAGTTCAAGAATTTCCTCTTACATTTCTACTATAGAAATTCATAAACTCAGAAATTCACACTGTCACATCTTTAGCTCCAGTTACTAAACAGAACAATTGTAGAAGTTCTTTGAATACTATATCCAATAGCTAAACTCATGGATATTCAGTTTCAACTGACATAATTTCAATTAAAGCATGCAAATGAAGACCCTCTAGAACAAAACATTGCATCTTGTGGCTCCTCCCTAAAACCATTTATTATTCTTGGAAGTTTGGGTGACAAATGGCAGAAAATAAAGGACACCAGAACTGAAGACAGACTGCAAACTGAGTACAGGAAGAACAACAGCTCTACTGCAGTTTAAGACAAAAATATCTGAAAAAAAATAAATCTCCCCCTATTACTGGGAATTCTTAGTAGTTTTCTTCAAAGGCTCACTTTGAATAGGCTGAGATGTACTTTTTTTTCCAGCTTGTGACTCTGAGACTTCATCTACTGTTTGCTGAAAACATATTTACATTCAAGTTTAAATAAATAAAACAGTCTCTTACCAGCATGACTATAGAAATATTGTCAGTGTTCCAATAGAGTCATCACTTACCTTTTCAAAAAACATCTGTTATATTTTTCATTTGATTGGCTTACACTGCTCCACTCTAGTCCAGCAGTTTAGACAAGTATTTTTATATTTCAAATTACCTTTATGTAAAGAAACAGTACTTGAATATCTTGCAACCTTCTTAAATTTCTTAACATTAGTCTATTTACTTCATAGTCAGGGACAGCTTACAGTACTAAGCAGTCTAATTTTTCTCTGCTAGAAATAAAAGAATGAAGTTTGTTTTGCTAGTTGTCCTTTAAAATTGTCTTCTGTCCTTCAATCAGGTATTGGTAACAAATATTTTAACAGAAAAAAGGTTGAATCATCTTGTAGACTGAAGACTAACATTGTAGTTGTGGTAAGAATCTCACAGTTTGGTTTGGTATTTCATTTCACTTCTGATATTAAAGGTTTTAGTTTTGCAAATTCTTACACATATGGTTTATTTATTGTAGATTTAAACTCACAAGGTTCATAAGGAACAGAGAAAAATCAGTAAAGAATCACTAGAAACAAGTCTACTTTTCTAAATAATAGAGCTAAAAAATCCAAACAGAAACATTTGTACTAAAGAAAACTATAAATCTACAGTTTAAAATACACCATTTTAAAAAAGTAACACTCATACAGCTTTCATATAAGTTTACTTATAAACTTCTTTTTTTAAACAGGTAACACAAACACATAGAACAATAACAACAAAAAAAAAAAAAGTTATTCATGGTTGCTTAACAAGAAGTCTTAAATAAAATACCACCTTTTCCCCAAACATTTAAGTCTCTCCTTTCAGCTGACTTATGATCTATACCTGCAATAAAGAGTTCTAAATTCCGTGTCAGTTCCAAAACAGATGACTCATTCTTTTCAGTCAGACCTTCCAACTGCTTCCAATGCAGAACATTCATTCTCTTGAATGATGAGCCCTCCTCAGATCTTCTTAAGGCTTAATTCTTCCCCAGCTGTAGATTTTTAAGTTTAATGGAGAGATGGATCATAGTCAAGATAGATCCAGTTAGGAAGCTACTAACTTTTTTCATCTGATTGATGAAGATGAAAATACTATGATTCAATGAGAGCCATTTTAGAATAAAAATAATTATTCAGTGTGGAAAAAACGATTTTAAATAAACAGAGAAATAAACAGGCTCTCATGATGACTCATTTTCTTTCTGTACATTTTATCTTCTTTTTCAGCAGTTATCAAGTATGAAATTAAATCATGGTGTTAACTTGATTTTGTATTTTTTTAAATTAATATCTTTGTTAAATGTCAGCTTCTTGGTCAACAGTAAGCATTTATGAAAAATATATCAATATAATGTAATGTTTGCAATCAAGATGATACAAAATTCTTTAAACTGTTTCTAGAATGAGGCTTGAAAAACTATGCAGCTTTTATATATTATAAATTCAGTTCTTGAATATATCTGTATTATTGCTATTTCTGAAAAAAAATATATATATATATATATATGCAGGCATTTTGCTGAGTATTCTTCATTATTTATTTGCTGGAAGCCTGATTTCTGTAAATCACTATTGTAACACTTTAAATGCCTGGAACCAGCTAGTAGAGGTGGAGTTCCAGAGGTGGAGATTTTTTATAGGTCTTATGTTTTTTCAGTGCACCTATTTGGTTATATTCTATCTCTCAGTGTAACTAAATAACTCTGACTAGTCAATGGCTATACTCGAAGGAGACAAGTCCATTATAGTGAGGAAGGTATCTCGTGCTCAGCACTGGGAAAGCACAGTAGGTTATGGAAAGATATTATCTGCTTTCTGACTTTCAAACTTTTGAAAATAGCATTTTACTTCATGAAATGCAGATTTTCATCTGTGTTTACATGAACCATGTTGGCAACAAGTGACCATCTAAGTTATTCATTTCATGTAGTTGAATATCACTTATCAGGCATAAATACGAGAGTCTAATCTTAATAAATAAGGTCGTTAGACTGCTAAGAGCACCTATAAATGGGAATTCAAGCACTGTAAACATTCAGTTCTTAAATAGAAAAATGTCTGTGGAACTAGAATAAATACAGAGCAGTAGCTTAGTTAGGTGCATGGGGACTGCTGAGTCACAGTCTGAACCACTGATTGAGCACCTAGAGAACAGACCCAGTCAGCCCTGGGAGCACAGGTGAAGGCAATTCACCTGTACAACTGAAAGGGGTGGAGCCAGTCTCAACTCCTTTTAGACCCCATTTATGGGCTGACTGCCTCTGAACAAGGATCTATTGTTAGAGATCTCCCTTTTGTGGATTTTGTTCCTGAGAGACAGTCCTCAGAAACTGCTGAGCTATAGTTTTCTTCTTTCTTTGTAACGTCTTCTTATTGTGCTGGTCCTGTTGCCATTACACCACTACATTAGTTTTGAAGAAAGAATACAAAATATGTTCTCTTCAATTTGTTGTTGTAACTCCACATCTACTAGCTGGTTCCAAGCATTTGAAGTCTTACAACAATGATTTACAGAAAGCAGGCTTCCAGAAAATAAATATATCTAATGACGTTGGGACTGGAATGAAAGCATAAATATTCAGTAATTAGAAAAATATTTTCAACACTGGGTAATCAAATATTAACCGCAAATATTCTTGTGCAATCTCTTAATAAAGAAATCTATTGGACAAAACAGTAAACATCATCACATTTACTCCTATCCGCTCCTTTCTGTAGAACTCAAAACGCAAAATGAATTATCTTGCACACAATTAGTATTTGTAATGAAATATGATCTACTTGGCAACATCACGATGGCCTAAAAATAGGTTACACATGTCAAATGAATTATTCATCATAAGTTACTTGCTTATCTCTGCCTTTAGCAAAACTAATATCCTATTCAAGAGGACATGGTTTTCCGAATGCATCAACAGTTCACAGAAATCAGCCCTAGAGTGTATGCTCAACTCTAAAAAGTTATTAATGGTAGGTCAAAAATGGTAAATGAAATCAGCAAAATTATAAGTTTAGTAACAAGTATGATATTATGGGTGATTTTTATCTTAATTGGATTTGAAAATTAATTGGGTAGTAACAAAAGCTGGCAAAAATCATTTAATTTAAATCAGAAAATTAAAAGTCCTGGTGGACTTGGAGCTGATAATATTAACCAGTGTTTAAAAGATTAAATTTTATTTTCAGAGCCACAATGATTTTGTAATATGCAGGTGAATCGTTATCTAATCCTAGTAGCAAATCTAATGCATTCTATTGGTAGTTGTTCATCCTCACTATTAAATCCCTTATCATAATTTTTATTCTTTTTTTAAGTTTTGTACACTTTCATTTAATAGCTAATATTAAAATAACAATATTCTAGCATACCAAATATCATGTTAGCATTCAATATTTTTCTACAACAAAAAATGCTATTTTCATATCAAAAATTACAAAATGCTTTCAAACTTCCAATTGTTTCCTGAGTTTGATATCTTGGGTAAAGATTCTTCTGTATACCAATATTTCCTTTATTTTCAAAGCTATATCATTTATAGAAGGATTCGTATTGCTCATTTTGGAAATTAAACTGTATGTCACCTTTGTGAATCTGCAATGTTTTACTTTACCTATCTCTAATTTCTGTTTTTAATTTTTTTTTGTTTGTTTTGTTTTGTTTTTATTAACTCAGAGGCTACTATTATTAACAAGTACTCACTTTTCATGATTCTGATAGTAATAAATTTGCTGAACCTTTGAAAGTGGAAAATCTCATGTAAGAAATACTAGCCTGCAATCAAGCGATGTTCAAAGCTAAATAAGCAGAGTCATTTCAGAAGACAAGCAAAATATTACACATATTACACACTTTTTGTCACAAAATGAACTGAATGTTCCCTACAAAATGTATACTCATTGACTTCCCAAATAGAAAATATTATTTTTATTACTCTTTTGTATTGTGTCTTATTCAAAAGGGGCAGCTTTTTTTGTAGCTTTTGGTTTTTTTTCCCCTCAGTGCATGTGCTTAGTTATGCTCCTTCTTCAAGCATAACTAAACAACACTGAGTAGCCAGTATTATATATTACTGTACAATAGCACAACTGAAGGTATATAAATATTGCCCAAAATAGAACATAAGCAAAGTTTAGACTGATATAAACAAAATAACAATTCACACTAAACTTTTTTGTATTCTATCAGAGAATATAGTTTGAGGTTAAGGAGATTATGTTCAGGGATCCACTTTTACAGAAATAAAGTATTAATATGATGTGGTATAGGTATTTCACTAAGACTTTCCAGGATGTGATCTGATGACCACTTGGAGAACCAAGAGCATAAGGAACATAGCTAATTTTTCTCAAAAGTTCTCCAGTAAGAAACAATACCCATCATTTCTGTGTCTGTCATTAACATGTTCATATAGAAGGCACATAAGGAACTGCCTAAGGTCTTCACACTTTTACCAGATTTCAATCTATGACTTTCATATCAAGAAGATTGTTTTAGCTATCATGCTATGGAGGTTCATGAGGAAAGGTCTTATCTATCCCAGTAGAGTAGGCCCATAGTGTAGCAAAGGAGATATGAATCAAAGAAGTTCAAAGACAGTGTGAGAGGAAGCCAAAAGATGGTTGAAAAGCTGTACTGAATTCTTTTTCCCTTCATTGACTTTATGTAATTACTTAAATACTTTGTGTTAAAAAATGACGACAGAACACTTGAAAATTCATGTACGGAAGGGCACCACATTTGTAAATACAAATCAGAAAAGGCGTAATATTGGTCAACATAGGAATGCAAACTTGAAGCCAGATCTATTCTGTGCACGATGTATAAGAAAGAGGGAAAAACAAAAAGACAAAAAAAAATGTATTCAGCACATATAAATCTTCCTACATACATCAAAAACAGAGGAGTTAACAAGAAGTGTGAAAGATAGATACAGCCCCTACAAGAATGATAACAAAGGAGGAACAGGCAGAGACAAATTAGTATACATTTTCTACCCTGGTGGAAGACGTCACCTTGAACTAATGCCATTATTTATCTGCTTTATATCTTATATAATTTTGTAGTTTGCAGTGAATTGGTGAATGCAACATTTGATCATGCAAATTCATTTCCCATGTATAAAGGAATATTTTTTTTACTGTGTCATTTGGTTATGCAAACTGGATTTCTAACGAAGACTGTATGTGTATTTCAGGCGTTAATCTTCCCACATCCTAAGATAATTGACAATGCAACAATGAGCCAGAGAAAAAGACAAAGTAATATCTAACTAATGCATAAGGTCAGATATTCCCAAGGAATAGAACATGTACCTCTCCAAATTGTCTGTTCAACCTGCTGTAAATTCTGTCTTGGAGTCTGACAAAGCTAAGAAAAGTGATTCACAGAGAAGACCAATCTCAGTAAATTCATGTTTCTATTCATGCATAAACATCATCAAAATATTTAAAGAGACAAAAAAATAAAATCCTGAAACCACTGAAGTTGGCAACGTGAATATCTACACTACTCAGTAAATCTTGGAGTGAGATATCCAATAAAAGAATATAGGAAGAAAAACAAGTACAACCTCGTAAACTGTATCAGATACAAAACATTCATTTACTTTCCCTCGTTGAATTACCTTTCTTCAAGATTTGATGTTCCTCAGTATTATATGTTGTTTGCTTTATTGTATGGTAAAGCAACTTCAGAACTGAATGTCTTCTATTTTATCTTTACTTACAGGTTAACTTTCAAATAACTTTAAATAAATTAAAACAAAGTTAGTTTGTATATTTCTAACTGCATAACTTCTGACAAAATTTTAAAATCTACAAACCAGTCACTCAGCAAAACAATCTCATTTCTAAATACAGTTCTCAATATTCATTCACATGAAAAGTATAAAAGAAGTGGCTTTTATCCTTACTTTTGTAAAAAAGGATAAAGAAATACAAATCACAAAGAAATAAAGTAGAAAAGAAAACATAGAAAATGAAGATTTTCTTTTTCAGTAAAACTTTGATATTAAAGTAGGTCTGAGAAATATCAGAATATCTGAGTTTTTATGCTTTCAGTGGAAGCCTTGTGATTCTCTGAACAATCAAAAGATTGAATCAAAAGATACTGGTGCAGTATGTAGTGGAATCTGAAGATTTATGCCCTAAAGTTTTTGTTTCTTTGATTGCTTGTTTCCCTGAGATTGAAGTCTTGCCTGTTTTGGGCCAGGCAATTGTTGAGGTGATTCTAGCTCTCTGTTGTGGTGAAAGATACTGTTTTAAAATTTGATTTTGCTTTTATTCCTTCTTAGTATTGTCTGAACTTCTGAAATGACGAAAGAGTAAGTCTCTGCAATTTATTTGCTATTGTATGCAAACCCAGACAGAAAGAGAAAGAAGATTATGTCACTTCTGAATACTGTCTTTTTTTACTGTCTGACTTCTTTTTGTTCAAGTTCTTATTTTATCTTAATGGGAAAATGCACAACTGTTTTAGTTTGAAATTCTGCAGCCTGCTTCCTTCACGGGTCTCAGAACTGCTTCTCATTAGCATCATGGACAGGGCACAGCAATTTATTTTACTGTTTAGTTTGACATCCAGGGGAACCAAAAGTGACTGATTTCCTAACATTACATCATTTCTTTAATCAGAAGGTGAAGTTCCACTTCTTTACTTAGGTACGCATTCCTAAGAAATATGAAAAAAAAAGTAATATTTCTGTGACTTCTCTATCAAATCTGCAAACAGGTCTAAGAACAGAGAGGCACACACAGGCAACATAGCCCACAGGCAGCATAAGTCAATGTCATTGTTACTGGAAGTCTGTCTCCTTTGGAAACATTCAAAATTTGTCTTTAAAAACCAAAACATTACTTCTATTATAATAATAAATCAGCAAGTGAATGGAATTTCAAACTATTTTATTTAAAGTAATAACATATGAATCTGCTTTTTCTCCCTTAAAAAGGAAAAAAATAGATTTTTTTTCAATTTTTTTTTTTTTAGAAAATAATGATTTTAAAAGTACCATGGTTTTTAGATTTATGTATTGATACACAAGGGAAACTCTCATATCTGATTGATGTAGAACATGAACTTGTATATCTCCATCTATTCTTTTATCTCCAAATACAACTTTATGAGCAGGCATTTTTGATTTGACTTTCCCTTTAACACGAAATAAAAACTTAGAAAAGAATGAGCTTTTTATTCTCTTTATTCTTTTCTTTATTACTTGACTTTCAATTAGTAATGGATCATATCTGTGGAATAAAAACAACTTATATAGTAACAATTGAGCATATGTTCGGTACTTGGTTGCAGACTGAGACCAAAAATGAAGAATTTGGCTTAGAATGGTATTTCCAGATAAAACTGCATCCGTGCAGAGTTTTGGTGAGCAGATTTCTACTTCAGTAGTCAGACTCATGCAAAAGACATTGCAAATATTGTTATTCAGACATTAGGATTCCTACTGAGGGAAAAAGGAACTCCTTTGTTTAGAATGTAAATTATTCTGTACATTTGGTGAAATAAATCACACGCATGAATCTTATCTGTTGTAGCAGTCTAATAGAGAGCTTCCTGCTTACACACAGTTCTACACATCTTTCAAATAAATCATTGATTCAGAAGCGAAGTTCAAAATATCAAGAGCATCATGTTGGATTTGAGATTATTCCTGGGAGATCTAGGTTTCATAACCTAATGAATGGATTACAATCATCAAAAATACATCCCATAAATGTGCAAAGAGGTTAGGCTCCATCTAAAAGAAAACAGCAATCTGCAGCAGTTTGTGATGTGAGTGCAGTCAAAAGCTAAGCTGACTGTTAAAGAGCCTCCTGAAGGTTTCTGAGTTTTCTTGAGTATTGTGTTACTCACAAACTACTGAATGTAGCTCATAATCAAGAGAGTATAATTTTTTATTTTCTTTCGGATCCGTAGAGTGACTTAAGATATCTGAGTACGAACAGCTAAAGCAGTTTAATGCTTTTATCCATTTAATGAACTATTCACAAATAGCATCCATGAGTTTATATAAAGAGGATGGAAATTTGCTCTAGAAAATCACAGAGAGACTAAAGGACCACTTGCTGAGCAATACCTTTTAAAGCTACTCTTCACTGCTCATGTTAGTGCTATTTCAAATTACCCAAACTTGTAATCTAGTCAGTGGGCCATGTGTATATGCAAAAGCTAATTTAGTAGACTTAATTCTCTTTTCTTTTTTTTTTCTAGAATATAGCTATACTGCATTGCATTCTGCAACAAAGACACATTAGCGAGTATAGTGATATAGTTTGTTTTTCACTGCACATAGGCCTATGTGCTACATTCCACTAAAATATCAGTTTCTTTATTTTTTAACCTTTGAGAAATGCTTTGACTAAATTAATCAAATAATGAGAAGTCATTGGCTTTTACTGAATTGTTGGAAGGCAATTTTTTTTTAATTCAGTGAAGAGAAACAAATACTTAGCTTCAGGATTTATGTTTAATGCTATGCTCAATAATGATGAATTTCCCATCCTATTCTAGACATCAAAAAAATACATGCCCACAGGTTAGCTTTGTGTTCCTGAAACTTAAAAAGTGAAATGTATTTATTTTAGTATAAAATAAGTATGTGAAATAGGAAAGAAGATTAGTGGGGAAATTATATTTCACAGAAGTCACTAACTTTGAGACATGTTAAGTTAGGCTGGAGTTAATTGTAAAAGGAGAATCCTTACAAGATAAAAAGGGACAAAGTACGCACTGGCGTACAAAGGAAGCATGTAATATATAGAAAAACTGCAACTAGAATAAGCACAGATTTTCTATTGAAGTACAAATAAATGTACATCTGCTCATAGAATACACATCTAGTGCTACCGTGACCAAGACAAACTCCATAACCTGTTTGCTTATGTCCCTTCTCTTCAAGAAATAGTATCATCATTCATATTGTGAAGCACCACCAAAATCAGGAACATGAAAAATGGAGTGGCTTCTACAGCTGTTTCTTGATCTGTGTGCGAGTTTATCACACTGTATAACCGCTCCGTTACCCTTTTGAGGGGGAAATGAGAAGAAAGCAGTACGTTCATGATAAAACATATAAAGTATATAACTGACATATAATTTAGTGAAAATACTCCATCCTCAGTAAACTTTCTGAATATAGTTTGAGTACATTAAAAAAAAATCATGTTTTTTTTTTAGAATATAATATTTACTGTTTAGAAATCTAGTGGCTAAACAAAAATAGATTATTTCCGTCTCTTTAACTTTCCAGATGTTATAGTCTTCAGGTAAACAAATATGAAATTCAGTTCCCTGAACACACAATTTGAGATCCCCTGCAGCACCCAAAACATGCATACTAGACACAAGTAGATATCACTCAATCACTCTGCAAGAAAGAAATCCTTAATTCCATAATCTACTAGTTAGCAATTAAATCCTAACCTTGTCAGTCTCTTTTTCAAGTGCTTTTCTACTGAGCAAAGAATCACCAGAGAAAAATGAACATGGAAATACATATAAAAGAAAGTGTGTCTTCCTTTACACATCATCAGACTGACATTTCATGGCTGGAGGGAAATGGGAAAGGCAGATGCTATTGATGACTTTTTCAGAAGGGCTGAATAATTTTATAGCCAGTAATAACATTTGTAGTTATCCATGTAAAGAGGAGGGCAATCAAATATTATGCTTCAAAGAGTAAGACAATCATTATAGAAGAAAACAGCAATGTGTCCACTTCGTTGTTCTTCTCCATGAATGGTATTACCTACTTCATGAAATGTATCATATTGTTTTACCTTTTCAGAAGAAGCCGTGCAGTTGAGTGGTCTGTTTCCATACAGAGAACAGAAGTTTATGTCTCCTAATTTGAAAAGTGTGTTTGCAGGTTTAAGATAGTGATGTCTTTTTCATTTTGAGAAATATTTGGACTGAAATAACCAAAGCTTATATAAAAAATAGTATAATGTTGATCCAGAGAATATTGTGATTTTTTCTTCAAAAACTGTACCAAAATGCCATCTTTAACTTAAAAAATATATATGAAAAAAATGTCTTCCTGTTGACTGATACATGTCCTTATAGTAACAAAAACGCTGTATGAAATATTTAATCAAATATAGTTCTGTACAGAGCTAAATTGCAATTCTACTGTAAGAATGTTATAATAGCTTTGAAGTGCAGCAACATTTTCTGCCCATGCAGAACGTACTTGCAGAGGATAAAAGTGTCAAAAGGGAAATCCATGAACTGCTTGATTTATAACTTCATTTTTAATGATGGGACAAAGAAGTAGCAACAGAATGCATTGTAAATCCTTCTGTTTTTCAGACTCAGCTTTCTAAAGGCAAATATGATCAGATAATTTAAAGCTGCTTGTGTCAAATGGAAAGTAGCTGTATAGACTATCATTTTACAAATGTCCAGAGACTTATTTAATGTACTGCTTGGAGGTACTGAAGTAAAAGAGTGAACAAAAGCCTTCACTTCAAAACTGAAAGTCAGAGCTTGTTTGGATTAGGCTATTCACCTTTTTCTGGTAAATGGCGGTAAAATGAAAACCATCTAAGAAATAGCCTTAAGAGATGTTTTCTCCTGTGTTCATCTACATACGTTTTGGTTCACAAAGCTACATACTTTTCATGACAAAGAAGTTGAAATATTGCAGCATAAGACCAGAAATAAGAAGGTGGAACCAGAGATTAAAGACTATTAACAACTTTGTCTGATTTTGCTGCAGAATCTATTATCTTCCTGGCTTCTTTGTGATTTTTTTTTCTGGTTCTCATCAAGATTCTAAAACTCCTTTTGCTTTTCAAGCTGAATCCATTCTTAAGGGTAACATGTCATCTAGGAATAAGAGACTAAAGATTTGGATCAATTTGGCACCTGTGGCCCATTTTAAAGTTCAAGAAAGGAAAACCAAGAGTAAATTATTTGCCTCATATTATCTCGAGAAGTAATACCTATTCCACACTCACTCCATGAGCACCAACTCTCAATCTTGTCTAGCAGGGACCTGTGATGATCCTACTTTTGGTGGTGCAGATGCATTAACTTAGGAAATAGGACATAGCAGCTCCATGATATAGACAATTTCCATCAGTCTGTGCTCAGTACCTTTGATACAGGACATCTGAAACGAATAACACTTGCAGTCCTTGACCTGGAAATGCACTGTTGCTTTCATCCTCTGTACATCATTTGAAGATACTGTAGGTACTTCTGAATCTGTTACAATCATATCTTCACTGGCACTACAGAGGAAAAAGTAAGAATGGATGTATCAAATAAAGACCTGTGTAGTGTTCTTTCTTAAGCAGCTGACATTAGATGTCAGAATAGAAAGAATGAAAGGGACCATTCACGTGTATAAAAAGATCTAGGAGCACAAATTTTATCATACCCAAACTGTTCTTCAGAATACTAGTAAAATAATAGCCAAGATTAAACTCTTTGCTTATGTATGTCATTTTAGTTGAGTTCTTATACATTTATACATAGAAGGCTAAGAACGCATTTCTGGTAAATGTAAATAAAAGCTACTGTAGATATAGAAAACATATTTTCATACTTTTTGAACCTCAGATACAGCAACTCATCTGGAAAAGTAAATACGTTTCAAATCTATGCACAATATGGGTGCATCTAGAATGTACAATTTTGCTCATATATGAACAGTCAATGTACACATTCAAATGTCAAATACATGCCCATGCAAATTAATCAGTGTTTTTAACTTTTTTGTTTATAAAAAACACAGATGTTACTGCTATTTTAACAAATGATTGGTGAATTATGCTCCACATCTGTTTTTCAGGAAAGGAAGTCAGGTGTTCATTAATTCAAAGCCCAAACTACAAGCATACGCACACACACACACACAAAACAAACAAACAAGAAGTCCTTCAATACAGTCAGCTCATTAACCTCTGACACTTTCTAAAAATGTACATGCCCATCGTAAGTCTAGAAAAGACCATTAAGTGTAGTTTGTTGTGGAAACAGCCAATCTAATGAAATCTACTTAAAAAAAAAAAAAAAAGAACCTTACATGATTTTTCTTATACTTAAGAAAAATATGAAAAATTGGAAAACTTATTTTTCTCTGCTTATTATTTTTGTCTTTTTTTTTTTAATTTAATGAAATATTGAAGAGAAAAAGAATCCCAATAAATAACCTTCCTAGGTAATCCTATATATTCCCTAGGAAAAAAAAATATTAATAACCAAGACAAAATGAAATAAAATTCAACTATCCAAACAAAAAAAAAAAAACCCAACAAACAAATTAGCTAAGATGTGAAAACTACTGTAATGAAATAAGCACCTGTTAATAATTCCTCAAAAATGTATATATAAAGCAGAATTATAATTATATAGAAAAATATACATGCATAGCATAACACATTTCTATCATATATAACAATTTCATGCACTGTGATATGTGACACAAATTAACCATAATTTCTGTTATCCTCTATAAATGTTTGCATGTTTCGAATTCCAGGCAGCAAGATATGTAAAGATATATATTAATTAATTTTTTTGTTCAGACTCCAAAATTAACTAGGTCTTTTGAAATGCAGTTTGACATAAGTAAGACCCACTGTGGAAAATGCACTGTGAATTTACTCTGTTATGGTCATGTGGGACCTTACGGTGAATTAACAGAAATTGTTTTTGCCTGTAGAAGCTCACAAGATGCAGGTAAACCTGAAAAAGTAGATATACTATCTGTAGGTATAAATGACTATTGCAGGATGTGATGTAGAGTTTCAAAATATCAGTCTTAATCTCAAATAAATGAAGAAAAGTATATTTTCTTGGTAAATAATTACATGTAAATCTGATTTGGGGAAAAGAATGTGGTTTCCAAAGTTGATCATGGAAACATCTAGAATAAGTCTGAGAAGCCCACAGTCAAGGAAATATTTTTCCACAGTTAAATCTGAGAGGTTAGTTAAAACTAACCAGAACCATACATTTGCTAATCTTATATTTGAAACATGCTTCACTTAAATTTAACTGGACAGTTACAAAATCTTCTTGTTGTTTGCACCAAGCATAAGGACAAGTCCTTGATTAGCATTCATCACATATTGTCTTATATAAGACAATCACATCATTTTAAATTACTGAATAATATGTGACACAACATCTAACTTGGACTTTTTGAAAGAAGTATCACAACCACATTTGTACACTTGTCCTTGGGAACAAATTCTAAGCTTTAAAAATCTGTATAAAATAGAATATTTGTTTTTCTAAAAAGATAAAATTCAAATCTCGTGCATTTTCCATCTAGGATGTTTCTAATAAACCTTTTATTTCTATACAAAATCTACTTTGTCATCAATCTATTTAGGAAGGCAATTTCATTTGGTTTAATAAGCATTTTCATTTTAAGCATTGCAAAATGCAATTCCTTTGCTTCACATTAGTAAAATGCCATTTGTTATTTGAAAAGAAGCCAATCCTAGCACTATCACAAAAGCAATTGGTTTTTCTTTCTTTTAAAGATTACCTTAGCTAGATCCATGTTGATATACAAAACTGCAACGTTCTTTCCTGTACGGTATGAGTTCACCAAAGTTATGATTCTCTAACCAGATTGAATTGGCAAATTGTGGAAAGAAAACTATTTATGAAATTATAATTATCTTTGTATAACTTATCTGAGCCTGATTCCTGTGTACAGTAGTTCATATACATTATAATGTAAACACAAAAATATACACTGAATATACTCTGAATTTTCTATATTATCAGGTGCTAAATATTTTGTTGTACTTATTTATGGAAAATAATGGAGTTCCAAGTCTTCATTTTCTTGTTTTAACACTGCTATATACTCTTTGGGTTTTTATACAATTAATTGATTAAGATAATTTATGAGGTAAAACCCATCTACACTAACTGAAGTAGGCTCAAGTGGTCAAACCGACTACTGATTATTTGTTAAGCAAATGAAATAAATGGTAAATTATTGATCCAGTTCAGAGACTTTACAACTTTATTATCCAGAGTTTATTGATCCTCTTCCTGCTTTCAGAAAATTTCTGCTTTCACAGAATCACAGAATTGTAGGGGTTGGAAGGGACTTCTAGAGATCATTTAGTTCAACCCCCTTGCCAAATCCTTAGACCAGGTTGCATTTGCAGGCGTCCAGGTGGGTCTTGAACCTCAAAGCAAGAAGGGAATAACAGTATCTCTCCTGACAATATTCTTTGTTCTCAGATTTAAATGCAATGCAAAATATTATGGAGAGAAAAATTGTATTGCTACAAGTCAAATGCAGTCATTTGACTTCCTTATCTTGACTGCTGAACATCCCATGAATAAGCAGCAAAACTATAACCTACAGTATTTAGATGACATTGGAATGCCCTATACTGACAGACTAAACTACAGATAATTTAGCCTTGGGTGGAAAGCATAACATTTCTCACTGGATTCTCCACAGTAAATATTATCCAATCCAATAGATGCAGTCATTAAATGAGAACCAACTAGAGTACTACTTTATACAGTAAACAACCAGTTTGTAGATTTTCAATGAACAAAATGTGCAGATCTTCCAGTATGTTTAGGAACTGTTTTACCTTGCCCTGTCTTTTCCTTCACTACTATCTTCTATTCCCCAGAGTTCTCTTAATCTCCTGGAACACATCCTTGGTGCTTATGTTGAGGTACAAAAATAGTCAATGTCATGATGGAAGAGTAAAGCTTAGCCTTTTTGTTATAGCTTCTGCTTGGTTTTTGTGCCTGGATTAGTCAGTTGTGCCTTGGCTAGGGCATCTGGCAACTTGTTTGTCAAGCTGAACCTAAGCTTGAGCTCCTTGCAGGAATCTGGGACTCAACAAGATCCTGCTGCATTCGTTTCTTTCTCGTCTGAGAGACATGAGCCACCTCAGTTCAGTTTGTATATCTAAATCTGAGCTGTCTGCTGCTTTTGACTGCAGAACCTGGTGCAGAATGAATGTCAAAAGACAAAAGCCACTGATTGGTTAGAAAAAGCAACAACAAAAACGATGCAAACAAACTCATTTGATTCTGAAGCATAAAAATCCCAGAGAAGGTATCACATCTCCAACTACTCACAGCAAATACCTTTGTTTTTTTCTGTCCTCTGTGTCCAGATCCACATGAAGCATAATTCTAGTAGCATAACAAATAACCTGCAGACCTTCAGGCAAGTTCTCCAGGACTGATGAACAAGAGTTCATAAAGATTAAATTTCTTCATCTCCAAGATCAGGTGATTTCTGTTTTAGCCCATTCTACTGGCCACTAACCTATCATAAAAGGACACTGGGAGGAGTAAGCATCTAATTCTAAAGCTTTAATTGTTCTCACCTGAATCACACTTATATGAAAGAACATTATCATTTAATCTGGCAATGTAGCATAAAATATGCCAGAAGCTACATTTTATCTAGTGAAAGATAAACCTCAAAAGCTTGAAAATTCTTTTCACTCAGACAATGTCTAAATGGTAGTATTGTTATTTAAATATCTTCGGTCTATACTTTTGTGATGGAAATTAGGCATTTTTATAAGATTTCCAGATGAAAAGAAAAAAGGTAAGAACATTCAGATGGATTCTTAAAGCTTTAACTTTAGAATGTGTGCTTATTTTTAAATTAATATATTTTTAGCCTGTACAGTACATTAAAAAATACAACAGAAACCTGAGAACCTTGGTTAGTTAAACAGTGAATATTGGAAAAAATCATCAGTTGAAAAGATCTTTTGAAATATAGTTTTCTACCATTTGTAGATCTTTTGAAATATAATTTTTTTACCATTTGTATTGCAGTTCAACAGTGAATACATGTGGCTTGGAGTAAAATACAGTTGTGTATGTATCTCTTTCAAGTTTTCAGATAAAGTTTTGACTATGGTATTTAACATGACTACATCGTACATTCTTGATTATCAACTGGACTTTAATGAGCATTTATGTGTGTGTGTACCTTCAGTTATGTCATCTATTTAGTAAACCCTGACAGAATTAAGCTTTCATCACTAAGTAAATCTAGTGCTTAAGTTTCTGATAACAGACTTTTAGCTGAGTGCTGTAAGACCACATGCAACACACAGTACTTAAAAAGTTCAGAAATAATTTCATTACTTTGTGAGGTTAAACTGCTGAACAGGGACCTTAACCCCCTTAATCCAGAGTCAGTCTTTCTTCTGTCATTTAATAGTTCCAAATGTATTTGATTTTGTTGAACCTTTCAATTCATCTTGTCATTTCCATTTCTTGACAAAAAATTCAACTTGCTTTTGGATGGGATATGACTCGATACACATATCAGTTTGGGTAGGGGTTTTAAAGGTTTTCTTCCTTTTTGGAAAAAAAACTAATGAAATAATGGGGGTGGGGCTAGATGGGGTAAGTGTGTGCAGGGGTACATATTAGACTATCGAAACACATATAAGGGAACAAAATGATCTGAATGTTAGTTAATTTTCCAAGCTGCTACCAGAGAACTATGTGAAAAGGTGGATAGGACTTCTGTTCAGTAATTCTGTATATAATCCATGGTATAGGAATAAGTAGCTCAGAATTCAGACCTTAAAGTGATTTCTAGTTGAGGCCGGACATAGTGAGTACTTTGTCTTTAGAACAAGACAAAATCAGAGAAGAAACTTTCAAAGTCAGAGATTCTGTTCAAAGGCCATTAAAATTATAGTTTGAATTATCTTTGAATAGCCACTTTCTATTCTCTTCATTCACAGTTTGCTTGTCAGAATCAACATACAGATGAATCTGAATTCTTTGAAAACAACATATGAATGAAAATACATACGCACCTTGGTCATGAAATTGTTATAAGAATTGCTTTAAGCAAAGTAAAAAAAAAGTACTAATCATAATAATTAAGATTCTATTTCCCTATTTTTTCCATATTGTCATTATCTAGTATTTTTTCAAAATTCAACACTGAAAATAATTGAGTGATTTTGTCTATCTGTGTGAAAACCAAAATATCTGCCTGAGATTGCCTGTGAGATGTACATAAAAATGGTTACTAATGAAAAATAATTCTCTGTTTGACTACTCATGCATAAGTGGTGCTATTAAAATGTTAATAAAATGGCTGCACAGGGATTAAGGAAGTACAAGACATAGTCTTCACTGAAAATATTAAAAAGAAACACATCTTTAATTCCAAATCAGTATTATAATTAGCAAAATTAAATGCCACAAATTAAATAGGAAAGAATAACAGATGTAACAAGACATCGTTATTAAAAAATGTTACATGATAGCAGGTAAATAATAGGCAAAGAAGTGATAGCACCAGAAAAATAGAATAGAATGTATGCCCATGCATGTGACAGTATTGCATAAGGCTCACATGCAAAACTATTTAAGCGAAGACCTGTGGGGAAGTGAAGCTTAATAAATTACTAAAAAGTAGCTGTCAGTTTAAAGAGCAGACTAAAGGTTAATTTAAAGAAAAAAGTAGAATGTGTATTGATATGACAACTGAAGACAATGCATTACAATGCTTTACTTTTATTTAAAATAGCTCTTTTAAAGCCAAACTTATATAAGGGAAAGAACAATGTTTTGTAGTACTCTATATAGAACAAAAATGGCCTTTTGCTGACATGAAAATGTGCAAAAAATGCAAGTGAAAAAAAAACAACAAAACAATCACTGGTTTTAATGACAAAAAATAATTGACTATAGTATATTTTATAATATGTAATAACAATCGTGTATTATCTTTCTTTTCTTTCCAAATACAAAACAGTAATGTCATACACATAAATGGTGGTGTGAAGTAAATAATGCATTTTGAATACAACCATTTAGAAAGAAAAAATTAATAGAAGAATTTTTTTGTTTTTTTTGCCTATATTGGGCTATGAAAACTAACTAAATTGAAGGAAATTAAGTGGAGCCATTCCTTCCCAGGATATATTGTGCCATCTTAAGCTCTCTCCCTCCCTAACTCCAAAATACTCAGATAATCAATGCAGATCCCACCCAAATGGCTATACAGGAAGAAGTCCTGGTATCAGGAAAACATTGCAGCTGCAGTGTGCATTGAATGTGAGCTGTGCTTCCTGTCAGATCAACAGATCTGATTTGCCCTTAATGTGTTGTTAGCAAAAAGTGGAACTCTCTCTCTCTGCAGAAATGAAGGCAGAAGACATATTAGCTTTAGTTTTTTATACAGTCACTGAGCCCTGCTGTTACTTGATACCTCTTACTAACATGCAGCCAGATGGTTGTTCCGTGAAAATGCTGACAGTGCCAATGGAGTCAAATGTAAACAACAATCCTTAAAATTCAAGTGATCAATGTACTCCTTCACTTTCCTTCACTTAAAGTTTCCCCTTATAATATTTTCTGTTCCAGCTGAAAATTCCTATATTATTTTCAGAGATAAATTAGGGAAATGACGTGACAGTATGAATTCCTTGGGAGCTTTTCGTTCATAAACTGACAATGGCTCTGATCTGTTTCAGACAGAACATTTCATACTATCAGTCAGGTACTTAGGGGATCCCTGGCACAGCCCTGCCGCATCAGTCTTCATGCTGAGGCCAGGCAGGGCTGCTCCATATGGAGTTGAACCTCCCACTCCAAAAACAGAGCTGTCATCCACACAAGGAAAGGCCTCCTCCACATGTCTTGTACAAAACTCTCAGTTTCAGTGCAGTGAGAAAACTGGCTTCCTCTCCGTGATCACCTTCCTTTTCTCCTTGCAAGCCCACTGCTCCAGCCCCAACTAACTCAGAGCCTCAGTGAAGATGTGCCTATTTGCTCACACCTCTGGAATTACTATTCTGATTGTCCATGTAAATCTCAAGCAATTGTTGTGCCACATGAACATTTCAACAACATTTCAACAGCTCTCCTATGAAATTAAGACAGAGTCTTGCTCCTTCTCTTCTGAGCTTGAATAATGGAAGGCTGGATGTTGCTCTGGCCAGTCTGGTCTAGTGGTTGGTGATTCTGTGTGCAGCAGTGGGGTTGAAACTAGATAATCTTTTCAACCCAGGCCATCCTATGATTCTATGAATAAGAGCAAAATCATTTTAATCTTAAGTATATTCATTATTTTGATGAATTTTAAAGAAATCTTATGGTATTTGCAAATTCTAAGGAATGTAAAATTTATTTTTATATTTAAAATGATAGCTTTGGAACCCAAATGTACTTTGATCCTGAGACTGTTATTTTCTTCTATTACACATGATTGCATATTACTTTAATTTCATGGTAGATATGGTAGATTTAAATAAGGTATTCTTTTTAGCAAACTAATATGGAGATTAAGGCATGTAAATAATATGCTCCCAAAGACAGAACACCACACAAAAAGTGGTACACTTTTCTAGTTACACTGAGAAAAATAGTATCCATCTAGTAAACAAACTTCAGATTCATTTAGGTTAGGAAAAGTCTGCAAAATATTGGAAAAATGTTATTTCTGTTTAGTTTTATTTATGTGATTTTATTGATAACTGCCAGTATTTGATGTGATGACAAATACCCTAAGAATACAAGAATGCTTCTCTACACTTTTCATGGCTGGGGATTTCACTGTTGAATTTCAAGCTGAAGGAAACCCTGCTTGACCAAGATCTAGGTTCCCTGTGTGCAAGTTCTCAGCTTTGCTCGTTCAGGATAGAAAAGCACTTCACATTTTGGTCCATTCTGAGTTAAAATCAGGCTGTAGGTATTGCAGGACCAAGGCTCTACAGTGATTGCAGCTGATTCTGTTGCTGTGTTTGCTGAACTGAAATAATGAAGGAGAAATCTGCAGGCTTTTTGCAAATACTAGGCAGAAGCCATCATATTTATTTGTGAGTGGTTGAGCTACAGTTGTAATAAGATGCATTGCCTACTTTGGTAAAAGTTTGAGTAACTTAAATTCAGACATGGACATAAGAGTAGGATATTTTTCTGTATTTTCTATAAATCCCTAAAAAAATTATTTTACTAAACTCCTTTTTTTTTATTTATTACTATTTATTTAATAGAAGTTACCAGATGATGGAGAAAATCAATATGGAAAACTCAACTTCCTTAGTTTTGGAATTACACTATTAGTGTTGTGTAAACACACATATAGTAGGAACTAAGAAGTATTCTTTGCTTTTCTTGTTTGTTTCTTTGTTTTGTTTTTAAAGTTGAAATGCATTCTCTCACCTTTTTTTTAATGTGTAATATAAAAATCTCCAGTAAACATCTTATTGCATTATATATATACACCAGCAGTATTTATACAGCTCAGCAAAGAGAGTTTTGGTTGTCTTCTCCTTTTAGAATTGAAGCAGAGTGTTTGAACTGATATCTTCTATTTTATTTATTTTTATTTTTTTCTATTTTCTTTTTTCTTTTTTTAACTTATCCACACCAGACAGCTTAACCAGAAAATATTATCACATTTGCAATAATGCTTTCAAGAGAAACATTCCTACGGGACAGATATTAAGTGTGTTGTGAATATTGGGAAGAAAAGCATTCCACATGTGTGTGACACAAAGTGAAGTTCTTGTTGGCAATGTATATTACTACTGTACTTTACTTAAATGATACAACAGACTTATTTCATTTATCAGTGGAACACTGTAAAATTATGTGCTTATAAGATTCTAGAAATTGTCTAAGCAGGGAAAAAAAGACAAGTCTGATAAAATCATAAATGTTTCTCCATCATTGCTGAGACTCCAATTTTCTTGCTTATTGCTCGAGTTGATAAAACAAATAAAAGGAATCTCAGAGAGATTTCTTTAATACGCAAAATGAATTTCAATGTTCTCTCCTGCTGGTATTTTTATGGAAAACTTGACTAGTTGCTACACATGGAACAGAAAAATCTGCATTTAGATGGAAATATTATGAAATGCATGATATGGTACAAAGTATGTCTTTTAACGAAGATAGCAAAGCTTTGCATTGTATGGTTGAGTGGAAAGACAGCATGCATACAGATTTTTATGTCCAGCTGCCCTGATTTGCCCAAAAGAGCTCATTTCATTTGAATTTGAACCCAATATTAAAATGAGTAAAATAAAATAAAATATCCACTAAAATTCATGAAGGAAAAATGATAATGTTTAATGCTTTTACGAAATAAAATTTTAGGGTATCAGTAACTGCAGTAAACAATAAAGCTTTGGATTTGCATGACAATTTTTTTCAAAGGATCCCTAAGTGTTTCACAATCAAGAATTAATTAAACATTTTAGTAGTGTCTCTGTAATATAGACAAAGTGGTGGAACCATGATTAAAATTATACCCATAGGTTTTAACAACTATTTTAAAGTCACGGCAGTATCTTTTTCAGTTTTAATATGCCCTTATACACTTTGCTGCAATTTCTTCTTTATTTTGTTAATATAATGGCAGAAAGAAAAAAAAAAAAAATCATTGGGAAAACTGGTAATTTATCACGATGAATCATCATCCCCCTGTACTCAGCTCTGGTACAGCCGCACCTCGAGTACTGTGTTCAGTTTTGGGCCCCTCACTACAAGAAGGACATTGAGGCCCTGGAGCGTGTTCAGAGAAGGGCAACAAAACTGGTGAGGGGTCTGGAGCACAAGTCTTATGAGGAGCGGCTGAGGGAGCTGGGATTGTTTAGTCTGGAGAAGAGGAGGCTCAGAGGAGACCTTATTGCACTCTACCACTTCCTGAAGGGGGGTTGTGGTGAGGAGGGGGTGGGCCTCTTCTCCCTGATAAATAATGACAGGACGAGAGGGAATGGCCACAAGTTGCGCTGGGGAAGATTTAGATTAGACCTGAGGAAGCATTTCTTTTCTGAAAGAGTTGTCAGGCACTGGAATGGCCTGCCTAGGGAGGTGGTTGAGGCACCATCCCTAATGCTGTTCAAGAAGCGTTTAGATGAGGTGCTAAGGGATTTGATTTAGTAGTTCAGTGGGTAGGGATGGTGATAGAAAGATGGTTGGACTAGATGATCTTGTAGGTCCTTTCCAACCTAATGTACCTGTGAACCTATAGTGATAGTCAACTGCAAATTGAATTTAAAATATACAATGCATATTACAAGTTAAATTTCTTTACTGTGAAGAGTTGATGAAACATATATCTTATGTGAAAATACTGAAAATACTGGCAATTTTATTCCAAAATTTTTATTGACTAGAACTAACAGAATGTACTTCTTATGAAAGCTTCTATCATTTCTGAATAACTACGATCTATGTTTTCGAACAGCATCACTGTTGTGACATGTGATGACAATATGAAACCAAAACTGCAGTTCATGTAAATGGATGGAGACCCTTGATCTTATGATTTCTGCACACAAAAGTACCCGGTTCAATGAAAGTTAAGAGGACAGGAAAATGGAACACTAATAAATAAAGTGAAAACAAACAAACAAACAAAAACTATAGAACTATGTTGAAACCAAGGGAAGATTCTTGGGTAGTTTTTCTTATTATACATATGTATTTGCACAGATGTTAACCAGGCATTTTAAAATAATGTCAGTACTGAGTCTTATGCTGAAAGAATTTTGTAGCGCATGTTGTCTCCCCCTTTGTGATGCCAAGACAGTTTTTACAGCAGGACTTGCTTCTCACAGTACTCTGACATCCATAGCTAGCATGATGATGCTGGTAGTAGTGATTGACTACATCACAAACAACCTGGACATCCTTTCTTTAAAACTGTTTTCTGACACAAGGAAGAAAGAAATATAGGAAAAGAACAGAAAATCAAACAGAAAAACAACAACAACAAAAACAAAAACAGCCCACACTAGAAAGATCGTTATACTGAATATTTTAAATATTTTAAAGCAACTTTTACATCTATATCTGAGTCTCTCTGATTTCTCTGTGTATTACGTGTTAGGTCACTATTTGTTTCTTTTTAATGAATTCCTTAAAACAATGGGAAAGTTTAAATATATCCTTAACAATGAGAACAACACATGACCCTTATTAGAAGCTCTGAGTTGAAATACAATGAAAATATTGATTAGAAGGACTAGCAATATCCATTAATGATTTCAGAATCATTTACACATCTGGAACATTAAGGGGAGAAGTGAAATCCCTTCGTATTTACAGAGAAGTGGAAATACATTATGTTATCTGTTTTCTCATAGCCCTGCTTCTGGTATTATTGATGCTTAACCCATGAATGCCCTTGAATACATTTGCCAGATTCCTACTTCATGTCACTCTGCTGCTGATTGCAAAGGAGATACATTTTTTTTCCCATAATTTTTATTGAAATTACAAAGAATGACCTTAGGATGTTTCTGTATTTCCTAGTGTTCCTTCTGCAACTTTTAAAATAATGGGGACACGCTAAGTGGCATGGCCTTAGGCATACTGAGGGGGGGCTGTGTCTCTGGAGGTTAATGGATGACTGTTTTTAGTCGAGTAATCAAATATAATACTGTATTGCAGAATTCCTGTAAAGGCACATAGAGGCAGGCTAATGGCTATTACTCTAATATGCTTTCAACCTTGAAGACACCTTAAAGACATTGCTTGCCATTTTAATGCTATATTGTTGCAGTCTAAGAAACACATTTCACTTTCCTTCTGTAGTGTTTTGTGAGACAGAGAACAACTGTGGCTTTTTATTTTTCTGATTCAAAAAAAGCAACAACAGTAAAAAACCTGCTCTAATCAAATCTGCAAATGCAAAGCTACTTCCAATAGAAGTTTAATAAAGAGCTTTACTAAGTAACCTCAAAGATCATACTGAAGTGCTATGAAAGCAAGTGCAAATACTTTTTTTTTTTAAATATATTTTGCTGTATTTACCACAGGCTGTCAAACAAATTAATCTTCATGGTTTCAATTGAATCCTGTCCAGAATGTTTAGCCAGGTTTCTCAGATCCAGGTTGGAAATAAGGTGGAAGAAACTGTGGTAGATTAAAAAAAAAATTGTGTATTTCTATCTATCTATCTATCTATCTATCTATCTATCTATCTATCTATCTATCTATCTATCTATCTATCTATATTAGCTGCATAGTAGAAACAATCTAATTTTTGAGAAAGGCTTATCAACAGTACTTTCTCCATAGCAAGTCACTGGGTTTCTTGAATTCACCAAGTTATATTTTGCCAAACATGTCTGAACAAATTTCTCTCTGTTCTTCTATCCATAAATTATTAAACCATGTCAGTGCATGATTAGCTAAGTATCTATTCACATCATTTGAAATAGGAAAGTGACTTCTGTGTTCCAGAATGGTGCCACACAGCAGCACACCATGTAAGTTGGAGAAGGACTGAAAGCTATGGACCATTTATCCCAATAAAGCTATGTGACAGACAGTAGGACTCTTCCTGCACGCAGTGTCATGCATATATTTATTTTCTGTACTAAATCAAGTTTGGAAATACTTTGCTATGTAGCTGTTATTAGTAATATATATGTGTCCATATATCCAGAAAAGCTATTTCTCAACTGATTGTAGACAGTAGTTATCAAAGTTAGAAAAGAATCCTCTAGCTTTCAGTAATACAGCTCCAAAAATATGTTTTTATTCTTCAAAAAATGAAATGCAACACATAATTACATAAAAACTCACAAGCTACATACACACTCTCTCTCTCTCACACAAAGAGAATTATGAAAGATGTGAGTAATGGAACAGATGGACTAGCTTTAATAATATAGACTCGTTCAGCTGAGCAATCTGCCTTGTTATTAACATCATAGAAGCTTTATTCCTGCTGTAAATTATCTGTTTCAGATCATTAATTTCAAACTTTTGCTGCTGCTTCTCCATGTAATCTATTACCCTGAAAACAGTAGGAATGATTCAAACCCATTTTAGTTAAAGAGAACTAAAGGATGATTTTGGTGGATTTGGATCAGGAATTGAAAACAAATAGTTTTGGTTTTGTGGTTTGCCCTAGTGATTTATGATGCCTCTGTTTAATGATCAGGAGTTCATTAGCTAAGAATCGTAAGATGTTCTCAGCTGAAAAAGCTCTATTAAACCCAATCACTAAGCCTATTTCATTATATTCCCTATTCCTCAAACAGAACTTCAATAATAATTGAGACTCAGAAACTCAGCATTCTTTGATGGATTAATGATTGATATTTTTACATATTAATATTGGCAGCATAAGAGTACAGGCCTACGTTATTATTTTCCATTTTCATGATCTATCATAATAAACCTAAGCAAACTTGCCTTCTTCTCTTCTGTTTAATAAGCTGTAAGGTATTGACCAGGACTTCCCGTTAGCCCATTTCCATGACTGATGTATTTCTCCTAAATAACATACATTTCTCCTGTAGTCAATGTTGTGAGGAAAAGTTGGAAAGGAAAGTTGACATTTCATAAATCCATCATGCAAATTCTTGTATTGAATGAATATGTCATTAACTGCAGGCAATAGGGAGGAAATAATAAGAGGAAATAATATGTACGTACAGAGTAAAATGTAGCTGTATTTCATAACACAAAGTTAAATTAAAAGTTTTCATCTTAGTTTCAGCTGGGATGGAATTGTTTTCTTCAGAGTGCCTGGCACGATGCTTTGTTTTTTGGTTCAAGAGGAAAAACAACATTGATAATACATTGGTGTATATATTTGCTGCTAAGCAGTGTTGTACAGAGCCAAGTCCATTTGCAGCAAAGGGTCCAAGGAGCTGGGAGAGAACAGAAATAGGACAGCTGACTTAAATTGTCAGAAGGGATATTCCATACCACATGGCATCAAGCAGAAGGAGTTCTGAAGGGAGTGGGAGAGCATCTCACTCCCTTCTGTTGCTCAGGGCATTATCTGGGTGTTGTTCAGAGTGTGGTGAGCAACTACTTGTGAATCACTTATTCTATACACTTTTAAATATATTTGCCATCTAATCTGTTCAGGAAGTGTAGAAAAAAATTTCGAGAGTGTCCAAACCTATATTTAACAATAATGAAGCTCAGATTAAGATGTAATTTTTACAAAAGCCAAAGAACTGAAATGATCATTCAGTACAGAGTACATCAGTATGTGAAAATATCTTATATGCCATAATACAACACTTAATCACAGATCTATCACAGTATCCATTTATTGTCTATTATATTTCTATCAGCATTTCCTCAAGTCATCTGAAGTTCTGGAAATTTTTAAGTTCATTTTTTAAAAAAGTATAAAAACAATGTATTGTTCATTAATTAAGAAAACAGTAAATATTCTTAAATATTTTCCAAGCACAATATTTCAAGTAAATATTTTTAAATATATTCCAAGTATAAATACATGTTAGGTAGACAATGGCTTGAGAGCAGCATTGAGGAGAATGATTTAGGAGTGTCAGTTGATGAAAAATTCAACATTAGCCAGCAATATGTGCTTTCAGCCCAAAAGGCCTACTGTATCCTGAGCTGCAACAAAAGAAGTGTGACCAGCAGGTCGAGGGTGATGATTCTGTCCCTCTGCTCTCGTGAGATCCTACCCAAAGTATTGTGTCCAGTTTTGGGGCCCCCAACACAAGAACATGAAGCTGGTGGAGCAAGTTTAGAGGATGGCAATGAAGATGGTCAAAGGGCTGGAGGACAGGTTCAGAGAGCTGGGAGTCTTCAGCCTGGAGAAGAGAAGGCTCTGAGGGGATTTTATAGCAGTGTTTCAGTGCCTGAAGGGGGCCTACAAAAAAGCTGGGGAGAGACTTCTTGTGAGGACGTGTAGCAACAGAACAAGGGAAAATGGTTATAAACTGGTAGATTTAGACTAGATAGTAGGAAGAACTTCTTTACATTGAGGGTGGTGAGACACTAGAACAGGATGCCCAGAGAGGTTGAGGACGCCTCCTTCCTGGGGGCATTCAAGGCCAGGCTGGATGGGGATTTGAAGACCCTGGTCTAATGGGAGGTGTCCCTGCCAAGGGTAGTTGGAACTAAACAGTCTTTGGGATCTCTTATAACCCAGGCCATTCTATGACTTTTTATATGTAAAACACTGTTGCATTTGTTGAAAGAGTGAAAATCCACAATAACATACTATCTAACCAGAGTACTGGATGACTTGTTATATTTCCATCACTCATTCTCTTTCACAGAGAAATTCTGCTGCTATAATGATGAGGAATCCATAAATATTCCAGTCACATTTAATTAATTACCCTGCAATATTTCCAGGTAATTTAAATGCATATTTTTCTTACAAGAAAGAAAAACTTTACAATAGTTCTTCACTTTAGTTGAACGAATATGATAGAACAGTTTGAGTTTAACTCCTTTAGCAAAGATAAAACCAATGTAATTTGGCATATAATTAAGTACTTCACTAATTCACTACCTCAGCTGTTAAAAAATGTGAATTTGAAAACTGCAAATACATCAGTTACCTGTGCAAGCTGTGCTTTTCAGCCCAAATCTAATTTAAATCCAATTTGTATCCAGATGTAATCAAACAAATCTAATTTTTCCCACTTCATTTATGTTGAAATCTTTCTCAATCCAGACTGTGGATTGAAAATTAAGATTTAGAGTTATACTAACTTTTTTGTTTTTACCTTTGTTTTTCTACTTATTTTAAAAGAGCTTTTTTTGGTAGTGTACTGCATTTACTTCAGAGCTACACTAATCTTTCCCATTCTTGATTTCATCCAGCAAATAAGTACTAAAAAAAAGGTAAATATTTTTTTTCATCAGATCCTGCAATGTGCTTTTGAATTGAAGAAGAAAGAGGGGGGAAAAAAGTAAAATATGCCAGCAACTGTTTGCCACAGTGTCTTTAATAGTACTCAGCTACAGACAAAGGCATATTCTTATGTGGCCAAACTCATGGCACTTAAACAAGAATGTTAGGCTATCCCTTTTTATATGAGACACAGTTTTTAATCTCTTACTCCAACTCTCAGTCTAGTTCCTGACTTGAATCTTACCTATATAGTTGCTACAATTAGTGTATGTACTGTCAGTTTTATAAACTTTAGCTTAATCCACTAACAAGGAAGTATTTTCCAATAGTAAAGAAAATCATCTAAACTAAAGCTCAGCCTCAAAACTCTCATTTTTTGGATGTTGAATAAAGATACTTGAAACTATGGAAAAATTTTCTCATGAAGAAGGACAGAAGAGACTGGAATTCTTCAGCCTAGAAAAGGTGGAGCTGGCATGGAGCTCAGTGAGGGGGGTGTCAGGTGTATGTTAGGAAAAGTTTCTTCACCAGAGGGTGGTCAGGCTCTGAAACAGGTTCTCCAGGACAATGTCATCACATCAAATTTTTTGGAGTTTGGGAAACATTTGGACAACGTTCTTAGACAAAGGGTTTTATTTCTGAGTGTAGAGCCAGGAGCTGGTTTTTATAACCCTTGTGGGTCCCTTCCTGCCTGGGATATTCTATGATTCTCTGAAGTACTACAGGACAAGACAAACTTGAATAATTTAATTACTAATTTAAAAATGAAATCTTTGATATACATCCAAACTACAACAAGAAACGATGAATATTGAAGTAAGTGGAAAGAGCAGAATGTATTTTGGCAAAACTATTTACTGTGGCTCTCTTTTCACAAATAGTTCATATAGTTCATTAATAGTATCTTTCTAGTTAAGTTGAATAGTTCATAATAGTTCATTTCTGCTAACTGAGGTGTCCTGTCTCTACTATGTCAGCTACAGCTCAGACTCTGCTCTGGGCTTGTTTTTCCAAACTGAGTAGAATATCAGTTAGTAATATAATGTGATTTCAAGTTAAAAAATCAGTATTGACAAAAAATTTGCACTATTATTCAAAGCACAACAGATTGCTTGTTGTGAAAAAATAAGGTAGATATTTAGATCAATTTAACAGGGTCCCAACCAATAAGGAATTCAGAAGTGAAAGGGAAAGTGGCAAGATAAAAGTTCAAGCAATGCAGAAAGAAAACTTGATTTTTTTTTCTTAGATTAGCATGGACAACAGAGATGTATGTATAAATACATCTATACAAAGATGTAAAGGCTTTAATATTTGTTTGTTTGTTTTTCCTAAAATTATATGTTCTGTTGCTTTCATAAATATACTACTTTTTATAGATAATTCATGTGCTGCTTTGTTTCATGTAAATTAAAGATCCCATCTCTTTTGAATTTTGTAATTTTTTTTGGTGTAGGACTGTCTTAATTGTATTTCAAATTTTAGTAATGGTAGACTTTGCCACAAAAATTTTCCAACATATGAATACTAGACTAATTTTTTTTTTGTTATTATTTCTTAATTCTTATTTATATCTTTTTTGACCTCTTCACCTAGATTGCAAAAAAAAAATTAAAAATTTAAAAATTTAAAAAATAAAAAAATTACAGGGAGCATTGTATCGGTCATTCTTACAAGAGCAATACTAAGGGGAATTACCAAATGACTTGTATCCTTCCTTTCAAAGTCAAACCAAGCTACATAATCTTTATGAAAATATCTTCAGAAACTATGTCAGTGCTCTGTACTGCCTAAAAATCCAGTAGATAGTAGACTAAAAATTTCTTCTCCAATTTTCCCTACATGACTACCAGAAATAAATGTTTCTTCTTTCATTCTTATAATTTCATTTCATTACTTGATATATTAATTTGATGATTTGATAATTTCCCATATTGATTAATTGACTCACTCTTAATTATGATTTTGACTGGATCATCGTATCATTCCATCTTTAATTAGCTTGTTAAAGTTGTCATAAATTGTCATACTTCTTGTAAGCCTAACCCTTTATAACTAGTCAGTGTTTTCATGTGTTATATAGCTCAACATTGCATTGAACTTGAAAAATGAAGACCACATTGTTCCAGAAGCAATCACTGAAAACAGAGCATTTCAGCCTTGAAACATAACCATACTGAATGTCTCTATAAAAAATTCTAGAAGAAATAGTTTGACAAAAAAAGCAATTATAATTTTCTTTTACAACACAAGTTCATTTTCTGGTTGTGAAAAGATTTCATGATTTTAGGCTGTCTGTTTTTGTGCGCCAGACTGCAATTTCCCAAAGCTAAGTCTTGAAGATTATCACTGGTAATATCTTGTGCACTCAGAAATGTATCAGGTTTCTGAAATGAAAAGTTCATAGTATTAATATATATATAGCATGTTATGAGCAGCACAGCTCTATTGTGCCAAGCACTACTCAAATACCTCAGATAGCCTTTGATACTAGCAGCTTATATTCTAAGTAATCCATGAGGGCAAATATTTTTCTTTTCACTTATCCTTTACAATTATTGACAAATTAGGGAATTAAGCAGGCATTGATGGTATTTGAGAATATAATTGCACTAGTTAACATTCACCAGAAAGAAGCTGCCATCATTCCTTAGGGAAAAGCTATCATGGATATGATTACAAAGAAGCTGTAAGAACTGACTTAAGAGGAGGGAAAAAAAAAAACCAGCATGGGAAAAATGTGACAAATTAGTTTTCTCAAGTTTTAGCAAAGAATGAAAGAGGGAAAGTCAGAATTCTCTCTATATTTCTGGTATTGGTTTTAAAAAAGAAAAGATTATCACCTTGTCCTTTCCAAAGAAATTTCTACAAAGGTCATTTAAGTTGGATATTAAGATTGAGTTGACACTGGAGAGTGTCAACTAAAAAGCCTTCTTCAATGGTAAGAGGATTTAAAAGGAAAACAAAATTGTACTGATATTCAAGTAAATGATCACCTAACAGTCACTTAAAGAATCTGATGATGTTTTACCTGCACCTCTATCCATGTTTTACAAAAGGTTGTTGGAGTCTGTGGAGATTTCTGCTGATTGAAATCAAGCCAATGTTATATCCATCTACAAAAATAAGAAAAGGACAGGAGGACCCAAAAAGATACAAGATATTCATTTTTTAGGTGATATTTTAAACCATCATATTTTTGCCTTCTATTTAGTAAAGAACTGTTTTCAGTGAATTAATAAGCTTCCTAAAATTTATTAACAGCATGAACAAGACTGTATTTCATTCACTATTCAGGGTCATAGATGAGATACATACTACTTGCTTCTTTTGCTATAAGGTAAAACAAATAAACAAAAGAAAACAGACCCACCAATCACAAAAATTCCCAATATTTGATTCAGAGGCTCCAAAATATGTTTGCTTAAGAATAGTTTGTCTTTTGGATTATATATATGTTGAAGATAACTATTCTGTTCATCAAATATCCATCATCACTGCTAGGCTTCTGGCATGGGATACCCCACATACATTTAATTATTCCACTTTTCACATCACACTTCTTCATTTTTCCAACCTACACTTCCAAGTAAAACTCTTCAGATTTAGCCAGGCATCATGCTGATATCTGTGGGGATTTTATACAGCTAGCAACACAGCCAGCAACTTCTTGAAAATAAGCTCTTTTATTTTTTCCTAAGTGGTCTAGAAGCTTCAGTGGCATTTCAAAGCAGTGTTAATTCTACTTAGTATCTGAATCACTTTCTTCTCTCCATCATTTTAGATATTATTTATATTTTTGACATTGACATTATCATTATTATTGCACTTTTTTATTCATGGATTTAGTTGTTTAGCTGTTGCAAATAGCTCTGAAAAATGGATTTAATTCTTGTACTCTTCTGTTCCCCAGCTGCATTCAAGAATTCACTGTTCTTTGTGAGAAATGACCCTTATTATGTAGTCCCTCACCCCACAGAAAGGAGACATACCAATTTAAAAAGATTTTAGTCTTCAGTAATACAGATTCAATAACTTTCATAATAATTTTCATTTTGTTTCCATTTGTTAGACAGTATGTCCAACTTCCAGGCTGCTGTTTGTGTAGGTATTACCTGCACAAGTAACATTTCTACCTTCTCCTTTTAACATGGTTTTTCATCATGAGCTGAACACTGTGTTTTTTTTTGCCATGTCCATCCCTGCTATGCTCAATCCTGCCCAAAAAGTAGACTATTTTTCATATATCATTCTTTTTCTTATAACCTTAAAACAATCTTTTCCTATGCTTCACTGCACCTTCTTTATAACCATTTTTCATTCCAATCTCCCCCATATAATTTTAGTTTCAGTTCCAAAAGAAAATCAGAACATATCAACTGTACATTAGAGTACTTAAAACCTCAGCCTTCACTTTGTCACAATCTTTTATGTCACTATACAAACATGCAGTAAGCAGATGTTTTTGCAAGACAAATGACTGAATGTGAAAGGGTCAGAGAGGGCTTTTAAGAGCTTTCTGAGCAAATGTGAAGACAATGATGACAATTACTTTTTTTAAAAAATTATCTACAAGCATTTATATGGTGCTCAGCAGTATAGCATGCACTCCAAAAGAACTCGTTAATCTATTCTCATGGCAACCGTACAAATGAACCAAATTTAGACACTCAATTTTTAAGTAGACATTTGAATCCAAGATAAACTCACTGAAGTCAATTCCTTCTTAGAAATCAGCGGCCCTTGAGTGGTCAGGATGAAATTTGTCACTTCATTTCAAAAGAGCAGAATGTTTAGAATCCCACTGTGTTTGGCTGCTGTCAGTGATCCACAGTTGGGAATGTTTGGCAAATGCCAAAGCAAACACATTCAATGGATCATTCACAGGCCAGTGATACATCCAGAATGACCACTTGATTAATCATTTTTGCCAGTGTGATTTGGCCTCTATTCCCAGAGGAAGAGTAACAATGAACCAGAAGTCAGTTCAGTATCTTACTATTATAAATGCTGTATTTATTTTTTCATTTTAGCAGCTTAGGTTGTGTTTGCAGCCTACAGAAAACAAACATAAGAGATGAATCCTGAATTTGAGTTGGTCTTTTCATGTAAGCTTTATCAGACATACTTATCTACCCTTTTTAGTCCCTTCAGATGAAGGCTTAGATTTTACTATGAAACAGTAGTGGCCCTAGTTCAGCAAAGAATGGCATTTGCCTAGGTTTGTATTGAATGATCTAATTGAAATCAAGGGCAATATTCATCTGTTTTATGTGTTTAATCAGCTAGTTGAAGTGAAGCCTAAATTAATGAACGTGACCTGTCATTCACTAGGCATTTGGATGCTGAATATATAATGCCAAGCACAGATTTGCAGGGCAAATCAGGAAGGTTTTTCTTCTGTGCTTGTCCTGTCCCTCCTGCCATAGTGCTGGCATCACGCAGTTTTCTTACCACAACCGTGCAGCTTCTGGCTTCACAGAAAAGCTCTGGTGCTGCACTGAGAGTCAAAACGGTGTTAGTAATGTGGCAGGAGAGAGGGTCAGAGCAGCCTCGAAGCCAAAGGGCTATGGGTGTTATTCCTCTGCCAGAAGCAAACTTATTGTCCATGAAAAATGTAGCCCCAATGCAGCTGGTATAATGAGGTAGAATCTGTGCTACAGAGGAGGAGGAAAAAATAAGGTACAGTACCTGCAGTGGGGAATCTAGTGACTATTTATAATGTCTGCATCCAACCTTCTTACTACAACATTAATTCCTACAGAATTTAATATCAGATAACTAATTTTCACACAGGATTACATAATCATAAGTAGCTTGAGAACTAGCTCGTGTACTATTTCCCAAAACACGGCACAAATCAGCCAAAACCCAAATGCCACAAAAGTAAAATTGCAAAAATAAAATGATGAAAATACACTAGTGACATTCAGGAATTCCTACCCTGCATTATTTCAGATATGACCTGCAGCTCTATTATATGCATTTCCAGATTTTTCACCATTCATCCAGGAAGTTCCTTATTTTCAGAGGACTCTGATATTCATCACATGTTAATGAAGTTAAAAAAAATCAAAATTTTTATACTCATCTGCAATGTGCTAACAGGAACAAAATAATTCTAAAAGGAAGTTACCAGACATCATTAGTTTCAAAGATAACAATCTGAAGAAGAACTTGTAGTGGGTGCTAGGAAGGTTCTAGTTTTTAAATCCCTGACCTTAACCACCTTGAAAAAATTGGCTTTGAAAATACCTGCAACATTTATTAATCTAATAGCAGGAGATGATATGCTTAAGTCAATTTTGCTGACTGAAGAAACCTAAAGTTAAGGCTTTGAAAATAGTGGCCTTGCTGTTAGATTTTGATGATATATTGGAGTAGGAAAAGCAATCACAAAAATTATGATCAACAGAACTGACATGCTTTTTCTCTTGTAATCTACATCTGTTATTAATCATGAAGTCTTTGAAACAGATTTTCATGCTCACATGGTACAAATATCACAAAATCTTAAGGGCTGGAAGGGACCTCCAGGGGTTGGGTACAGCTGCCCTGCCAAAGCAGGTTGCACAGGTTGGCATCCAGATTGGTCTTGAATCTCCAGAGGAAACTCCACAAAACTACTGGGCAGCCCATTCCTGTGCTGTCAACCTCACCACAAAGAAAATATGTTTAAAAACATCTGTTTTGGGGAGAAATTTAAAGGAAAGTGGTGGGCTTTTTTTGTTTTTTTCCAAAGTTAGACACATTATCGTTAAAATGAATTATATACTGTTACATTAAGAAGTTTCTCCACAGCACATTTTTAAAGTTTGACTTCATTTATTTCCTCTGGGGAGTTTTGAAAATAAATTCAAATACTCAATGCAGTCTTTGACAAAAACTGGAACAGGTTGACCAGAGAGGCAACCTGATCTAGCTGTAGGTGTCCCTGTTCATTGCAGGAGTGTTAGTTTCAAATAATCAGCCTCCTTTTATGGCTGTAATACATTGTGCAGAAAATGCTTTATGGAAAATATAAACTAATTACAGTACATCTACACTATTAGGAAATGTGGGGGAAAAAACAAAAACTGAAAAATTTGTTTTGAAAGGTTCTACAAAGCAAGTGTTTGTTGCAAAAACTGTTTACTACGTTAAAAATAAACATAATTATCATGCTTATAAATATATAACACGCAATAATTGCACTAGAAGAAAAGAACTTTTCTTCCTTCCTTCTCAACAGTATCTTGGATGGAAGTAGCTTTGGACTGCATGAAAATAAGGTAGATTGTAAGTACTGGGGGATCAGTGGAGGTTTTTTTAGGTATAGAGATTTGGTCAGGCAGCATACTTCTTTCAATTCAGAAATTCAATTCTTAATGGATTTCCAAAGAATTTATTTTTCTCAATGTTGTAGCAAGGGAGAAGGAAAAAACTCAACAAGAATCAGGTTTTTGCACAAGAGAAATAAAAAATAACTTGTACCCATAAGAAAGTCTTCCTATTTGCTATTTATACTTCAATGTTTTTCAATTTTTCCCGTCCACCTGAATATATGATTACAATTTTTATTACATTTAAATTGAGTCAAGAGACAATTTTATCACTTCCAAAGCTTAGCTGAGAAATTCTGAGCTTTTACAGTTCTTACATTTTTTTTTTCAAATGCACAATAAATTGATCTGTAGATTAGTTGCACACCTCTATTAAGGAATATAACTAAGCATTGAATAATTAGAAACATTAAAAAAAAAATTGGACTGCCGTGCCCCTCTTTATAGAAAAGTTCTTTTAGGATGATATTTGATGTTCTGGAAGGCAACCCTTCATCACTGGGGTTCTCTAGACTGCTGAACAGGGGTTTGTACATTTACTTCACTTATTGATATTCCTTCCTAAAAACAGCATTAATGCAGTGTAGAGAAAAGAATAAGGGTGTGATACAGCTGCACAGATTTAAGGAAAAGGGTTGGAGCATTGACCATGTCTCTGTTTAGTTTTAGACATATGTTAGTTAGCATGGCTATTCTAAGGTTATTTGATTCCCTTTCTATTCTGCAGGTGACCCATGACCACTCAAAATCAAGAGCAGGTAACATGCTGCTGCTTGATCATGCACTTTTGGCCAGCTGAGTCAAAAGAAGCAGATGTACTTCCATAGAATATTTTAGACAACACAGAAAAGCTAAGCAAAGACAGTGGTGACAGAATTTGCCTTTTCTAACCAGGCTCATGTCCAACTGTTGTTCCTGGCAGCAACAACCCAGACTCAATCAAACACAGGTGCAGAATCAGCCAGCTTGGAGGAGAAGTGAGTTTACATCTGCCTTTCTTTGACTCCAGGGCTCTGCTCAGAGGGAGGAACATGCTGTTGGGAGATAAATTTCCCTCCTTCTAATTATAGGCCTTGCCATCTTCTGCCCACTTGAAGCGTAAATCGCCTAATCATAAACAATTCCTCTTCAAAACTCAACACAGATTGGATATAATTCCCTGACAACACCAATCTGTTCACAGTATCGCATGCGAAGGCCAGAATTTCATTAAAGATCTTCCAGCCTGTTGAAGGAGAGAAGATTGAAGAAAATTAAAATACAACAGCAAAACATGAAAGAAATTACCACATTTTAGCAAATAAGAGAGCTAATAACAGTGGGCTAGTAAATCTCATCTGTTGGACAATACCAAAGATGACAGTAAATCTTCCTTTTCCTTTATTTTTCTTCCCCGCCCCCCTACCCCCCCCTCAAAAAAAAAAAAAAAAAGTCATATTTATCCTTCTAGGAATTAGTAAAGAAAATGAAGGGCAGATAGAGACTGATACTAATCATTTATTTTCGTAAGAAAGTTTAAAGTACTCAGAATGACCAAGTCATTCTTACTACTAAACTAAACCACATATCTGGAACTACAGGTTGACAAGACAGATAACTATTCTGCAGAACTGAAACTGAAATGTGAGTCAGCACGTTCTCCACAAGGTAAGGGTAATGATAGGCTGCCAGTACATTGTTTCTATAATGCTACCTCAACTCTTTCTGTGCTTCTCAGGAAATACAAAATGCCAACATCAACTGCAAGAATAATAATAAAAAGCATCATTGTGTTTTTGAAGCAACAGTTGATAGCAGGATCAACATGTAATTTCACACTGAAGCACCTCTACTGAATGAAATAACATTCTTCCTGAACATCAAGATAAGGAAAGGGAAAAAAAAACAAATCTTAAATTTCATACCTGCCTCACAATCCTGTCAGCAAGTCAGGAAATTATCATCATATTACAGCACTGTCAATTTGACAAACCAAGACGTAATAATACTTAAAAATGATCAAATAATAGCTCATAACTGAACTTTATGAGATCTCCCATTACTTAACTGGTAAAAAGCATAAGATGTATTTTTTTAATATGTTGATTGGACTGTTTTATCAAGAAGAATTTGGGCAGAATGTCTTTCCCGATGTTTTATGTTGCCATGAATATATGAATCTATATATAAGTAGGCTAAATATTTTTTGAATTAATTAACTATCGCTTTTTCTATAATTTTTTTTCCTGAGAATCTGAAAATGAAGGTAGTAAGAAATTAATAAAACTCAAAACGTATGAAAGAGAAAGCAAAAACAACTGTCCAGCAAGTGAAGTCATAGTTACTTAATGCAGGTGGCTATGTAGTTGCTATACAGTTAAGGAAACTAATTAACTTACCACTAACTATACTGAAGAATCAATTAAATCCTTTACACAAGGAAGCTGAAATATTTATACTTCAGAAATAAGATCACTGTAGTAGTTTCTGCATACACAAACCAAAAAGTCATTATCAGTTAACAAAATAATAGAGGTATGTATTTGGGCAAATAGAGTGCTCTTCCATATGAATGATCTTATAGAAGAAAATATAGGAAAGCTTTCTTAATGCAGGCATTACTTTACTATGGCATATTATTTTAGATAACAATCTAATGAATGCAGTCTCTGAAGCAACCACATTTAAACTGAAACAAAACAAAAGAAAAAGCAAACAGGTAAAGCACTCCTTACATGGAAGTGGAAGAGTTAAGTCTCTAATACCACAAAATCTTTGTGAGCAGTGGTTGTTTTTTGGTTGTTTTTTGTCATCACTAGAAGAGTAGTTATTCATAAACTGGTAGAGAAAAGGATATTTGTGGCTTGGTGGTTTTGTTTTTTTTTTCTGCACAATACCATCTGTTTTGGACCTGATTATTTAGCTGATCTGCGGAAGCATTTTCTGCATGATCATTGTTTTAGTTTGCACTTTGGATGCTATCCAAGGGTCCAGCATAGGCAGATGGGGATGTAACATAAAACAGAGCTGCTGCAATAAAACACATTTTCCCCCTGGCCCCAAATACCCTTCTCCACTTACATTAGGTGATAATTACTGAATGGTCTGGTTTTGATTTAATTGTTTACATGCTTGACATGGTTTGGCCTGGTTCAGACTACTGACAATAACAAGGGGGCAAAGTGACCGACAGATAGGAAGGGTAGGGAAGGGAAAATATAGGGAGGTGCGCCTAAACAAGGAAAACAGAAGCAACAATCTATGCAAAAAAAAAAAAAGCCACAAACTTAAAATACTGAATATAATAGTAGATTGTGAGATAATACAATATGATTGGAATTGAAGCTATTAAACCAAATAAATAGAGTTCCTAGAACTAAAGTTCTCACTCTAACACTGTAGGCAAAGAAGCCAGAGAGCAAATGACAGTTTAGTGACTCCCAGTCAGTTTTATCTTTTCCTCCAAATGGAAAACAGAGATGGAAAAGAAGTCTTCCAGGAGTTGTAGTTCATTCTGCTCTCTTAAGATCAAGAAATCAAAAATATTGATAATCCATGGAACTGCAGCATTAGCTCTTTGACTTCCAGTGGCCTGCATGATGTTATGATATGGAATACTGGTGAAAGCCATGACAACACTGTACAAATACTATGAGGGAACAAAAAGGACAGTAATAACGTAATTCACATAGGAGAATGATGCAGAGTTTATTGATTAATGTCATCTAAGAGAGAGAAAAAAGCTTTTTTTTTTTTCCCCAGTGGTATACAACTCAGAAGGAACATCTACACCAAACAAGTACTTAAGGAAAACATGCTTTCTGTCTAACAAAAGTATTTGAAGAGGATATGAAACATAACTTGCCAACAAACAAAATAGGGCACATTAGCAGTAGGACAGGAAAGAGTGATTCACCTCTAGAACTCTTAGGTATAGAGAGACTTAACTGTATAAAGTACTTTACAAGCTAGAGGAGAAAATGATTAAAATAGATATATATGCTTTAAACCAATCTTAAATTACCGAAGAGAAGTAATGATTACAATGTGGCAAATAAAGATTTGCTTACCCCTTTCCAAGAATCAGGGCTCACCAAACACTCCAAAGGCAAGGATCTCCAAGTAAAGATTCTCCCCTTTTAGCAGACAGACCTTATATGAGGTTAGGGAGAGCTGGAGCCAGAATCCACCCTGTCCAGTCACACAGGTGAATTGCTTCCACCTGTACTCCAAGGTGCTCAATCACTGGTTCAGGTCATGACTTAATAGTTCCTGTACAGCTAGACTCACAGATGGAAAATAAACTGGTAAGTTATTAGAAACCCCTGTATTTTTGGAACACAATTATGGTAATAAAATTTCAACAGCACAGTAATTAAACTGATAAATATCAGCAAATAAAGCAAAGATGGGGAAGCACATAGGTCTGGATTCATCCTACTTATGTCTTAGACCTAGCTGAAATATCAATATCAAGGATGAGTTTAGGTGGAGCAGTATTGTTAATCAAGTCTGAAGGTGTTAGCAGAAGGTATACTTGACATTAGTATCTGAAGTAGGTAACCAGAATTTCCCTTAACAATGAAGTGAGAAGTAAATTAGTTTTAACAGCTCACCTGTCCTCTTCAGAATCTACTTTGAAGTGAATGATAGAATGTGTTTTTTCTCTATCTTGAAGAAGAGAGTTCTATAGCTTTATCAGATAGCCTTATTGTGCTCTTTGTTACTGTTGTAGTCTCCATGGAAATAAATAGGAGGCATTACTTTCTGAGCAAACTACTTATATTGCACAAACTGATGGGGAAATATGAAAAACATCTATGAGGACAGGCATGGTTTTTAGTGGCTTTATAATGAGATACAGCCATATTACTACCTGCAGCTTGCATGGTGCCCATTCTTTGCCCAAAAACATGTTCATGGAATTGACAAAAAATATCTCAAGACTTTGAGGAAAAGGAATTCTCCAGAGGCAGCTTTTCTTTTTCTCCATTAAGGAAATCCTGCAGAGGATTTCAGAGGATTTCAGTATTTATAAATCATGAGAAAAGATCAGCACTTTTTGTTCTACTGTAGCCCAGTTTTGAACAGGGATAATGAAGTATACTAGGGACTAGTGAGTCTTTATAATCAGCAAGAATAAAAGAACCTAATTTAATGTGCTGAGGTATTTATATATGTTAAAAAGTCTCTCTAATTTTAACTGAATTCAACCTCTAAGGAGAATCTCAAAGTAATTTTAATACAATTTCAAGTTCTACATCATAGTGTTATCCTATTGAAATAGGTTTTTATATGTATATATAAGCTCTGTCTTGAATTGGATTTTTAATAGTCTATTACTGCACTTTATATTTTCTATAGTTATGTAATATATTACTGTCTGTACGAATGTTGAGCGCGCTTCAGCTGAAGGACAAGCTGATGATTTATGGAGCTGAAAGTTCATACACCTTAAATTAGGTTTTTGAACTGCACTGTAATTTTTATCGTGTAACAAGGAAATTCATTTAGAAGGACTACCCTGCAGCTTTGAAAGTCACTCTAAAGCTCAAGTTCTGTTTGACAGAAGGTTAAAGATTTAATTTTGAATTTTTTTGGGGGAAAATCAGGTTATCCATCATCGTAAGGAATGCTAAACACATTCATAGCAATGCTGCTTTTCTTTGTGTGTGTCCAGGGGTTTCATTAATTATTTACCAAAAGTTCATGTATTTAACAGGGTTTCTCACACCACTGTGTTTATCCCCATGATAAAAGCACAGTAATCTTCTACATAGTAAGTTTTACATACATGAAGTACTAAAGATAAGAAAAAAAGCAAGGAAGATCTACCTACCATAAGGACAATTGCTGGAAGAGCTGGATTGCAGGTGGGAAACATAATACTTGTAGGTGCAGCAGGAGGAGAAGAAACAGTTATGAAACTCAGATATGGATAAGTGTAGAGAAAAATTCGTACCTCTGTATTGTATTAGGCTACTGAGTAAGATGTTATGAAGAGAATATTTACTTTCTAACATTCTAAAAGGAATACATTGTATGGTATAGACACTTCAGGCTGCTGAAAGGAGATGACAGATTATTGTTTGTTCCACAATCTTCTATTCTTCATCCTTGCAATAAAAATAGTCTGCAAAGTCAGGAAATAATTATTAAATTATAGTAGATCAAAACACAGACACAGAAAGTACAGGTTAAAATGAAGGCTTAAAAGCATAATTTATCTGAAACACACATTTTTAAATAAAGTTATTTTGGCCATACTGCTTGTTTGTTTGTATCTTGCAAATATTTGGTGAATGGAATTACATTAGCTTGTTTGTGGAAAGCAACTTTGAAGTTCCATTTCTATTCAGCAAAAAAATGACATATTCAAACACATAATTATAACCTACTGATCTCCTCTCTTAAAGCCTCATAATTACAAATCTATCCAATATCCCATCTTTTATTTACCACTAAGTTTTCATTTTGAAAAAATGCCAGAAAATGTCAGTCTGCATCACACATCAAGCCATTTTTCCTTCAAATACCTATGTGTTTTCTTCCATGACAAAACTGATATACTCGAGCAACTCCTTCTAAGATTGTGCTATGCTTCTGTGTTAATCACCTTCAAATCTCTAGCTAAATTTCCTCTTTCATATAAGGTCTACAAACAGAATAAATAGCTAGTATGTTTTGAACATAATTGCATGAATCAAACAGTTCTCATTTTAGCTCATATTTCCATAATTTCCTCACATGTTGGGCTCATAATGCAGATTCTTGATGGCCATGGAACTTCTGAATTAATTTAAGGACAAAGAGTGTTTGTATAGAATTGAAAATAAGACAGGATATCATTAGACTACAACAGCAAACCATTAAATCAGTTCTGAGATCTTGAATAGAGAAATTTTCACCTGTTTATTTCCATGGCATACAAACGCTATTAAAATTCATATTAAAGAAACAGAAATACAAAGGAAGCATGTAGAGAATTTTACAATTGTTAATCAAGGTCCTCGTTCTCTCTTTGTTCAGCCACACGATTTGCAAAAGAGATTCCACCCAGATTTTATGCAACCTAAATGGATATTAATTCTACTCTTAAGAAAAAAATTGAATAAGTTACTTGAGAGGAGATTCCGTCATTCAGTTTGCAGATTTTACTTAAGCTAAAAGAAAGCAAAACTCATAGTGAAAAGTCTGGGAGATAAGTTGGATAGCAAGGTGATATTAACACAAGTTAATAACAAAATAGTACTATCGAGAATAAGCAGCATATATAAAAAAATAAAGTAGACAATATGAAACCAAAAGAGAACAAGTATAGATTTCAGTAGTCTGAAAAAAAATAAAAATAAAAAAATAAAAAAATCAATCACAAGAAAAAAGGTTGAAAAAAATTATTTAAACTGAAAGAAAAGCCCTCCCTGTAAAGAGGGAGAACGTAAACTATACTTTCTTCTACAGAACATATTAACTTAAAATGATACAAATATATTCAAGATATAGATTGCTCAAATATTAGTGTGGTCCTGTTACTGTATGTCTCGCATTCTGTAAGGAGGACACCAATAAATAAATGACCAGAGAAACGAAGTAAATGCGTTTTATTGTCTAAGCCACACTTTTATGCACAGAATGTCTTTGATTCCAGTTACTCTTTAGAACATCGCAAACTCTCCTATCAAACTCTCTGCTGTCAAAATTAAATTTCAATTATTTATTTATTTATTGTGCAGCAGTCATTCTATATTAGAAGGTTATTTATATAATGTAGGATAGTCAGTGAGGTTTAGAAATACAGATCAAATCACACAAGTCCAGATTGTTGATTTATGGAGCAGATAAACCAAGTAAGGCTCCAAAGTAGAGTAGAATTTTTTCTCTCATTTTAGCAACAGAATTGTGAATTTCAATCACTTTAGAACTATCCAGTGTCTTTAAAAGTATATAGAAAGATTAAGCCCTTTTCAGCAAAAGGTAGGAGAAAATTTAATTTGAATTTGTAAAAGAAATCAGATTACTAATAGTCTTGAATGAAAGATTTGAAAACCATTAACAAAACATAGAGAAGTCAGCAGTAAAACTAGAGTTTTTACTGGTGGGGGAGGGCTAAAAGCAGCCCAGGACTTTTTCTAACAAAGATATCATAGTATTCATACTACAGATGGTCATACTGACCTACTTTCATCTCCGTTGCTGGAGAATAGATTAGGAATCTGAAAGTATGCAGAAGAACATCATATTCAGGTAAATTAAATAAGGAAGTCTTATATCTTTCATTCTTTTAGGTTCAAGTCAAGTCGATGAAATGTGCAATGTGAAAGGTGTAAATAATGACAGAATTAGATGCCCTTCATTTATAATTACATTATGTGAAGTTGTATATGAATAAAACATAACAGAATACTCACATAATTTGTTTTAGACATTAATTGCTCTCTCAACTGGATATTCAACGCAACCTTTTTTGAGGGGTTAAGTAATTAAAGCAAGTTATACCACGTTGCTCAGGCACTACTGAATTCAGATTACCAAGTGTGGAATTTGGCCTTTCTTTTGCAAAGTCCTCTTTTGGAATGAACAAATATTCTTTATTCAAATTAATAAATTTATGACAACCTGAAAAGTAGAAGCAATTAAAAAAAAAAGGATGTCATAGTCAGGGTTGGATGCAAAGTTTTGCAAGAGTTTCAGGGAAGAGCACCAGTCAGAACTGTATGCTTACAATGTGCATACTATTTATAGCATCTGTTCCGTTCCAAGATTTACCATGAGTAGGATTGTGTTCCCAGGGCTGGCAATAGCTCTATTTAATATATTTGTTGTTATTCGTTGTTTCTTTCTCTTTTTTTTTTTTTTCCCAGTATTTACTTATTTATTTAATGACAGTGAATTCCTAGTCTTGTACTAAAACTTTAGTGGATTCCCCATTCCTGCAATAGGAATATCCAAGAGGGACATCTGTTTCTAAACTTCAGTTTGCAGAGTCCCTATATTTTTTCCTTACTGTCCAGCATCTCATTTTCCATCAGTGAAGGCATCTCCTGCAAAAAAATGCCTCAGCATGATTTCCTAACATTTTAATTGCTAAAGGGGTAAGGAGTTGAAACAGAAATCTGGAAAAAAGAAACATGAGTGAAAAATTTTGGCTTTAAATTGTAACATGCTAAATCTAACTATTGAAAGTAAAATTATTTAATAAATATTTAAACACATAAGCAGAAATGTCTTACTTTTTTCAGAAATGTGAGAAGTTACAAATTCTTTCAAATGTTAAAAGGCAAGTGCTCAGATTTTTTTTTAAATTTCATTTCTAACCATATATTTAGTGACTATACAGCTCTCACTGTAAGAACTGTGATTTCCTTTTGATTAGCATTTCTTTCTCCCAGTGTTTTTCATAAGATCAGTCTCTAGAATAATAGTCCTTTGACTATAATTCTTAATTTAATCTACATGGTAATATTTAAAGAAACAAAATCATGATTCATTTGTGTGTATTTGTTAAGTTTACATAGTCGTAAATGAACGTTAATGTAAATAGGAAGTTTTGGGCAGATGGTTAATTAAATCAAAATACACCCAGAATTTATTTTTTTTAGTAAGCTCAGTGCTGCTTGAAGATTTGAAGATAAATTGCCATTGTGCGTGCTTTGTTAACCCTTCTAAAACATAGGTAAAGAAAATTTTTCTAAGAATTTGAGTCCAAGGAAACAAAAATTTATGTGTATTTTTTAGAACAACCCTGTAAAACACCATACTTGACTTAAGATTGCAATGAAGATGTCAAACTCTCATATTTTTCTGTAAATATTCCAGGCATGTGTTCCAAGTTAATTGTGTTGAGAAGTACAGGATGTTGTTAGTAGTCGTAAAAATGTATAATTTAGTCTGAAATGTTATAACTGGCCATGATTTTAGTTAGTATAGCACTAAAAAAACAAATGAACATTTACAGGAATAACATCAGATAATCAAAGAGGAGGTTTTATTTTTTTCTCATCTGGAAGTGGTGTAAAGAGAAATCAGATCTTTGCATTGACAATTAGGCCAGTTTCAGAAATGCTGTGAAATTTCCATGACCGCTCTATACAGCTCTATGCAGGCACTGTAGATGAATATTACAGGTTTTGCATCCCATTGCCACATTATTCCAAGTGGGAAAGAATTGTGGAAAAGAGTAAGCTTTCTGTCTTCCAAATACATAACTGCTTCTCCAGTCAGGGTGACTGACTTTAAATGATGATATTTGTACTCTTAATTACTCACTTTGAATACCTATCTCATCTTTTCAAATAACTCTAATGTGAATTAACGAACTCTTAGTTCAAATAATATCAAAACTTTTTCAATGACTGTGTGTCCAGTGCGCAGAATATCTTTCTCCCTTTAAAATAATTTCAATTTAAGACATTTTTACATTTGAAAGGGCAAAATAATTGTTCTTTATACTCTAAAAATCTTTAAGTTTTATTTTGAGAATTTTATATATATATATATATATATATATATTATTTCCTTGGTCTGGACAGCTTAAGAAGATACTTGTCTTTAGTACATAGCAAAGCACATAAAAAATCTCAAATTCAACTTGAATACCTCAAAATCAAATTCCTTTTCAATATCCCTGAAGTGACATTGATAAGCTTAGACTACTGAAGCCAAATAATACTTTCTGAAGTTAAACTTTTTCACAAAATAAAAAATTCATCCTGCAGCACACATACTTCACTTTACCTAATTGAACAGCACTGAATCAAAATTGTCTTTGAAATGCGTACACTTTGCATCTTGAAGGCTAATCATTACTGCTGAAGAAGTTTGCCATATAACAATTAAATTCAAGATTAAATGATTTTTTTAACTTTTTGTATTTTTTCTGATTGTAATTTGGTAGTTTAGCTTTAACTATGTGAATAGACAGAATTCTTAGCCAAATAAGAGGGACTTAGCTTTGACTCAGCTACTGACTTGGTATGTCATCTTGGTAAAGTTGGAAAAACTTATTATAACCCTCCTTTGGTGGAAAACTACAGCATAATAGAAGTTTCTCACCAACTCTGTTTTTTCAGTCTCTCTCTCTAAAACAACATATGAATATTTATGATAAAAGACATTCTCAAGAGAACTTTGAGAAATTGTGGATAGCTGCATTCCAGATTCATGAGCACACTTTACATCTGTGTGCTCCTGCAGTGAGGATGCTGCAGTGTGAACTGGAACCCAAAGCAGATAAAGTGTTCTTCACTTACATGGCTGCAGGGGTGGCTTCTGTGAGCAGAACCCAGCTCTGCTCCATGTCAAATCAGAGCCAGCTCCAGCTTTTCCAAAATGGATCTTCCATAGCCAGAGCAGAGCTGTGAGCAATGCTGTGTGTGTCTCTGAGAGCAGACTGACAAAAGAGAAAAACTGTTTTATAAGAACAGATGGAAGAGAGAAGTGAGACATGCAATAGAAATAGACCTGCAGATACGAAGTTCAGTGCAGAAGAAGGGTAGAGCAGCTCCAGGTGCAGATCAAAAGTTTCCTGCAGTCCAGAACTACACCATGGAGGAGCAGTAGTTTCTTCTGCAGCTCATGGGCACCACGCAGAGCAGATCTCCATGTGCAGCCATAGAGTATGCAGTGCAGCAGTGGATGTGGCCTGGAGGAAGCTGCAGCCTATGAAGAGGGGTGGCACATGGGGATCTGCAGTGTCAGAGTGACCATGAAGATGCAACAGAAATGAGGCATCGCAGAGCTCCTCACATTCTTCTGCGTCAGTTGGAGGAAGCAGATAAAAGAAAGTGGATGGTAAGAGGAATGTGGTTTTTTGTTTGCTTTTAGTTCTCTCTGCACCAGTCTGTCAGAAATAGGCAATAAATTGATTTCCCTATGCTGATTCTTTTTTGCATGTGATGGTATGAACATTTTTCATTATACTTTCTCCTCCTAATCTTTTGAGAAGAGGAAGTGAGAGTGCAGCATGATTGAACTCAGCTGCCCAGTGGTGTGAAATCACCACGTAAAGTCCCTTGGTGTTGTTCCCACATTTTAGTGGGAGAGATTGTCACCTAGTCATAATACACAAGCTCTCCCTTTGAGCCTGCTATGTGTATGAACAGTGTGGGTCTCATACTATTAAATATCAATCTGCAGGTCTTCTGAGGTTCACTGACAGTGCATGTTATCAGTCTTCAACACTTGTTTAAACACACTGATCTTTATTATTTTCTGTTTCCAAGCTTTATCTGGATACCACGGAGAGAAGCAGAAGTAGAGAACAGCTTACGAAGTCATGACTTGAAACACTGTGGTCCCAGAAAAAATCTGAACAGCAGAAAAAAAACCTGTATCAGAGAAGAAACAATGGTAATGGAGCCCTGTTCCAGCACAGCCTGTGAATATCACAACCTTGCTCCAGGAAAAGCCTTACAGCTCAGTCAAAAAAAGGCATTTGACAACTGGCTGTCATGAATAGCTGTAACAGCTTGTTGCCAACTTCAAGGATGATACAACTGTCCAGGAAAGGGATTTGGATAAGTCATTCTGTTTACAGCATGTCTGAAGTCTTAGTGTTCTCTGGCTTACGATGTGCCACCCTCAGACTGTAAGTTTGCCTGCAGTGGAAATAGGGCAGTACTTGTGCGCATTAAAGGAGTCTGCTGGAAAAATAATTCATGTCTTAGTTGTATGGAAAGCTAAAGAAAATTTCACATTAGCTTAAATTGATATGAAAAAATGTGCTAAACTTGTGCTATTTCTTGCTAATGAAAATGTACTCTGAGTAAATGGTGAAATCAAAATTAGTGAATGACCACAGTAGGGAATAACTGGAAGTGCATTTCATGAGTGTTTGGACTGGGGAATATCATATGTTCATATGTACAAGAACTCACTAAAAAAAAAAAAGTCACTGACAGCCTAAATATGAACTGTAGAAGATATGCCCTCACAGCCCGGAAAGCCAACCATATCCTGGGCTGCAGGAAAAGAGGCATAGCCAGCAGAGCAAAGGAGGTGAGGCCTCACCTGGAGTACTACATTGAGATACAGAGTCCTCAGGACAGGAGAGATACAGACCTCTTGGAGTGCATACAGAGGAGGGCCACAAAAATGATCCAAAGGATGAAACACTTCCCCTGCAAGGACAGGCTGACAGTGCTGAGTCTGTTCAGCCTGGAGAAGAGAAGGCTGCGAGGTGATCCAACAGCAGCCTTTCAGTAACTATAGGGGAGCTACAGAAAAGAAGGGGATGGAGTCTTAAACAAGGTCTGCTGTGATAGAACAAGGGAAAATGGTTTCAAGATTAAAGACAGTAGATTTAGGGTGAATATAAGGAAAAATTCTTTTACAGTGAGTGGTAAGGCACTGGAACAAGGTGCCCAGAGATGTGGTCCATGGACCATCTGTGGAGACTTTCAAGGCATGGCTGGATCAGGCTCTGGACAACCTGGTCTAGCTGCCATATCCCTGTTCATTGCAGGGGAGATGGACTAGATAACCTTTGAAGGTCCTTTCCAACTCTAGGGATTCTATACTTCTAAGGTTTCTGACAGATGGGTATAGTTACATCTGATTTAATCATATTGCTGGCATGACAGCATACAAAGAAAAGCTCAAGCTGACATGCAATTAAAAGCCAAGATACTATCTTGCTATGCATAGCTAAAATATAATAATATTTAAAAAAAATACTATTACATATTCCTAGACTATGAAGTACTGAAGAAAAAAAAAAAAAAGAGAAGAAAATGAAACCTACTGAAATTGCAGCAAAAAAATAAAGCATAACATATACAGCAACTCAGGAGGAAAAATATTACAGGAAAATGATCCTACACAAGTAACTAATGGATTTTCTATTGTGGCAATTTAACAACTTCAGGAGATGAACAATTAGAGTTAGATAAGCACAGTAAACCCTATACAGCAAATAAATTGGTGTTTTAAAAAAATATTTCACTATGTTTATCAGATTTTCACTTAGAAGTCAATTTACACAGAAAAAAAAAGCTTGCTTGAAGTGTAGCATTCAGGTACTCATTGAACACTCTACTGAATGTTGTGGTTTAACCTGGCAGGTAAGGATTACGCAGCTATTTCTTTACTCCCCCCCACATGGTACAGTGAGAGAATTAGAAACAAAATACAGCTTCTATCACAACCTAGAAGCTATTTACTAGCGCACACACACTCACACACACACAAAAATAAATACCGCAATAGTAACTATGTTCCATAACTGTAACACAACTTTCACTCATCACCCAGTAACTCTAAGGCAACAGCTGCCCCAGCCAGCTCTCTACTCCTTTATGGCCTTCTGCACGATGTCCTGTGGTATGGAATAATCCCACGCCTAATTTATACACCTGTCCTGACTCTGCCTCAAGCTCTGTTGCTGTGCTGTAAAGACAGCAGCTCTTCCCTGCTAAGTGGCCTGATTGGGCTGAGCTTTCATCGCTTAGCAGCAAACAAAACTTTGGTTATGCAATTAATGCTGCCTTAGCTGAAGTCAGGACAGTGTGTCACAAAATCTGCAAATAAAATAACTTCTTAGTAATAGATTTTTTTCAACAAAAAATTTATGTACATAGTTAACAATACTTTTTTAAAGTAAATGCTTTTATTTCTTTTAAAAGCTATTTGTACAAGTCATTAACTTTTATTTTGCTGAATTTTACTGAGTTCTATTACTTTAGCATATTGTACTTACTGGTCTCTATATTGATTGTATGTTTATTTTCTTGAAATACTCTAGAATATTTGATTTATTTGTAGTTTCTCTGATGTTCATACTTTAAATTGTACAAAAACATGAAACATAGCTCTATTCCTTCAATATGGCCAGCATGAGTGAATAGCGGGCCAGCATGAATTTTATAATGTCACTCCCGAAGAGGATGCTCCTATGAGCTCTTTAAAGACAATACTTATTTTTAAAAAGGTCAAATTCTGCTTTATTACTTGTATTGAATAGGACCATACTCAGTGAGTCATCCCATATAATCAGCAGCATTATGCACACAGAATAACGTTAATCAACATGACTAACTGGATCATAAAGCGGCCTGGACTTTGCATCACTTAGAGTGAAATGCAAGGATAACTGAACAGTTACTCTAGGAAATGTCAGATTATGCTCTGTCATATCATTACAACTTCTATTTGTGATGATCTAGAAATTTATTTTGATTAGCAGCTTAAAGCAGTAGCAATCTCACATATGTGTTATGCAAAAAGATTTTGGAGTGTCTTACAATACCTCGGATTTTCCAACTGTTATTTTCTGAAATAATTATTTGAAATGTTAGCAATCACTAGTAATCATTGCTTCTTTTTTTTTTTCCTTTATTCCACGATGCTCATTTTATGAGTAATTATATTAAATGTTAGGTGTTAGAAATTCCAGTAAATCCAGAAGGATTCTTCCTTATTTTTCAGGTATGGTTTCAATTACAGAAAAGTTTGTCTATTTAGATGTATCTTCTCTCTCACAAAATTTAAAAAGATGCTGGAAAGACATATTTATGTATATCTAATTATCTGTGCACACAATTAATTATCAACGTATCTAAGCATACCCTCATGGATTACAACTCTCAGGGAACAGAGGCTTTGGTCAAAACTCCTGCTACACTGCAACTCAGCGAATTTAAGAGGCTAACATTACTTTTCCACCTACAAGTGTTTAACATCAACTCTGTGCCAGAGGTTACCTTTCCCTCAGCTATTCTGGAATAACCATCCTTGTAATTACAACATAAATTCAGTCTTATCAAAATAACAGAGATTTGGAAGCCCTGCTATAAATGTGTAAGACTAGTCTGACAGAACCTTTGCTGGCATAAATGGTCAGGGGCAGACAAGAGGCCAGCATTTCCTCCACCTCAAATACAGCCAGAACAGGATTTCTTATAGTGACTTTATTCATTTGAAAAACTTCAGGTACAATACTTACTTACAACACAAGTTTTCAGCAGTGTAAATAATGCAATTTGAGAATTAGAAATGAAGTTACTAACAGGAAAAAACACTAATGCCAAATACCTGTAAGACATTTCAGGAACAGACTGCTTATGAAGAAGTACAGTATCTAACCATGTAGCTTCCATAGCAGCACCTAGAGGTTAAGACTGCTTCCTAAACCACACATTTTTAAAACCCTATCCTCCTCATTTGAAATGAGTTTCCTCATTTCAAACACATTTAATCTCTTTGACTGTTATGGGATTGGTTTGTTTTGATTTAAAATACGGAGCTATGAAATACTTGAAACTACAGCCAGAACTTTATTAAATATTTCATATGTGCTGCTGTTTCTTTACCTTTCTTTCAAGAGTTAAGATTCTTCCCAGCCATGTGGCTTGTTACTTTTCTATTCTGCTTTACAAAAAACTTACTGAAGTATCTGTTAAGGAGAAGTAATAGCTTCTTTTCCTCCTCCAGGAGACTGACTGCTAGACACCTGCTAACATGAAAATAGCAGCCTTCTCTTGCAGGTTTGTCCTTTCAACAGGCTGGAGTGACTTCCATAGTCTCACTTATATGGTCTACAAGAGTGCAGATGAATCAGAGGAACAGCAATCTGCAATTAATCTACAAGTGTTGAAGCAGACAGTGCCATTACTGCAAGTAAAGCACTGGAAGAGACAGCTGAAGAAATTCAGTTTTCAGTGTATAAAATAGTCCTTCTTTTGGTTTTTTTTTTGATATTTTGTTTTGGGTTTTGTTTTTTTTAGAGGGTCTTTTATTTTATTTTATCTTATTTTGGTGCTGGGGTCTTATATTTACTTCATTTTTGTTATATTCTGCTATATAAATGACATACGAAAAAAAGAGAATCAATAGCACATCTATCTTCAGATGAGATTGTATCTCAAAGTATTATCTTGGGTGACTGGCATGAGGGAAATGAAAATTCTTTCTTTAAACCTTTTGTCTAATTTCACTACTTCATATAATTACTTTGTAGAATTTATTCATGAAAATAATAATGTCTTGTTGAATTCTTTTCCCTAGGAAACGATTTTCTTCTCTGTTTCAACAAATGATAATTTTGTTTCAGGAAATAATTGTAATAGCTTTCCAAACAATTGACATATGCTATTAGGTAGACAGCCAAAATAGAAATTCATCTAGAAATCTGCTTACCCCTCTCTTCCTTTTGAACAGAAGTCAGAATCGTGTACATCATATATACACCTTGATAACACAAAGTATTAACACAGGCTATTTTGATTACGAAGTTGTGAAAAACTGTGTGGGATTTCCTTGACAACATTACTTGGTCCAAATGCAGAAACCCTGATGGAATGAGTAGTAACTCAGAAATGCTGACAAATTAAGCTTGTCACGGTGCCCAAGAATGAACACTTGTTAACAGTAAAAGAATGTGATGTCTATCACTGTGTTTGACTTAAAGATAAATAGATTAATCATAGCTCATTTCAAAGGATTATTAAGCATTTAATGAAATTGCTGGATCAGTGGGATAACCAGATTATCAGAGCAAATGATATTTCATACCTTGTATCTAAGGAACTATTACAAATCTCATTTTAGAGATTATTTTGGCTATAGGCAATTATTGGCACTGTTGCTTTGGCATTTCTAATTGAAGATTATATCACACATCTTCTTGCCCTGGATGAATTTGTATCAGGACTGTAACTATAAAGCAGGATGCCTTGTGCTTCAGCACTCTGCCTTCTGGACATTGAATATATGAAATCCTTCTCAGTCAGAAACAAATGGTAAAACCACTGGCTTGGTGATTTGAATCAAAATAACAACTTGCTCAATTTCAGTGCCTGCCTGTGTTGTATTTGAATGGATCTAGATGCCTGCGCTCAACACCTCCTCACCGTGAGCTCAGGGGAGAACACAGTAAAAGTGAAGGTTACCTGAGGTTGGCAGTAGGTCAACAATAGGCTACATTTGCAGTTTTAAAAAGGGATCCCATCAAGCAGCTGTGAAACTACGGGTTTCCACTGGTGCAGATTTTATGAGCACGGCATGCAGACTCATGTTAATCACTGGCAAAAATGCACAGATAATGGTGGTGACTATGCTGAAAAAGAGTGTTTTGTAGCTGAGAATTTGCTCTATTAAATACTGCTACAGTGATATCTGAATCTGTTGTAGCTTCCAGGGAAATAAATAGGAGGCGCTACTTTCAGAGCAATCTACAGGAGTGGGGGGAGGGAGAGACAGAAGAATCTATGTCTCACTTTTATTAAGAATTCGGAATGAGTACTGAAAGCTAGCAGAATGATCTTTTAAACTGTATAAAATTACATGGAAAAAAAGGAATTGGGCTGATTTTCTTGCTCAATAGATAACTTCAGGGGACGGCAAATTTGTATTTTGTGCATCTGCACAGTGTCTGGCCACCTCTACAAGCTTCATGACAAAATATAAATATCATGCCATTTCATATTTGTTAATGTATGATTTTATACTAAAATACATGTAAAATGTTTTACATATTATTCAAATAGAAACTACATTTCACTTTTCCAGGTGGCTTATTCTTATTTATAACAAGTTACAGTCAGACATAACAACTGTATGCAGAAGACTGAGGTGCTGACAGGTACATGAACAAAAATATTTTCAGCAGCCTTTATCGAGTCTAAGTCACAGCTTCACAGCAGCTGATGAGATCACAATGTGCTAATGTCTGTACCAATGATTTCTTTGCTGTGTTCCCATCTTCTTTCCTCCTTGTGCCTGACCTACTTTACATCACTTTTCCCTGGTGGGCTTTATAAAATACCTGAAATCCTTTAAACCGTGAGAATCTGGTAATACTCTAGATAGAAATTCACAATTATTACTGTCCATCATTTATATGCTAGATACATCCCAGTGGCCATTCATAGACATAAATTATAATTCTCTGTCATGCGATTGTTTTAGTCCCAGAAGCACAAGACCATTAAGGGAGTTCCTACTGTCCTGTACTATTAGCTGCAGATGAGAGTTCAAGCAAAGACTTGAAGAAATTGTTTCCTCCTCTCTGGTTTGTATTCTCTGGGCTATTACAGCACTCTAATAGAACATAAGAGACATTATAGCTATATAGAGGACAGCTGTAGACTTCCTCATATAAACTATCAATATAGAAGACTTGTAAAAGAAATGTAGAAATAAACAGTGTTGTTTTCTTTTAAATAACTCATTTTAAAATGTCAAAGAGCTAGTCTGGTTAGAAGTGTACGTACATAACAAATACCTCAAAATAAAAAATGTATATTTATAGAAAAGAGAAAAAAAAATTGGAAATTTATGTCTGACTAGCACAAAAATCAATATAAATTTATAATTATAAATAAACATATTCACAGGAATGTTGTGAAACGGTTAAAATACTATATACAGTACATATTCAAAGCAAATACAAAATAAAAAGCAGTGCAATGAATAGTTATTATCTGCATTATGTTAGCTCCAACCCACAGGCATTTTACCATTATGGCAGTTATTGTATATCACAAATTACAGACTGACTCCAGTATTTGCTACCATAGAATTACAGCCTAGAGGAGTGCCAGGTTTTCTTTCATCAGTATTCAGGACACTACGTTTGCATGGATAATGATTGAAACTAGAGAGGGCAATCAACAATGTGGAAAAACTGCAGAGAATTATAGCACAAAATATGCTACTTTTAAGCCCATATATATACATTATGTAGTTTCAGTTTTCTAGGTGAGCAGAGCCTGCAGCACTGCAAGGCACACCAAAGGGTATATTTACAAGTGCACTCGGTAGCCATGCTTGAGCTCACTTATCACCGAAGCTGCATGACCAAGCAAGCAAATCAAGTCAAAGCTAATAAACTATGCTGGAGATCTTCACTTCACTTTACCAACCAAATCACCTTTTTATTTTATTTTATTTTATTTTATTTTATTTTATTTTATTTTATTTTATTTTATTTTATTTTATTTTATTTTATTATTTTATTTTATTTTATTTTACTTTATTTTATTTTATTTTATTTTATTATTTTATTTTATTTTATTTTATTTTATTTTATTTTATTTTATTTTATTTTAATTTTATTTTATTTTATTTTATTTTATTTTATTTTATTTTATTTTATTTTATTTTATTTTATTTTATTTTATTCTCATTCAATCTTGGTCATACAGATGGGTCTTGAATATCTCCAGAGAAGGAGACTCCACAGCCACTCTGGGCAGCCTGTGCCAGTGTTTGTATTGCTCTAACAGTAAAAAAGTTATTCCTGTTGTTCGTATGGAACTTCCTGTGTTCCAGTTTCTGCCCACTGCCCCTTGTTCAAATGTTGCTCACCACAAAAAAGAGTCTGTCCCCATCAACTTGACTACTGAACGTTAGATATTTATGAACAGTTATAAGATCCCCTCTCAGCATTCTCTTCTCCAGACTTTACAGTCCCAAGTCTTTCATCCTTTTTTTTGTACAGGAGATGTTCCAGTCTGTAATCATCCTTGTCACCTTCCACTGAACTCTTTCTAGGAGACCACTGTCTCTCTTGAACTGGGGAGCCCATAACTGGACACAGTACATCAGAGCAGGGTACAGTGGGAGGATCGCCTTCCTTGACCTACTAGCCCCACTCTTTTTTAATACACACCAGGATACCATTGGTCTTCTTCACCACAAGTGCACACTGCTGGCTCATGGTCAGCCTGTTGTCCACCAGGACACCCAGGTTTTTCTCTGCAGAGCTCCTTTCCTGCAAGTCAGTTGCTAACCTGTACTGATAGTTGCTATTAAATGTAAAACTACAGAGCAATGAAGATCATGTAATACAATTGCCATCTTTTTCATAATGGCTGCAGAGTGATCTTCACTTCTTCAAACAAGTCCTGACTTCATTCAGTATCTAATGAGATTATGCTTTTGACAACTTTATACCTTAATGACCAAGCCTCTTACTTACGTCTCCTTAAAATCCGTGAGCAGGATTCAACTGCATCTGGTTAGGTATAGAGGTCTATTCAAAGTTATTAAATATTACACAAGTTTATCTTGCCTGTCTTTTTCTTCTCCATTCCTAAAGCTATGACAGATGTGATCAATGAGGCAGGCACTTTATATAAAGTAAGAATAAAAAAAAAAAAAAAAGGATATTTTCTGACTTAGTACTAAAGAAATGAGACTGTATATACATGGAGCAGAGATGTGAATGTAAACATATTACTTGTTTTCTAGAGTGTCTTCCTGAACTGAGTGACACAATTCCACATCATATTATAGTGTGGAGTATGGGGTAGAGACCAACAGAGAAAGAACTACAGACTTGTGCATACAAGTCTGAATGAAATAGCAGAAGGAAAAATCGAACTTTTTTGACCAAAAATTTACTACACTTGCCTCCAGCATATTGAACTTACTGAGAGGTCCTTGATATTCAAGTGCTCCCACCAATATTCCCTGACACAAACTTCTTTTTAGATTTTAGCCACTATTTATTAAGTTCCATTCTCCATTTCAAATTCTTTCTCAAGGTACTTTTGGAGAATTCTTCTGAAATCTCTTTTCTGTACATCAAATTTGATAAGACTTTGCTCACTGAAAACTGAAAAGTAAAGGTATTGGTAGTCCAAAATTATCTCACTTCAAAAGTATATGGCATTCAGACACAATTATAAGTACAGTTGAAAATCCTTCTGAAGAAGAGAACCAGAAGGTATTCTAGTTTTGAAGGTTTTCATAACCATGAAGGTTTTCATACCTTATGCAGTGTAAGAATCCAAACATAGCTATTTATTCTTTTCTTCTTGGGGATATAGCTGTGGCTTAGAAGTCTCAAAGGAACTTTCAACACTGCATTTTCTGTGTTGGTATAGGAATGCTTCCTACTTTTTGCATCAGCTCTATTAGTGAATTAGGATGCTGTGCTTCAGCAGTGTGCCTATGAACAGGTAGGCATTATGACTCTGCTCTGGCAGTGGTAGTATGAGAAAGAACCAAGGATATAGGTCTTCTACATCTGGTGTTCACACACTGAATTCTGGTGTGCTCCTCATCTGATGTTACTTTTCAAATCTTAATATTGAAGAGTTGGTATATTTTCTTCCTATTTTTTTCTTTATGTGAATACACAGAATGATCAGTCACTGGAATGGGCTGCCCAGGGAGGTGGAGTCACTGACCCTGGAGGTATTCAAGGAATGTTTAGACACTGTGTTAAGGAACTTGGTTTAGTTAGAATGATTGGTGATAGGTGGAACAGTTGGAATGGATGATCTTGTAGGCCTTTTTCAACCTTGGTGATTCCTTGACTTTATGATCTTGATTTTAAGTAAACAAACAAAGCAAAGCAAAACAAAACAAAACAAAACAGAAAAAAATGCTTTACATTCTCCTTTTATTTTTCTTCTTTTCATAAATGTCTTTCTTAGCCATTGTCCCATTCTTTTACCACTTGAAACCTCTCAAGTAGTAAAGCAAGTTACTCTAAACGCCAAATGAATTTCTCATGTGTACACCACAAGGATCAGTAATTGTCATGTTAGAAATTGGCTGGTGCACAAATATGGTCTACTTTCTATATTCTGTTGTTCCTGGGTAAAAATTCAGCAATAAACAAACACAGTAGTCAAATTTACTGAAATTGTCTGTTTTATTAACAGTCTTTCAGATAGAAAACAAACAATGAGCAAAGTTGTTCAAATAAGAGCAGTAATTTATAAGAATCAAAAAAACATTTATTGTTACAAACAGGATATCTTAAAGAAAATTAGTTACTGGCTTCTATAGTGATGAAGAATTCGGGTGTAATAAAATTGACGAAACCATGTAATAAGACTTATGGAAGGATGGTGGATTTGATTTATTTGAATATTCTCTGTTATGTTTTTGTTTATTCCCATAGCAGATGTTTAATTTACAAACCAGGCAATTTCTATAGCTCTTTCAAACAAATAAGAACAAATTAGTCAAACGCTCACATCAGTTTTTATGTTTATAATTAGTTTTATGATACATCATGAATATTCAGTGTTGAGAAAAAAACTGTCATTGTGATACCTGAAAAACCTTAGAATGATATTTTGCACCTCTAGATGCTGTTTCACACTGTTCAAGGATGCTGTTAATGTGTGTTGCCACAAGCTTAATAGGACTTTCTCACTAATCTTCCTAACAAAAATATTAACTTTGTATTCATGATACTTCAGTATGGGTGTGTCTGACTTACAGTTTTCTTACATAAATAAATAAATTTTGGCTTTCCATACAGAAAGAAATCCTAAGAGAAAAATGTTTTTTAACAAGACAAGGCAAACTTACCCTAAAATACTTCTTTCTCTTCTCAGACAAATAGCTACCTGTATGTTTATCTGGAAGTTTCAAGTAAAATTCATTTAGCCTTTGGCTCACTTCATATTTCCTGTAGTAACTCCCATGGTAGAATGAAAGGATTGCCAGCAGAGATGTGACGCTGAAGTCTGCATACTCATTGTAGAGCATTCCTGTTGATGGTTAGGATGGTTAGGAAGTAATTACTCAGCAGTATGGCTTTTTTCCACTTGCTAATCTACTAGGAATCTCATTAAAGCAAAACAAAATGAAACTATACAGTGCCCTTCTATCCCAGAATATGTATGTATCTGTGTATGTGAGCACAGACATGCTCTAGAAAGAAAAGGTATCTTCTGTTCCATTTTCTTTAGATGTATTACAGTTTGCTGAGTTTTATACTAAAAGAGTGGAAAGCAGTCTCAATTTCTTTTCCAGATTCCTACATTCCCTTCAACCATTATCACTACGAATTATTTTCGTTAACTGCCAAGCTTAGAGAAGGCTTTAGGGTTAGATCAGTCTACACAGATGAATTCCTGTGGGAATATTTTCAGTAGGATGTGCTTTGCAATGCAAGATATACAAAATTTCTCAGTAGAAAAACAAGTATCTATTGTTAAAACTGTTAGGCATTGTAGAAGAGCACGTTTGCACACAATTGTCAATTACACTTTTGACAACAACACAGTAAGATCTGCTTCCTCTGCATTAATTACACTACAAATTCTATTAGAAATTTTTGCATTAAAAAGTTTCAGATTAATTTTTTAAGGCAGTTACACATTCTTTTGATCTATATTGTAACAGTAATTTTTGTATGTGAAAATCATAATACTTCTCTTCCCTCCTAGATTAATAATTTTTTCCTAGGTTTCCTAGATTAATAATAATTCCTAGGTTAATAAAGGGATGCTTTCTTCACTGATTTACTCAACACACCTTATTCATAGCTACACCAAATAGCATTTGAATACTCTCAAAGCACATGTCGTTGGTAAAAGTGATTTTCTCACCTCAACTGAAACTTTAGGATTTTCAGAACAGCCAGCTCTTGACAGTTCATACTGAAACCTTCCTGCCTCCTCCTCTAAAGTTTCCATCAAATGTAATTTCTCAGTTTTCCAGAGAACTTCATGTGGAGGAAAGTATCTCATTGGCACTGTATCATGTTGTTGAGGTGAAGATCTGCAACATTTAGATTGCATTATACAATTAACTATAGCATCAAAAATGAGAAAATGTTGATAAACAAATGTACTGAAATGAAACTGTATTGAAAGAAATTCGCCATGGTATGCCATCTATGTAATGTACAGAGGTAATACCCTTCTTTTTTTCCTGCATAACATCTGTTTATACACCAAAGGATCATTCTAGTCCCTATTGCATGCCATTGCCAGAAAGAAATGAGGTTATTCATCTTCAGTAAATACAGTCTTCAGAATGATGTATCAGCAATGGAAAGAAGAAATAATAAAAGCACAAAAACATGTTCTGATGAGTACAGAAATTTTGTCTCTTTTGTCCAAAGAAAGAGCTCTGATTTAGTTTAATGCATACCAACTTTTATCCCAGATGATTCAGTTCAGCGAAAGATTTTTAATTGAATAGGTCAGCTGTATTGTTAACTCTTAGGGAAAAGATCATGGTTTTTAAAATAGATAGAAAATACATTATTGTTTTCATTAAAAGAGTCTGCATGAGTTGTGCTACCCCAGACCTTAAGATTTCTTTGCCCACTGGTTCTGCCTAGTTCTTTTCACCACAGGAGCGCTGATACTACAGCAGTAGTGCCTGAGGGCATCGCCTTTTCCTCCATCTGCCCTACTCAGAACAGCTCATCAAAGACAGGGAGGATAAAAAGCCAGGTTCTAGATAGTGTTAATTAGCGTAGTGCCTTAAAGCATGTGGAGCTGCAACAAATGCCATCAGGCATTCTAAAATCTTGATTTCATTCCTCTGTCAATTAGAAAAATTACCTCATTGCTGTAGTGCTCTCTGAAGGAAGATTGAAATCTTACAACTGTTATGGCCTTTTTTGCCTTGAGATCTAAATACAAAACACAGTACTAACAAAACAAAATTAGTGTAAGAAAGGAAATTTCCCTCCAATGTAGCTCAGGAAATGCTGAAATTAAGACAGCTCATCAGCACTGATCACCATCATGTACTCTTTATTTATCAGACTTTCCCACCTTAAGACACTTCAGAGAAGCTGAATTTCATCTTTCCTTTTAAACTACGTGAAGTACCCTAAGGCAACAGAAGAAAAGCAAGCAGCTCTGTCTATGGCTCTGTGCAGCGAGCTCTCTCCACTAGCTGACCTCAGAGCAGCTGCCAGGTATCCATCCTGGATGCTGCCCTCTCCACCTGCTCTCTGCTGGGCTCATGCTGACTGCTTCACAAAGAAACTGCCAGGTGTTTGCTGCCTGCTGGCCTGGCCACATGTTGTCTGCCAGTTACCAGCCTCCCACTGCCCTATTCACCTGCTGGCATCTCTGCACTGCTCTCCTGATGCCCTGATTCTCCTGCTGAGTGCCAGGTGGTATCCTTTCACCCTAGTCACCTTTTCTACAATTCTCTTCTAAAGGCATGACTCTGTCTTGTTTTTGTTGTTGTTGTTTGTTTTTATTTTTTCCCTTTTTTTTAATTGCAAATTCTATCTCTCCCTATACATATGTATACACTGAAACATAAATTTAAAAAATACAAAAACATACAGCCACATCTTCACTGCCCCCTACCTGCTTGTTCCCTGTCCATGATTGCTCAAATATATGTGAAACAGCAGGTTCCGTTTAAGATCCCAGCTGCTCATTGACATTATCAATGGTGTCAGTTTGTAAGTGCATCTACAGTAATTGTTGCTGAGAAAGCAAGTTTTGCTGTAAGATTCAGCAAGGCCCATGATTCTTTCCACACAAAAGCTTTGGAAGCAATGCTTTGAGTAATTGCAGTTCTTTGATTCCCTCTAGAATCCAAAAAGCATCTCTGGGATTTTTTCACTTTGTGTACCTCTGGGCAGAGGGTTCTCCTATAAACACAGCTGTTTAGAAAGGAAATTAAAGCAAACATGAACAGATCTCACTGAACAAACAAAGTAATTGCCACTTTTTTAATTGCTGACAAAATGAGAAAATAAAACAGAAAAATGAAACACCAACAAAACACACATACTCAGTCCACTGCATTACTTACAGTGGTATAGTTTATTCAGATTTAATTCCAGAGAATCTAAATCCTAATGTGAAAATAGGAATAGATTTAAACTTCTACAACCATGGACACACTTGCAAGGGAAACAGTAAAAAAGAGCAAGCCAGTGTCAGTGTAAGGTATAAAGCTTGAATATGATAATTAAATTCAGCTTGCCTGTCCTTCCTTTGCATGAAATACAAGTTAAAGTCATAGCAGCACAATCCTCTGTGGATGTAATGAGCTCCCCATATGGCTAACACAAACCGAAATTACTACTTGTGCCTTGAGAGATACTGTAGGGTTCAAAGAGAGAACTGCTGCTAGTGATGCATTTATATCTATGGAATATTTTCTGTGGAAAGCACAGGGCTCTTTGCAAGTGAGATAGTAGTAAACATGACAGGGTTCTTGAAACCAAAATAAAAGGTGTTAGAGGGTATTTAATATTAGATTGTAGCGTGTATATCTCAGGCTCCTTTCAAATATGACTGATTTCAGATACAAAGCTTAGGCTGCATATCAGGAGATTAGCATTTTGGCTAGGTGGCCATTACTGCAATTGCTGATAAGAACCAGCTTATTCCCCTATGAAATTTCTGGTGTTTCTGGAGCCACAGGAGTAGTTAGGAGAGTTTTAAAGGACACAACATAGGAGATATGTGACTTATACTAGATTTAAAATATGAAATAGCTTTTATTCTATTTTTTTTTTCAAATATTTTCCTACATTTGGTGAAAGCATTTTATACGCATTTATGGTCATTAAATAGAGTTGTTCATATACCATAGGCTTCTGCCAAGCCTCGAAAAAAATAAACCCAAGAAGTCCTGTGGAATTTTGTCATACTGGATACAAATAATTGTCACAGCTTTGACTTGGATGTAAGGCTAGAAGGATCAAAGGATCTAAGAGACATCAAGTGGTTTTGCACAGATATATTATTGTGTGCAAATAGCCCTTGGAAGAGGGTCCTCTGTGCTGGATGCAGAAAAGGGAAGAGAGCAGTGCAATGCTGTAAGGAGCTTTGCATCCTTCTGCTGAGTCACACAGTCAAAACAAATCTGCAACTTGGCAAGTAAATTACTTCATGCCTGTGACCTTAAATTTAAGATTCCCTGGTATGGACATAGATCTAGGTTCCTGTCAGTTTCAAAATGAGAAGGCCTATAGCCTCTCTGAATTGGTATCTCTGTCTGCCCAATTTGTTTAGAGATGTTCTGTAAGCCAAAAGTCACCTACAGTGCAGAAGCAGCTGCTTTAATCAGGTAGAGTAAGATGACTGCTTCAATTATTAGGGTAACAGAAACTGTGAGAAGCTTGTAGGAACTTTTGGTTTTTTTCTATATTTTTTATTCCATGTCTAAATAAGTTTTGAGAAAATATTAGTAGAAGGATGAACTGCTTTATGTTAGATGTTGTGGTGGGAATTAATCTTTTCGTAAATATGTTCCATGAAAATTAATTTCTATATGACATTTCTTTTGACAGTTCCTTTATTCTTAGAAATGAATATTAAATATAATTTTGGCAAAATGTAACCTCATCTCTAACAAAAAATGATATTATCCTCATTTAACCACCAGGAGATAATAATGCTGCCTGAATAATTTATAAATCTTTAAACAGCTATTATCACTTAAAATGCAAACAGTGTTTCTACCTACGAGGAAACCCAAAAACCCCACTAAACTGACTTTCTGTCCAAAGTAACCAATCTTAAAAATGAATAGTTTTCCTTCACAGAAAATTTGGGGGTTTCTGAACTGTACCACTTCTCTCATGAAGCTCTGCTAGGAGACTAGCACTTGTTCTTAAAGTCCCTTAAGGAACAAATAAAGTAAAAACAAAGAGGTGAATATACATCTAAGTCCTGCTGCCTGTATCATGTGCTTATGGTTCACTAAATGTTAGGGCATACTACATTCCCAAGTGTCCATTTAAAAAGGAAAAGTCAAAACAACAATGAATACTGTTGTTAGAAATACATATATAAAGAAGTAAGATAAATTTTCACAGTTTTTGAATTCACAATTTAGCTTTTTGGCATTTGAATCTCAAATTTATATAAGCAATACCTACTTGCATATACAGGTCACCTGTAAAATCAACTGATAGCAAGGAAAGATTAATGAACTTTCTAGAATGAATGCAAATAATAACAACATATGAATATATGACCTCAAAACTGAAGGAAAAATAAAAGCAAACAAACCAACCTACCACAAATAGCCTTTAACTTTACATACAGCATGCACATATATGCATATCTAGTAAAGACTAGATAGCCAAATCTCTCTTCTTTTGAAGCATATGTGTAAAGGATTCTGTACACAACAGAAATGATGCTGTGAGTCCTTAAATATTAATGAGAACTAGCTGTTACAGTATCTTGCTTCATAACCTCCCCTGGCTCCACAGATAGAGAGATACATTTGAAAACAGACATGAGCATATGAAAGTCCAAATAATCAAATATCTACATTTTACACACAATTCTATATTTTCAAAGGAGCAAATGAAAAATTCATTTCTCCAAGCTAAGCTTGCAATTTGACTTGTTGATTGACAATGCCTTTTGACATTTTTCTTTTAAAACATGAAATATTAAAGAACCTTTTTCAAAAATGAGCAGAATTTCATTGTGGTTCAGAATTCTTATGAGGTTCATGTATATCTGTTCATCTTCATGCTCCCTACTCATTTCTGTGAATCTTGTAATAGACATAAGCACCTCCACTAGTTTTCAACCTGTAAAGGCTTTAAATGTTGGCTGACACTCTTGTCATTCCTGATCTTCTAGACTGTTTACCATTCCACTCTCAAAAATCCTTCTCTGGATTTTTCTTTCTAATAGTATTTTTTTTTCTTGCAGTAAATTGTTCTTAGTAGTTTCTTATGACAGCTTCAGTCTTTTGACATGAAAAATAATTTATTTTTTTAGCATAGGAAACCTGAGAGACAGAAATGTCTTTGAGAAAAAGACAAATGAAAATTTCAGTATTCACTATCTTCACAGCAGTACTTATAAGGACAAGGAAAGTATAAGGAAACTTCTGTTCATCAATTTATGTTTAATTCTCAGTGAAACTTAATCAAACATTTCAGATGTGTTGATCTTGATGTCTGGGCTTCTATTGAAAAGAGTTTTACACAGTAGAATTTATGACAAAATTGCCTTCTTTTTGTCACTGATAAAATAGTGAGTTCTCTTTTCAGCTTTATGATGCAAACACAAAAATACTATATTTGAAAACTAAAGCTGTGGTGCTATAGAAATGTAACAGATAAGTTACAAGATATGTAACATATGAAAGAGATCTCTTCATTTCTCCCTTTCATAAATGAAACCTGTGCTTTTTTAGAATGCCCCAATTTCACACCTCTTTGTGCCTGAGAAACTGTTCTACACTACCTGGAGATCTTGAATGATGGGTAGAAGGTCAAAACTTGCATCACCCTAACAGTCAAACCTTCAGTTTTGTTTTTTGGCATCCTAAAAGGGCACCCCATCTTAACCTGGAAGCTTCTAACATGGTATTTTTTTTCTGATACTTAGACCCTTCCATGCTTGAAGATTTTGTCTTTTATTTGGTTCCCAGGGTGCAAATAAAATAATAAAAAATAAATAAAATAAAATAAAAAACAGGAAGCAAATAAAAAGTGCAAATAAAATAAAAAACAAAAACAAAACAGGGAACAGGCTGTATTAACATGGTTTGACTGATTCTTGGCCAAGGAGCAGAGCCAAGAAATTCTTGAGGAAAGGAATTCTGTCAGCTCTTCCCTGGCAGCTCCATTGCATGTTCTGGGCTCCACTGTTCCCCAGATTCCCCAGATGTCTCACCAAAGTGCCAGCTCTGGGGACATTTATGGACAGACCTGGGCTGTCTGCACAATACTTTGTCTCCATCTGAAAAGCCAATGGTTGCTTAGTCGTGCTGTGACTGTGGAAATATAACTTCACTACATGAGCAACCCATGCTGGCAATTTTCTACCCTGCAGATTGCTGAGCACTGCGTCATGATACCCTTCAGCTGGTAAAAACAATAGCAAACTCTTTTTTTTAAATGGAAGATGTTGCTGATGGAAGTTGATTTCTTACTCTAAGAGCTGGAAGCATGGGGTAAAGTAAATATTTAGCAGGAATTTTGACAAGTGTATTTTCTGATTTACTTATATAGAGATGACCAAGTTATAACACCTGCATTTACCTCACCTTTAACAATAAGTATTGCTCTATACGCTTTTCTTTCTTTATGGATGTTATTATTTTCCTGCAAACATACCTACTTTTCTAGATGCTACTGCAACATGAAAAATTTCATTCATTCTACAGCTAAAACCCTGCTTAAATCTTTTAGCTTAAGTATATCCAGATTAATTTAAGTTAATTCCACTTAGCACTACAATTATATTTCTACTTAAGCATTTCTCCTCCAGTATTTTCTCTAAAATGGGATCTGATAGTAGTTTCATCTCCTTTAAGCCTTTTACTAGGCTAGATAAAGCAAGATATTTTAGTCTTCTCAGAAGACAGACTTTCCTTCTCACCTGAACTTTTTTAGCAATTCCCTATTTTTCTCTTGGATTTTTTTTTCAATTCAAAATGTTTTCTGATTGTTTTACTTGATATATTTAATTTTCATGAGAGTGACCAGTATGTGTTCAGCTAAATATATTTCTTCCTTTGTGATTAGTAAAATCCATCCTTCTTTATTTTTCATTCTTCAGATGAGGTTTTGTATCACAATCTCAAACTTCTAGGAGACTACAACAAATACAAAAAGAAAAAAGTTTTAAAGAAAACCTATATTTATTATCAACACTGAAAAATCCTGAAATAGTCCTAAAATAGACCTTGTACCTACACTATAAAGCCTTACAAATATTCAAATAATGCTTTAAGTTTGCCCTAAGTGTTTATAAAGTCAGAAACATAAGTCTGTTGTGCATATCGGAAGAAATCAGAAACATCCCAGTTGAGCTACTTCTTAATGCTATTTTTAACTTGATCACATTAATAGCCAGTTTGTTATTTCTAAGTTTCTACATAACACATTTAATTCAGAAGAAACTCTTCCAGCAAGCAGAAGTGTACATATTATTCTGGTATTTATTTCTAGCATGTGGAATTTAACTAATGCACATTTTCAACAAATCCATTTATATTTGCATTAATATACTGAATAGTATTTGCCAATTTTACTTTGGTTATAAAAACACCATTACAGGATTTGTAGGACATATATTTTAATATTAAATAGAAATGTAAATGATACGTTAGTGTAACATTTAATCAGTAATCAAGCATATAGAAGTCAGAAGATTCAGAATATAAAGGTAGGTACTGCTTAGTCAATTTAATTTCTCATCCTGTAATGTTATATCAATACTTATTCAGACTCAGATGCAGGAATGTAAAACACAGTTGTTCAAATTGTATAGACAGAGTAATGTTGATTCATCATCTAGAGGAGAACTAAAAAAGTAGTATGGAAAGCTACAAGATTAAATTTAGATTAAAATACTGAGTTTAGAATCACTCTAGAAATCTGAGTTTCGGAGTTGTCTGGACCATTCCCAGGATATTTATACCCAAACTGTCATATAGCTTATATTTACAAAGCTATGAAATATATAAGAACAAATAAAGTGCTTTAGTTAGAAAATCTGAGCTTTCTCAGATACCTTTGAATATAATGAGCGAATTGTCTCCTTTAACTACTTAGAAAATATAATATCACTTTTTTTTTTTTTTTTTTTTAATGCCTTACAAGTAATTACCCTGGAATATTGTTGTAGGGATAAGTTGTTTTCAGTAAAACCATACTTTCTTTGAAATGCCAATGCCAAAAATCAAATCAAAGTAAACTGTGATTCAAAATAACAAATGTCTAAAACTCACTGATAGAATCTCATTTACCTGTATAGAAGCAATGAAGAGCAGTTTTGATGCCCAAGGATGTTTTCCTTCTTTCTCAGCACATTCTTTACAGCAGCATATATTTTTCATAGGTCCCATATCACATCTGCCAGCCCTCTGGCATGCATCTAATACCAAGCATCTGAAGAGATTTCTTCACCCTAGCTCAGAATGAATTCTTGTCTGGATTTTATACCAATTTTAGGACAGATCTCTAAACTACCCTTAGTTCTTTCAGACGTTCATAATTCAACTTAAGTCTTAAGATGAGATTCATATACTCTAGAAATTCTGTTTTGTGTAGATTAGTCTCAGTTTGTCATTCAGAAAACAAAGTGATCAAAAGAATCATGAACATGCCATACTAAATTCTTTCTCACATACAAAAGTGTTAATAGCTTTCTAAAGTGCTAGTCTTACTAGACAAAGCCAATGTGAAACTAGCCACTCCTTGGACTTATTTAAGGGTTATTGCTATGTTCATACTTTCATTTGATGTATTTTTCTCCCTCTACAAAATCATTAACAGAACTCTGGAATCTAAAAGGACACCTAAAAATGGCCAAATTCTCTATCCTCACAGATGAATTCAACTTGATTAATTTCAGGAAAATTGCTTCACTGATTTGAACTATTATTCTGGAATTATATTGTTGTGTATGAAACCAACATGTAATCCAGTATTTATTGTTTGGGCACATACTGCAGCAAAAAATATGATGATGTTACTGCTCTGTACAAAGGCACAAAAGAATCTACCTGGATAACAACAAACCATTTAAAAAAAAATTTGAAGTACTAGTGGTTGCACTTATGGTTGTCATCTTCTGTTCTCATTCAAGGAAAAATCATCTTCTCCTGTAAGGCAGCAGACTTTCTGCCTCAGGCTGAGCATGAATCAACAACTGTTAGGGCATATACTATTATTTTATAAACTATCATGTTGTGGAAAATTGAGTTTAAGCTATAATCTGTGATGAAGTTATTATTCCTCCCAGGGCATCTTCAGAAACCTTTGGATGACTTCTGTATTCCTGTATGACCAGAGGAGTACAGGAGGCCAAGAACCTTCTACTTGAGAAATGAACCACGTAAATATAATTTCCTCCCACAAAAACTGTTTAACAAGATATATTTAAGAAAGCCTGGAATGATACTTACTGCAGCTCATAATAGTTGTGTGTAAGCGTATGCCTAAAACAATTTAATGAAACAGATTGCTCAGCTATGCTGTATGTACTAATTTGCTTTCCAGATCTGTTCATACATTCATTATAATTTATACTAATATTTTATTACAAGAGGAAATTTGAGTCACATCCATGTAACTAGCAGTTAGATTAGGAAAAAAAAGTTATTTCACAACAATGCCTTAGCATAATTAGTAGGTTATCATAACTACAGTAGACAGTGAGATATTAAACATATTTATCAAAGACTGCAACTACATTATAGGGATCTAAATATTTCCCTTTTTTGTTTGGACAAGATATGTCCTGGCATTATAATCTTATTATACATTCTCATTTTTTGGAAATCAAGTGCAAATATTACATAGTATGTATATATGCCAGAAACACTTCGGACAGCATTTCAGTTTTAACTGAAATAAGTCAGAGGTTGAAAACTTCACAGCTGAAGCACCATTTCACTAAAACTTTCCTTGGTTAATTCTGAAACACTTCACAGAGATTTGTCAGTTTTTATTAAAACCTCCCTCAGAAGGATTTGAACCCAGTATCTCTTTATTCTTCCCCCACAAATTCTATTCCTGATGGTGGTACTGCTGATCTGAGGTACTTCTATGTTTCAGGCCTTTATTTATTGAATTAAGGGAACTCAGAGGCATTTCTGAAACTTGATGCCTGTGGCCTATATTGCCAGTATTATGCACTGTATTTTGGTGATTAATGTAACCTGAATTCTGAAGAGCAGCAATGTCAAAAGCACGCTGGACAGTTTCAAAGACAATCAGCTTCAGACAATTTCCGTCCATCTGACACGTGGCCACATGTTCCATGTTATGTGGTATGCTTCTAGTAGGAATGTTCTAGGTTTCAGAGAGAAAGTGATAAGTTCTGCAATTGTTGTCAGGGTAGATTAGTCTTCATAAAAGATTCAAGAAATCAAAGTAAATAATATCATTAAGAAGATTGAATCAGCAGTTAATTATATTCGGTCATTAGACATTGTTTCAAGGTATGTTTGGATTTGAGAGAGGATGTCCCAGGAGCAGAGGCAAGCAAACTACACACTCAGAGCAGCACAGAAGGTTATGAATTTTAGTCAACATACACACATTCATACACAAACAAGCATCCATTTCTACATAATCCCCATAAACAGGAAGCAGAAACTCTCTAAGTGCACTTACCAACCCTTGAGAGACGGCAAACTGCCAAAGGTGAGAGAGGAGGAACATGCTGGTGGTGGATTCAATAGGTAGTGCAGCAGGACGTCCCCTGCTTCAAAGCACACTTTTCCTCTCTCCTCCACTATAGCCTTTCTCCTGCTTTTATTCTCCCCGGGGTTTCTTTTCCTACTTCCATGCTTTACCTGCACAGCCAATGCATGATAGATATTCCCAAGAGGAATAACTGCTTGCAAAACTAGTCTTAGCAAAAACAAAATGAACTAGAAAGGTCAGCTCTCTCTACAAAATAATCAGAATGCTTTTCCTAAATTTCACCTAAAATCTGTCAGAATATATTGTTCCATCCCAGGATCATTCTTCAGACAGGGGCCTTTAGGTCCCCAACAAAGGCATTAACATTAATTTTGAAAAGAACATTATGCAGCCTGATTTCCATTTTTGCAGAATATCTATTATCATCTACTCTATTTCACCACTTCTAATAGGAATTAATAATATTGACTTTTGATTTTTGGGGGCCATAATCTAACATGTTCCCTGTTATCAGAGTGTGCTACACATCAAGTTCCTCCTTGGGAGACATAGTTAAGTGGAAACAATGGATACTCTGAAACCAAGAAAATGAATAATTAATACATAAATAGAATAAAAAAGATCCATAAATGAAAAAACACTTTAAGTGACTATTTTAATTAGTCTAGTTTTCATTAGCAATAGCAATTAGCAATAGCAATAATCATAATATATTTACTTGATATTAATGCAGACATCCTATATGCTTCTGGTGGATTTACTTAGTAACTCAGTATTAGCTAAATGCACCATTAAAAGAGTTACTCATAAGAAGGTTGAGTTAGTGGATTTGATTTTACTTTATATTCTTTTGCTTTTATATAATAGCTGAAAGGAAAATAAAGGATTTAAAGCTGTTAACGTAAAAGATAAATTTAACATTATTTAATTTGGTCCTATTTTGTCCTTTCATAATCTAAATCTTAGAAATTAGCTAAAATATGTTGTATTAATAATGAAAGCAGTAAAGGAAGTACACTAAGGTGATATGTTTTCAGCACTGACATACACATCACAGCAGTGCTTGTTAGCAAGCTTCCTTCCTGCTATAATGGGCACATGTCTTCTCCTACCCAATGGGCTGTAAGGAAGGTGAGCATTTTTTATTTACTCTGAGTGAGGGATTTCCCTGGTCTGCAGGACCACACAGAGGTAGGGTCACAATGACTCAGTAGTAAACACACCAGAAACAACAAAGCCAGGCAAATATAACAGCAAAAGTCACACCTAAGAGGACTTGCTATACCTAATTGGTAGTAACTATCCTAAGATGAAGAAATAGATAGGAAAATGAAAAAAAGTGAAAAAAAATAGAAAGATATGTATATTCACTACCTGGGGGATCCAGCAATAATCTTCAGTTGTTTGGTCCAAGGACTGATGTCAACCTGGAGCCTCTCAGAACACGTGCTTTTTCTTAAGGGATGGTGTCATTGTTCACACATGTGCTGCTTAGGTCCAAGAACTTTCTTAAAATGGATAGGGGGCACTCCTGGGGGTAGCTGGTGGTTACTAATGCAGAGCACACCATAAGGTCCCTATACATACTCTGTTGTAGACATGGGGTTATGTAAGCTTTCCCCAGTCTTTGATAAGGTCCACTAACCATGGTCCTTTCCCCACTGCAGAGCCTGAGTGACCTAAGTGTTAACGGACAAGCCCATACAAGTTCTGCGTACAAATCCCTTGACAAGTCCTTGACAGCATGTACTTTTGTCTCCTTCTGCAAAAGCATTTAGAAAAAATAGACATTTACTAAGAGTAGGTGCTTGGAGCTGTCAACTCTATGCTTTAGAGCTTAGTCAATTTCTTGATATGTATGGATAATGAAAACAAAATCTTTTCAAAGAATCAAGGCCAAAACCTTTAATGATTTCACTCGGCATCTCTTTAGTTCCTCCAGCGGAACTGCACTATTTTATGATGTACTTCTCTAGTGGTTTAGGTGTTTGAGGTGTTAAACTATTAAACGCTAATTTTATCTGCACAGGTTTTACTCGTAGTCCATGAACATGAAGAAAAGAGGATATATTGAATACTAAGAATTTTGGGGCATATCTGCTAAAGACAACATTAGAATCATTTTTATAAAACTGTTTTCCTTTTCATTGCGGGAGGCATGGCCTTGTATGAAACAACGGTTCTTAGCATGTTTAAAACAGACTGCTTTGTTTTCTATTGTGCTAGGGTTTTCTTATGCAGTTTTCATTTAAGGATAGTAGATAGTTGTACAAGCAAAAGACACTGAATATTATGCCCAGGGTTGTCTGACTTCAGGGGAACTAACATGTGCTCAATATCCTAAATACCAAACAGACAAGAATCCTGTAGGTAGGCAGGGATTTATTCATGTTGATCTTCCTCAGCAGTATAGCCACATGATTTCCACATATGCAAATGATTCAAGCAACAATGTGCAAATAACAAAATGTCAGTCACTATGCATTTATTTAGTTAGTACTTACTATTGTGACTTCACTTGAGTATTTTACTGCATGTTTCAGAGCTCTCTGGCATGTTATCTCCTAACAAAATTCTGTGGGGACAATAACATCCTAAAAAATAACTACACAGAACATCCCAGGAAAAGAAGCTGCCATGTCAGTGTCACAGTATCAAATAAAAGGAATCTTAACAGCGGGAAAAAGGATGACTGCTTGGGAATACTGACAAAGTTCATTCATTCTCCAAACATCTCAGTTGCAAACTATGTCCGATAAACAGATCAGAAAAATCTACATGTGAACTTTAAATGTTTAGTTTAAAACAATTATTTTTTCTAGGCTCTTTTTATAATCCTTAATCAAAAAGGAGATGTTGGTTGAGATGATTTAGCATGGTAAATTTGGGAACTCAAAACACCCAGTTTCACCTCTTATTTAACTCACATTGGGATGAACTGTGTCTTTGAGTTGTCTTTCTCTTCCTTTTGTCTACAGCTGGATCTTTTCAGTGAAAATTTTATGTCAGGTCAGATGAATTCATGACTTTGTAGGGAAGTATTTTGCATTAATATAAAATTTCACGATATTAATAACTATTTCCTTAATTTTAAGGTGAATATTTCTGGGCTACTAAAGATTATTTTCTATGTAAATGTATTATTGGTAGAAAAAACTTTCTCAACCAACTGCACAGAAACTATAAAATATTGTGAGCTCTTATTCAAATATTTAATGATATTTGGTTTAAATTTGTCATTTAGCATTAGTATTCTGAAAGTTAGCTGTCTGATCCATACTGTCACCCCTCTAACTCTCATCTTCAGAGGAAGGATCTCCAGGGAGTGATTCATCTCATCTATTCAGGTTGCTTTACAAGTGAGGAAGATTCATTAATACAGGTTCTCCAGCTTCTAGTTGCATTACAGCAAAAGCACTACAGAAATCCAGTGGGAAGACAGATACTGCTCCAAAGAACTTGCTTGACTTACCTACCCTCAGAAGGCAGCTACTTTTAACTGTTTATATACTGCAAATGAAAAACTCTTGATATTAAGCTATAATCGTGAATAAAGAATCTATTCAAGGAAAGCTGAAAAACTTTTCCAGCAACGCACTAACAAGAAAAGGAGGAGAAAGTATAGAAAGCACTTATTAAGAATTGTAAACCTATACTCATATAAAGAAAAGTAAAAATAAAGATATTGCTAGTAACATTCCACTTCAGAAAAGAAATAAATGTATTGAATGATTTACAGAAGAAATGCCATCCTTTGTATATACAGACTACAATGAATGTGTTATTTAATTACATGAAAGTTATTGAGTTGCTTGAGAATACGCAGAGAAGAGCAGTGAAGCTGGTGAAAGGGCTAGAAACCAAGGGTTAGGTTAATAAATGGTTAAGGAAACTGTAATTATTTAGTCTGGAGAAGATGAGACTGGAGGGAGACCACATTAGTCTCTATAGCTACCTAAAAGGAGATTGTAGCAAGGAGGGTGTTGGTCTCTTTCCTCAGATTGAAGTTGACAGGACATGAGGTAGCAACCACAAACTGAGCCAGAAAAGGTTTGGATTGAATATCAGGAGGAATTTCTTCATGGTTGTAAGGAACTGGAATGGGCTGCCCAGAGTACATGTGGAGTCCCTTTCCCTGGAGATATTTAAAAGATATGTGGATGTGGTGCTTAGAGACATATAGTTTTAGTTGGATAATCTTACAGGTCTTTTCTGGTGTAAATGATTCAGTAATTCTACTCAAAACATTCCATTTATTTATTTATTCTTTTATTTATTTATGATGTAGACTTTTAATCTCAAATATTGAAATCTATTGAACTTTTAAAAATATTTGTGTTTGCATACATTAGCTCAAAATTTTCAAAAAAAGATCGTTGTAAATCATTTCAGTTCTAATTGAGTAATTGGGTCCTTAAATCCCAAAGCCTCGAATCTACATCATGAAGCTGAAAATCTGGACTTTTTAGTTCAAGGTGACATTATAGTTCAAGGTGACTGAACTATAAATCTGTGATTTCCCTTTATCATAACTAAACCACACACCATTGTTTCCACATTGAGGAATTTGATGACACACCCGTGATTCATATATATTCCATGTCAGACTCTATTCTGTCAGACTGCCTCTCCATTGCCACCTGTCACACAGCAACAAAATGAAACAGAATATTGGTGGGGACATTCAATATCCACTGTCATATCACCAACATCTACCTCTGACATCATGGGCTGACATGATAAAATAGGAGGTGTTACTTTCAGAGCAGCCCTTGTATATCCTTTTAACTCCATAAAATCTATTTATATGTTAAGAAACTATGGTGAAATTGAAATTTCTCTTTCTGTTACCACAGCTGCAAATCACACACAGTTGAATGCTTATTATTTATCTACCTTAGAAGAGCCTGATAAATGCACATTTGGTAAGGTAGAGCTCAGAATTCCATGGGCCCAAAGTCCACCAGGGAAATAAATGCTTCGATGTATTTGATTTTTTTTTTTCAGCTACCTTTACAATTTTCTTTAGATCTTAAATATTAATCAGATGTTACAGTATTCAAAAGCCTTCCTGCATGTCTTGGGGCATTTCTATTATTTAACTAGAGCAACTCTGAATATATATTCTAGCTCATATTGAAAGATTCTTAAAAATGAAACGAGCCTCTTTTTTCTGGCAATGTACCTCTAAGTGTAATTAATATTAATACATTTTAAGAATATATATTGAAGATATTATATATTTGTTGAAGCAAAACAACACATTCAGTACCATTGGAATAGTTGTGTATATCACAAAGAAGTGTTTTGGTTGTGGTGAGGGAGGCCATCTGCTTGCCTTTGTTACTAGTGCTGAGCAACTAACCCACTGAGCAAACAGCATTCTCAAAGTATTTGGGTTATTTTCCAAAAGCAAGGGCTGACCATGACAACTTGAGTATTTATTCAGATTTGTTATTTAGAAAATTTTGTTCTCAGGTTTCATTCTTGCCTGAAAGGGCAATAAGTTATTTCTTTCTCTGGTTCAGAATACTTGGTTAAAGAATGAGAATATTTGTTGTCATAAACTTTTGTAGAGGAATACAGTGTGGCTGGAGAGTGATCACACCAGGCAGGGCAAATAAGACTGAAGTCACTCGCTGCATTATTCTGGTGATTTGCACTAGCCAAAGACATAAACCAGTGGGTTTCACTGCTGTTGCTTTTCCTTCTGTGTACTAGGAATGAATTGTTTTTCTAAGCTCTTTGCCTTATAGTCATTTAATATTGAAGCTGTAAAACCTCACTACTTAACACTTGTATTAAAGGCATCTTATATAAACATAGGTGTACTTATGATTGCATTAAGCAGTCAGCTACTGCTCTATGAGTAACAGCTTATCTATAAGGGTCTGTATTAGGCAGTATCACCTTCAGCTGAAGCATTAATTATGTTGTCACCTTTATGTTGTCTCCTTAGAAGTCATTTTATATAAATACAAGAGTAGATTTCATTTTATATAAATGCAAGAGTAGATTTTGTCAAGAAAGTAGAATCTCAAGAAGAATCCTGAGATGTTGCTTACTTCAGTAATCAACTAAATTAAATCACCTAAAAAAAAATATTTGCCATTTTTTTGTGCAGTTACCAAGTGGTAGTTTGGGGCAAAATATATCACTGTTTCACACTTTGCTTTTAATATGACTGCAGAAAGGATGACTAACATAATGGAGTAGCCTTCAAACAAATGCTTGCTGTTTCATTTTCAAATACTATTGCTCCTTCGAAAAAGAGATGAAGAAAATTTCATTTCAAATTACATTGCCAACTTCATTAGGACAAAGATGATTATTCACCTTGCAAAGCTGAAGGTTTACAATAGATGAAAAAGGCCTAGATACAGGATTTTGAAGGTTTATAGATGTAGTCCTTTGGCCTGGGAGCAGTTTTCCTTGGAGATTTTGAAGAGCCATAAGGGATGAAGAAGGATTTGAACGATGAAACTCAAAATGAGAAATGTTTCAAATTAAATCTGAGAGCCTTATGTTGATTTCTTTGACTTTTGTGGAGTTAATAGCAGACAGCTTTACACTGAAGAAATAAAAAGATCAAAAGTCCAGACACACAGCAACAAAAAGCTGAAAGTAATACTGCATTTTCAAAGAGCTACAATAGTTTTGTGTGAAGATTAGTTTAGTGGAAATTTCAACATCATTTGCTTTCAGAAAAGATGGAGAATTTCATCTGAACGCTACCAGAAGTAGTCTTCAGCTTCCATCTCCTGGACCCCAAGTTCTTGCTTTCATTGAAGCCAAATTCCTCATCAAGGACAGAAAAATTCCTTTCCCAAAGCAGAACAACTCTGCTTCCCAGGACCTTTCTAGATATAAATGTCAGTGATACTAGGACATAGGAAGTCTAGAGGGTTTCAGGGGGACTAGATGTAGCTGAAACACCGTTGAGGGCAGGAGCTGTCTCCTGGTGGAAATTCTAGCTTGCGCCCCTGAAATACCCAAGAGCTTCCATCCACAAATGCAGTTTTTTTGCAGATTAAGCAATCTGCAAGTCCCACTATTTCCTGCATGTCAGAGACTGGAGCTTTTCAGGAAATACCTTTCTGACAGTTTGCTTCTTCCACTGTTCATTAGCATATACACAATATGTTAAACTAGAAAACATTGCATCCACCCAGAGAGCACTTTCTCATGTTCTGCAGTATCAGACATTATATTGTCTCTCAGTCCTCTATATAACCTACATGAAATGCAAACTTCACTGTCAATAGAAATGCATCTGAATGAAATGAAATGAAACACTACCGCTTGCCTTGTGGAGAAGAGCAAAAAAATATTGCAGAGGAGTATTTAAGAAAAGATGAGAAAACAAGATCATTATTATTACTTGAAACCAAAATTTAACCTTTTCCTGGCTGTCATCTTTCAAGTGTTTACCAGGATCATAGATCATAACATGAAAATTATTTGAAACAAAGGTATCTTTGAAAGTCTGGAGTTTCTTTTTAAAAAAGTTCTAATGTGTTTCATGCATTTGAAATTCTTAGTGATTCATGTAGCTGCTTACGAACGAATATAGGAATCCGCATTTATTCCTTTTTCCATGTTAGATGCTATTGACTATAAAGATGTTGATATGGCTGCAGCCCTTACAAAAATACATGAAAATGTTTTTCTTGGCAGGGTTTAATAGCCATGGAAGTCAGCAGAGATTCGCTATTAATGTCTGTCAGTTCTCTCTCTCTGTTCATTCTCTCTCACTCAGGTCACTGTGCAGACAGAATATTTTCCAGAGTGCTGAGATGTCCCTTATGTGCAACACCTCCCATGTGCAAATTAGCTCAAATTTCATAAATGAGTCTCATCAGATCTAATTTGTACAAATGTATAGTGCACTGGTGTGATCATCATATAAACCAATTGATTTGGGAGACTTTATTTCAAGTACCTGATGTAAAACACTTTTAGAGATTCAAGTTGTATAGCCTGTGATACTCAGCCCTTCATGAAGAGCAACTATCTAAGTGGTGAGTATGAAAAACAGAAAATAGAATTGTTAATAACTCTGAAAACTAATACCCAGTTAAGAAGATATGCACTGTCAGCACACATAAAATATGTCTCCATGATAATCAGTGTACTGTGTCCTCTGAGTGGTATGGTTTTGCAGGCATGTGTTCAGAATACTGTTTCTATCCTTCATATCACAAGTTGATTGTAATGGCATGCCTTGTGCTTTTTATGAATATGTGAATATAAAGCAGATGTAAGAACAGAGTATATTTCCTGGGATCTGTTTATGCTCTATGAACTGATGAAATTCTGGTTGTTTCCATTTAAATATATATTTGATGGAAAAAGAAATACACTTTCTTAAGGTGAGAAACAGCTTTATGAATTTTTTCTCCTACCATTTAGCCCTGCTATGCTAAAGACTGTGCAAATACACAGAATACAGAAATTGTTCTTCTGAGCCTCTATGTAGACAAAACATATGGATTTGGATGGTACCTTATCACATTTCATGACTGGAAACCTCATGCAGAGATAGGTACTAACTCTGGGGGTAGATCTATGCTCTATTCTCCATACAGGTGCTAGTGAGTTCTACTCGAGCTGAGAACATCCCCTGTGAGAGTGTGTTACAAGTTGGAATTTGTGTGGCTTCAGTAACCCAGCAGCTGTGCCTGAAACTTGCTGAGAGATGGGTTAGTCACTCCTGAACTTCAAAGAGTGCTTTAATACATACAGCAGTCCCATTAAAAAGCCTCTAGCTCACTGAGAGATGGAGTTCTGTTCAGACATAAAACCAGTCAAAATTCAATTCCCAGGCAGGAACAATTAATTATCTTGGGTAGATAATGAAGCTTTCAGTCCCAGATGATATGGTTAGTGTAAATGAAAGTATTTACATCAACTTTAGCTCAACAACTGAGCAAACTAATAGAAAAAATAGTCATCAAGTATTATTAAGTACTTCAATATATTCACCTCCTGGTAAAGCCTCTACTTCACAAATTTAGTGTTTTGGAGAAGCAGCACTACAAACATGCCTTGTACTTGAGCTCTTGCCTCAAACAGAACAAATCTCCAGTCTGATTTATATTTATTTTAAATTACCTCCAGTAAGGTCATTTTTACTTTCTTTAATAAAGCAGTATCACTCTCTATCAGTAGTACTTACATTTTCTGGCATCAGATGAAATTTGTTCTGTTGTTTCAATCGTACAGATTTGGCACAGTTACATAGAAAGATATATTCACAAAGTATAATTAAAATATCAATGAAATCAAGAAAGATCAAATATCAGATGGAGAAGACAGAATAAAGAATAGGCATATCACTCCTAAAAATCTTTCCCAAAAGCCAGTATGAGACAGATATGTCACTGGCAATCTGAATGACTGTTGGTAAGTAGTACTGCCAATAAATGCACTGAATGAAATGACAGTAGCGATAACCTGGAGCAACTTACACTTTCACTCCTTCTTTAAACAACATTGTATTATCCCTCTGAAACTCTATATTTCTTCTTTTACTCTCTTACCCATTTAAAACAGAACAAACAAGCAAACAAACAAACAAAAACAACAGAACTAGTTTCCCTTTACCACAGAACTATTACCTTTCCTTTACAGTTTCTTCTGAGGCCTTATCAAACTAAGTAGTTATATGAAATGAACAAATTAAAGGTCATCTAACTATTGCTGATACTAAAAGACTGTCTAAAGTGCCTTAAGCAAATTATTCTGCTTCTCTATGAAATATGCTCACTTGATATTAAATGAAGAAAGATTGTTTCATTTATTCTGAGGCTCTGGAAAATGATTTACTATTGTCCTATTCTACCTGTTCATTTTCTCTTTCATGCACGATTTCTTCTGGTCTTTGCGATTTTTTTTTTCTTTTTCTGTTGACTGTTTGGTAGGAATCACATTTCTCCATGTAGAGAGAACTGCTCACCTGCAGTTGGTGTCTTCTCCTAAAGCTGTTCTGCACTTTAACTTTGCCATTTCTCTGAGGGCCAGCTGTCCAGACATGTCCAAACCCAGCAATATAATGATGAAGATGTGACTCCAGGCAGCATGAATTCTGCACACCAAGAAATGGTAGTTTGTTTTTTCACACTTACTACAGATTGTTGTACTGTATCCAGTGACATTTATTTTCATGTTTTTATTCTTCCATTCAGAGTGCCAGGACAGATCATAGATCAATATAAATATGCATTGAATCTGACATAGTAAATGTCTGAAAGTCAATGCTGTATGCATCAAGCCATTTTCATAAGAAGATTTTGACATATTTTTATTCTGTAGTAGGAGGTTAATCACAAGATATGTTGATTGATGCCTTATGGCAACAAATTTCCTGTAGGAAGCTGTTCAGAGTATAATGTGGAGTTTCAGAGATGCATGAAATGGTAGGATAATGAGGCAGAAGGAGCTAATTTTTAGCTGGAATTGCCTCCAGCTAAGCATGCATTCTTTATATATACAAGCTTTAAAAAAGTCATTAAAAATAATAATAAAAAAAAAAGGACAGAGAAAAATATAATGTTAAAGTATCATGGAAATATCAATGCATTAAAAAAAAAAAAAAAAACAGAAAAAACCACCACCATTACTGTTCTAGTGTCTTGTCCACAGGCAATATAGAAAGAAGAAAGGATCCAAGAAATTGAACAGGGTGAACCTGCTCCCTGGGCTGCAGGCTTAAGAAATTGAGACTGTACTATCACACACTGATATTGTTTTCAGTCTGTACTATCACACACAGCATTGTTTTCAGTCATGCTTCCAGGAATCCAACTAAACTGTTTTCAGATTTTCTTTCCAGACAGTTTCTGAAATTTATACATTCTGTTTATAACTGTTAATCACACAGAATCACAGAATTGCAGGGATTGGAGATCTCTAGATCTCATTGAGTACAGCCTCCCTGCCAAAGTAGGTTTCCTACTGCAGGTTGCACAAGTAGGCATCTGGATTGGTCTTGAATATCTCCAGAAAAGGAGACTCAGATACTCTGGGCAAACTTTTCCAATACTCTGTCACCTTCGTTGTAAAGAAATTCTTCCACATGCTTGTATGGAACTTCCTGTGTTCCAGTTTTTGGCCATTGCTCCTTGTGCTATCCCTTAACACCACTGTAGGGCATCTGACCTCATCCAATTGCTCCCCACACTTTATCTATTTATAAACACTGATTAGGTCCCCTCTCAACCTTTTCTTCTCTAGGCTGAAGAGTCCCAGGTCTCTCAGCCTTTCCTCATTCAGGAGATACTCCAGGAACCCTCATCGTCTTTGTTGCCCTCTGGTTAAGAGAAGTTTCTTCATCTAAGTCTTTTCTAATATCAGGAGTTACAGGTTTCTTATAGTTCATTTATATAAATATATTAATTACTAGGATGTGTTCTATCTGGTAGCTTTGGAAAGCTACAACACAATCAGGCAATAAGCCAGATGAAGAGTGTTTTAGCTATCAAACGTACTTGTTTTAAAACACAAAATAGGACTGAAAGTAAAAGGTGTAAAAGAAATCAGATCACCACTGAAAAAAGAATAATTTTATCAATAGGAAAACTAAGACTTATAAATATAGTCACAGATGATCTACCTTCAGTACCATGGATATAAAAGTGTTATAGTTTAGCACAGAAAATGCACAGCTGCCATTTCACCTCCTGGCATCTTTTCTATCCATTGATTGAGTGTTAGCTGCTAAAAATATTGTTCTACTCAGTTTTTGCTTTCTTTTTGATGCTTGGTTCTATATACAGGATTATGCTTGCTCAGAAACAGATATCATATGATGCACACTAAGCTTTCTAAGTATAACTCACTTGATTTCTACAGAGCTCTTTAGAGTATACAGATTTTTAAATCTCTTAAAGCATTGAATTTCATAGCTAAAAGAATTTCAGATGTTTCCTCATGCTTCCTAATAACGAATTACATAGATCTTATCATGAGTTATATGAATTTGAGTACACTTTTTTTTTTATACCTCAGAAATTCAGAACTTCAGAAATCATTCCTTTACTATTTATTGTCTTAGGTTCTCTATGGAATTCATGGTAATTATCATATATATGTCATATATTATTAAACAGTGTCAGGGTAAATATACAATAAATAATACATTTTCAAGTTTGAAAGAATGAAATAACTATTATTTCTCACCTTGATAGGCACCCTCACTGAATGAGACAACATGCTAACTCTTATTTGTTATTTCTATGGCTATATATCTTGTATTTGGTATGATGCTCAGCTTTAAGATCAAGGATGAGAGTGACCCATTTCAACCTTCTTCCTGTCCTTTTGTGTACTTCAGGAAACTCTTGGAAGTTAGGAGTCACAGAACCACAGAATCAATGATTTCCTACCTCTTATTCTGGAAAATGAAATCTTGGAGAATCTGCATAAGAGGGGAAGCTATGCAAAGCAGCTTTGATCTAAAGTACTTGACCTTTGTTTACCTTGACCTCTGTTTTTCGCTTGGGATTTTACTACAGATTATTCAAGTGGAAACTTCTGATTCTAGTATGAATTTTCCTTTGTCTGTACAGTGGGACAATTAATAGCAAATGAGTATCTGGTTCTAATGATAGGCACACAGTGTCTATCACAAAAGATGAGGACAGTGATTTAGCCCCATCTCAATGACTGTCCCACACATGGAAGGAAATCATTTAAAGAGGAATGGAGAATCAAATGAAAAATATAAGGAATGTATAAAATTAATAATTATTATTAAATTTATAAAAAATATATAATGAACAGGTATACAAATACACCCTTATGCTATAATACTTCCTATGTTCTCTTCCTATTTAAAAACAGTATACACACTTAAAATTGTCTGCTTATATGAAATTTGCAATGATTTTTATTAAAGTGTGGGTAAATGAATGTTGTTATAAGGTAGAACAGACTTTCTCCACTGTAAGGTATGATATTCACTATTAAATGAAATATATCTAGAGCTGTGAAGTGTTAATATTGCACGTATGAATTGAAGATTCCTAGTCCCTTACCTGCCAGGCTACTCACACAGAGCATTTCTGTCTTGAAAATATGAGTTTTATTTGTCAGATTGTATGCTGTATCTTATTCCAGCCTCATTTGGGTCAGAGGGCTGGAGCTGTGTCCTCTCTGTATCTTCCATCTTCAGGTATATTATCAATATTCAAGAAAAGATGGCAACCATTCCTTATGTCCAGTAGATCCTTAAACTTTATTTGTCCATTTGATTTGAATTCTAAATCATATTGTATCTTAAGCTAACTGTTCTACTTACTAAAGCATCATTATTTTACTACTGAATGTAGGCACCATCATTTTCTGTATAATATAAAAGAAGTCTTTTATCCCATAGGAAGTGTACAGCAGCTTGTTCTACTTTTCCAAGATATATTACCCTTCTTCAGATCTTTCTACTTGCATATTAAGTAACAGTTTACCAGACTGAAACTGTACACTATCCCTAGTAGCAGAAGGAAAGGTGAAATGATACTAGGAAAATGTAGGTAAAACAATTAGCTTTTTTACTGTTGGGATTTGGGGAGAATATCATTTGTACCACAAAATTAATGAATATGGGCTTAAGTCATTAGAAATGACAAGAAAAGTCAAGGGTGAATTTTATCTTGTCGATGAGATACTGTGTTATTTTGGTGGAAGAAGGGAAGAGAGCTGAAAGGAAGAGATAATGAGCTTATTCTGAATGCTTCTAATTTTGCAGAACCAAGCTAAAAAATTAGAACAATGGCTTACATTTTTATCAGATCTTAAAACTGTCCATCCTGCTCCTTAATTCCTGCAATATTTATTGTTAAGAATTATCACTTCTATCTTGTTTTGTCTTATTCTTGTTTATTTGTTTGTTTTTTGCATGAACATCATGCTAAGTGCAGCTGAGGTACTTTAGTTTGCTTATCCTGGAGAAGCAGAGGCTGAGAGGAGGCCTCATGACAACCTACAGATCCTCATAGGGAGCTGAGGGTTAGGGCTGATCTATGCTCTCTGGTGACTGCACAGAATCAAAAGAAATAGCATGGAGCTATAATAGGGAAGGTTCTCATATCTTCATAATCATCTCAAATTATTACATTCTAGGGTAATAATCCACCTTTTCTTTTCCCTTATTTAAAGTCACTCAAATCAGGATGATGTGGACAGAAAGTTGTTTTACGAGTAAGACACATCTGATGTGTTAAATAACAAGTGCTAACTTTTATTTTCCTGTTTCATTGTATTGCTTACACTGCAATAATTACCATAATTCGAAATGGGATAGATCTACTGAAACCTTGTTGGAATAAAGTGATTCCAAACAAGAAAATATAACTCTTTTTGAGCTTAAATATTTATCCTCATCACTTTAGCACCTGATCCAGAAGTGCATTGAAATTACCTTGTCTGATATCTGTTATTTCAGTATTGAACCTGAAGATTAAATTTCTGTATAATTAATAATTTTAATCATGTTAGAAATCAAATAAATAAAGAAGAAAAGCACAAAAAATTATTTATGTGCATTTTCATGGCCTTTCATTTCATTTGGTCCTTCTCTATAATTGTTTGATTTCTCCTTGAGTTCCATACCTTCTGCTCAGATTGGTAGATGTGATGTCAGTTTGACATTAGTGGGGTGAAATGTTTTATATTTACTGCTACTTACACTCCATATAAACATTAAAGAGCCTTCTTTCCAGGGTGCGATATTGAGATTATCCCTAAAGAATGAACAACTTGGATGAACTCAGAAATATTTACACTGCCACAACTTACAAGTCTTTGACTGTTACTAAATATTCAAGTTTAAAAATGTATACCTCTGTCTTCCACTTAAGAAGGAAAAAGAGATTACATTTCTTCTCACACAGCATTTATGCTATTCTGGATCACAGCCAGGGATGAGTGCTTGTTTCAGAGGCTTATCCCACTTAGTTTACACTATTGATTTATGCCTTTTGCTACCTTTTCCCCAGGTTTCCCAGGTCATCTGAGCTAATCAGTGATGTTATTTTTTTTTTATCCCATGCAGTAGGAGCAGCTTTTTGATTGTTGCTGTTTAAAGAACATTCAGTTTGTGACAGATAATTATACCCAATGTAGTGTGAATTTTCATTAGAGGTAGTGAACAGCACATCTGCACATTCAGCATACAGGCTTTTCTTCTCCCTACAGCAGAGAGTGATCTCTAGGAATTGCTGCTCAATGAATGCAATTGCGTACTGATCTCATCCATGGAAGCTGAAGGGGGTTTTCAGTGCAGGTCAGATAATCAGTCAGTCAGTCAAGTGGAGCTTTCAAGCGGTGAACAGTAGTCCCTGGTCTTACATCAGTAATATGTTACAGTGAAACTCATCTTGCATGTGCTGTGAAATGTCCTGCACATGAATCCTTAATGTACTGCATGGCAGCATGAGGCTGCACAATCATGTATGGCCTATTTCTGTCTACTAGAATGCATGTGAGGTCAATAAGATGTAACAAAAACAAACATATATCATGGATCTTAATCTTACAGCCTGAAGGCTGTCCTGGCCTGTATGATATAAGGAAACTGTATCAATTCAGAATGGACTGCACAGATTTCAGCCCACAAAATATAAAACAGTATTTGTCTATATTTCTCAGCTGAAAGGAAAACACTAATCAGTCTGCAAAGGTAAATTCACTCATCTATACAGTGAGTCCTTTTAGAGCACCACTGTGAATGACAAACTTACATGACTTATTTACCACCTGAGGTTTTTATATTTTTCTAACAGGAAATTATTTCAATTGCCATCCAGTCTTAGTAGCAGGGAGTAATTTAAATGGGGTTTGGTAGTAACAATTTTGCTTCATGAGAATTAAATGATCTTTCATTGTAAGTGTGAAAACATATAAATATGAAGACTCTGTGAAAATTGCACTTGAATAAATTAAGTTCTTTAGAAGCATATGCAGCTCGTAAAATAGGGAGAAAAGAAACAGTAGCTTACTATTGTGAACTCCATTATTTTTGTGATGTAATATAGCATAGTTATTCGAAACTCCATGATAGAAAATATTGACTCAGTTCAAGAGCACTTAATCTCTTTCACCTGGAGGTTAAAAGTCAGAGAACAGTCATCCATGTCAGTGAATCCCGCAGCAGATTGTTACTGAACCATGTAAGGTTGTTTAGTGGGGAGATTTTGCTTCCAGCAGCTTTACATGTCAGAGATATTGCAATACAGCTCTGCCCCAGCTCTTCTTCCTCAGAAACAATGATGATTCTATGGGTCTTGCTTGGAAGGATGTCCTGTGGAAAGAGATGCACACTTTGTCAGACATTTCTGAAAGTAGAAAATGTGACAGTGAATATTTTTCTGACTTTACCAAACTAGTGTGGATAAAAGGTATGCAAACACAATCAATTGCCTTTATAATATCTAAGATATTGGGAAGACATATCCTATACTTTAGTAGTCAAGACACATTTTAAATCATTGTTGGTTTATGCATACAGATTGAAAATTTTTTGGTGACCACCTGAGAGATCAGGAAACAGGGAAAGCCTCAAAAATGTGCCACTCACCCAGACATATTGGTAACTTCTATATTAGTTCAATTTGAATATTATCAGTAGTGACGTGGGCACCATTCATTATACCTCTTGCAACACATATAAGCACAATTAAGTTTATCTTTTGAAATACAGAACATTTAAATACTATAATCCATCCAGGCAGTGAAGGATCTGTCTGTGTTCTCGAGAAGAGTACAACAGAAAACTCAAAAAAGGGAAAAAGGAAGTCCAAGCTCTTGAAGTAGCTGTGTTCACTTCACAGGAAGACAGCTGTAGTGTATGAAAAGTGGCTAGACGGAGACAGAAGGGCTGAAGAATGTAAGGAAAGGGAGAAAGCACCTGTGTGTGCAATCTGTTATAATATAGTTCTTATTACAAGTACCATTAAAAAAAAGCTGAACTGGTCTTATTAACCAGCTTGCATCTCCTCTTCTGCCAAGTCAAATGAAACATGGTGAAGGGGTATTTTTTTCTGCTGTCTTATTTTTATGTGATTTCATTTACTTATTTATTGTAAGTGCTTTAGAAATAAAATGTCAGTTTTATCTCTGTTACCAATGGTTGAAAAGCACCAGTTCGAGCTGCTTTACTTTTTATTTAGAAGTAATACTGAACTAATTGAAGTATGTGGAACTTACAAATCATTCTTATTTTAAGGTAATTGCTTGAATTTTTTTTGTGTTTCCTGAGACCATTTACATAGAAAAAAATCTGAAGAAATAGCAGAGAGTTCATATTCTCTCCTTCCTGTTTTTATTGTTTACTTCAAGCTGAGAGTGTAAAGGATAATTTGATAAAGTCATAGGATAGGGAAGAACTTTTTCATGAATAGGCAAATGCTTCTTTTTAAAAATCTGCATATAGTTCAAGCAGAGAGCAAATGGTAAAAACGTTACTCTTTACACAATGCAGTCAGAAACTTCAGCACTCATTACTCATATACCCAATGAATGTATTTTTTTAAAAAGAACAAATTTATAATTACTTTCATAAATGTTGAATGACACTTCCTCTTTAGTGGAATGTGACCAACATTCCTTATGATATGCAGTTCTTCATGTCATCCAAAAATTTACTCATCAAAAACACATAATTCTTTGTCAGACTTTTACACAGTCACTGACTACCTTGAATACCTACCATTTTTTCACTGTCATCATAGCATCAATAAGGGTGGGCTGACAATTTGTATTCAAACTAGTATCTTCACCCAGAGATTTTGCAAATGCAAGTATGTGTCGCAATAATGTAATGCAGTTTTAAATAAACTTGAAACTTAAAGGCCAGAGAGAAATGTAAAATCATTCAGTTTCTTTTAATCTCTAGCTCTGAATTTCAGCCAGATACACTTGCACATAATAGAACTTACAACCTCGAAGTTTATATTGAAAATTTCTAGAATACCTCACATCTCAAAAGATTCCCGTTTTAGTAGGTAACTATCTTCAATAGTTAATGACCTTAGTAGTTGGAAATTTCTGCTAGTTAGAAGAATCAAACACACATGGATTGATATGGGCTGTTCTATTAAGAATCAGTTTTTGAAATAGATCTGAGAACAATTTCTTTGTTTTCCTTCACAAAGCCTTCACAACATCTTATGCTTTATATGGTGTAGAGCTTCAACTGACATTGAGGACAAGCAGATGAATATTTAGCCCTTATTTCAAGGTATGTTCTGTGCAGCAAAACCATACAAAACATATTGTAGTCTGTTATAGCACCCTGCCACTGAAATGCTACAAACAGATGAAACACGTAAAATGATGGCATCAAAATGAAGAGCCGTATATTCAAATGCATATAAAAATTTAGATGATTGCTCTATGACTTTATCCTTTATTAATCTGATTTTCTGGGAATTGTGTTAAGTTTGTGGAGCTAGATCACAGCTTTTATATGAGTCTTTTATATAAGATGCACAACATATTCAATTTGACAAGCTTTCATCTTTCAATGTGCTCATTTCACAGAGAGATTCATGATCTTATTATTTTATCTACAGATTTACTCAGAGGATTAGAGTTTTTGAGAGGAAGTGTTTGGACTAGGTTGATCTTTTTGTCTTTTTTTTAATATACTTTTTTTTTTTTCTAAGTTTCCTCTGACTCTCCCCCCCCCCCCCCCACCCCAGACTAACTTTTCACAAATAGAGAATGTAATCTTCCACACTCACAACAGTTCCTCAAGATACAACAGGCATATATCAGAGGATCAGAGTAGATTTCCAAGACTGATCATTACATCATCTCAGAAACATGCTATATGACAAACATGTAAGACAGCTTTTTTTATTGAACTAACACTTCCCTTCCCCCATATCGTTGAAACACTTTTATTTTAGACAGCTTCTCAGTCACTTTCTGAAGATGTAGGAATATCTTATTTCCCTCATCCTCTTTCCTGATAAACACTTTCTCTCTTCTTCCTCTACCTTTCCACCTTGCATGTCCAGTAATTCAAAGAGCAGAGCAAAATAAAACTAACCTCAATTTCCTGTGTTGAATATGTAGCTACTTGATTGATGGCATTATGAATTATTAATGATAATACCTCATGTGCATATTCATGGTAGTGTCTCTTTATTAATTCATAATGCAGCTGATGCAAAAGCAGAGAGTGGAGGATTCAGTCTCCTCCTGCCATGTAAAGACACAAAGCATGTTTCCTCCTTAGCTTTTCTCCAAATCCTACTCCTTTGCCAATTTGCCTCCTATTAAGCAATATCATCAACAATTTCCATTTCTTTTCTTGTTTAATTCCAATGTATTGTGCTCTGGTTTTTTGCCAGCCTTCAACATGAGAAACCAGTCGGGTTGGCATCAAATTCTCTAGTAACATTTCTTATGAAAAATAGACTTTAATGAGTGTAACTAAACATACCATTTCAATTATTTTTATCTGTTCTCAGGGACAGCATGCTCTCAGTATTCTACCAAAAAAAAAAAAAAAAACAGAAAAAGCAACAACAACAAAAAAAAAAGAAACTAAAAAACTTGCTGGGATTTGGAAGAACATAGGTCTTTAAATTGTGTGATCATAGCATGTTCTGACCTTTGGTAGGGTTTGTCTTGATATAAAAATCAAATTGAAACTAAAGAGAAAATACTTTATATTGGATAGCTCAGTCTCTGAATGAAGTATTGTAAATAGGGAAGGTGAAGAAGAAGTAATTTCTAGTGTACTGAAAAAAAAAAAGAATAAAATTCTTCAAAGTTTAATCAATGCATAAGTGGTTTTCAAGCAAATCACTTAAATATCAGCTTCAGTTTCATAGCTGAAGGCAGAGTACAGCTGAGTAATGAGAATATGTTTGCGTGACTGAATATGAAGTCCAAAAGGGGAAGGAAAAAGGAAGATATAAAAACTGCATGGCCACACTTGAGAATCACTTCTCAGAGGGATAAAGGGCATGCTGATGGTTGCTACAGTTAAGAATGAAATAAGAGTTATTCAGTAGACATGGGCCTAGAACCTGTTAACATTTTGCTCATCGAGTTTAATATACACACAGAAATAGTCTCATTGTAGTCTAGTTTAGATTCTTCTTCCAAGAATTTAAAGCCAGAGGAGACTATTAGATCATCTCTTCTGACCTTCTGAGTAACACAGTCATAAAATATCATGCAGACAATGTTGCACTGAGCCCAATAACCTGTGCAGAGTCGTAAGTCATAGGAGTTTCACTGTCAGGCTTTGTCTTCAATATTTCATCTTAAAAACAAGATATACTGTTGAAAGAGATCTGGCTTTAGATAAATAGAAAGCCTTACCTCATTTTCTGTAGTACTGTCCCCACTTGTTTCAGAAAAAACATTAAGGAACATGATTATTTGAGGTAATGCAATTCAGTGTAGAGCTCTATGTTAAGTTCATTTAGTAGAGCTTCAGTTTGCTAATATTAACACAACTTTTAACAGGTAGTAGTGTTTTAAATAAGGAACAGTGAAGACACAGATTGGGGCAGTAACAGCATCCTGACTGAACACGTGAGTAGAATTAAGAGCTATCATAGATGCTACGGGGTGATTATGTTTGTCAGACACAGCTTCCCATCTGGACTTCCCAGCGCTGACAATAGGATGCTGTCGAGCACAAAGGAATCCCGTTTTCTCCTCAATTTTTTATGTAATCTGTATTCTCTTTTGCAAGTTTTGCCCATCTCAGTGCTTATTATTAAGACAGGCAGGAATATAATCAGGTGGCTGTAGAGCAACAGTTTGATGTTGGTATGCTTGTTTAATACTTATAAAGCTCTTCCCTCAAAGAAAGCTTGTTTCTTCTTCAGACTCTGTAGAAATCTGCCGAAGTTATGAGCTAGCAGTGCAAATTACTTTCTCATCTCTCCCCATGAAGTGTGCAAACGTTTCTTCAGATCTGGGAGGAAGTATTCTGAGTAGAAAACCCCTGCAGCCTGAAAGTGAATGTGTTTTTATCACCTGTATCTGCTTATGATAGAGAAGGAGAAATATAAGTCAGTGTCAATTCATTCCATGAAATAAAGGAGAGAGGTTCAGCTGCATAGTAGAAAGGAGAAAATTTAATGTGGGCTTCAAAAGATTATCTTTTTTTTCCCCTGAAGTACCCATGTAAGTGAATGCTTTTGATAAAATTTCCATCTTCATAACACGCTTACCAAAAGCCTTCATTCAGTGCCATTACTTGATACCCTCCAGGACTTTAAAAACCTCTGAAAGAGTCAAATCTCATGCTGTTCTTACAGAAAAGGTTAAGTTCCTTTTGGAGAAACACTTTTTAAATTTTTTTTTGGTGGATTAATGACTCTAGGTAGATCACATATGGGAGAGAGTCTGATCCAAAATTCCTCATATGTGACTTATTTTAGATAATATGCTTTAAATATAACGATGAGTCTGAATATATTAGAGAATGTCAGATCTGAACACAACAGAGCAAATTGATCTGCACGTGGGATTTTTATACACTGTGGGACTATATACTGGGTAATTAAAAATAAGAAAGTTACCTCTATATGAATAAGCTCAGAAAAAATAAGCAGTGATTCAGTCATTCATTAAAATTTGATTAGAATTCAAATTTCTAACTTGGAAAGTCTGAAAGTGGTTATAAGTTTACATTTCCTATTTATTCACCCTTTCCAGATACATAAGTGTCAAAATAATAGAGAAAAATATTACAGTCTCAGGCTAACAGGGCAGACTTAGGCACAGAGTTACACAGATGAATGAAAGAAAGATGCGCTCATGAAAGGAACAGATAAAAACAGGTTTAAAATTCCTAATAAGGTATCCAAATTGCTATTGTCTTACAGACATTGGAAGACAGGTCAAGAAGTGTGTTCTTCTGTTGTATCTACCTTCACATACCACAGATGATTTCAGACTACACAATCCTAAAGCGTGACACTATAAATGAAAAGAGAAGTTTGTAATTTTAGGTATCTATTTTGTGTCATAAGGTGAAGTCAACTGAAGCAGAGAAGAAAAAAAAAAGTAATATCTTGAACCCAATTTTTCATTTTGACTTTTCATTGTTTAATAATTAGTGTATTAGAAGGATAGCTGTACTTTTTCAATTGCCTTTGAAATTAGAACATCAGTTATCAAGTTCAAATAAAACCAACAACAAAAGGGAATACTAAGGTGACGTTGTCTTTCTTGATTTAAATAACAAATATTCCTACTAGAAACTAGTGTGTTTGTTTATTTGTTTGTTGTAAATTATAACATAATATTCCATCTGAGCAATTAGTGATACTTATGAATAATTGCAAGCAAGTTCAAGTCTAAGTGAGTAAGAGTGAGGAAAATGGCATTTGTAGCATTCCTCAAGGAAGCAGGAGTAAAAAAAATTGTTTTGTAGAATATTTTGCTACCCCATTCAGAATTTTAAAATCTTGTTTGATTTTACATTATTTATACTCAATATTTTGGAAGACTGGGGAACAGTTGGTATTTTAGCCTGATAGAGCAGTATGGACTCATACAGTTACAAAGTGTACAAGCTGGACTTCTCTTCTTGATTTGATTTCCTTATCCTTCTGTATTTTAGTTCCGTGGTCTTGGCAAAGAGAGAATTCCTTCATTTTAAAGGGGGTGCTTCTGAACTAGTGAGTCTGCTGGTGATAAAGTCAGTTCTACTGGCTCAAAAAAAAGAGACTTGCAGCTGCATGATCTGTAACTAACATTTTTGAGGTTTACTCAAAATTCAGTTTACTCCAGTAAACTGAAGTGGCAATTGCAAAGAGACACAAGGACAGGACTGCAAGTATTCCAATCTAGAAACTCGAACTCTCCATTAATAGTAATTAAAGCAAGATTAGACATTAAAAGTAGTGTTGATTTAAAGCATAATCCTCAGAAAAGATGGCAGACTTACTGCTTCCAAAATATGAATGATTAGAGAATTGTTGCGGTAGGCAGGCAATCTGTCCAGGTCACTTACTGCATCACTTATTGCCTCCCCCCGCCCCCCCCCCCCCCCCCCCCCCGCCAACATCTACCCCACTTGTTCTATCTCCTGCCCAAGAACACCAGCTGGTGGATGCTGTTGCCCTCTCCTGGCTAGAAAATGTACAGTGCAGCTGTGCAATAATCATGCTCTACATGCAGGTTGAGCAGAATCTTGTAGGAAGATCTCAGTTCAGGACAAGAATCTGCTGTGGTTTAACAGTGAGATTCCAGAAAACCTCAGTGTGTTGCAGAAGACTGCTGAACAATAGCTGATTCAGAGAGTAAATAATAAAACTATATTCTGTTGAAAGAGAAGTTAAATATCATTTATTTTGGAAAAATTTGATTACAAAAATTCATCTGAAGAAATGACTCTTGGACCTCTCATCACTCAAAAAATCCATAGTCCATTCAGGTATGGTACATCTGCGCAAAGTCCTGGACATCCATCCTCCTTTATTTATCTCTGCTTAAAGAAGCAAAGAAACTGCTGACAGTGAAACCACATTTGTTATTAGTCCAGGTTTGTTCTTTACTCAGCTTCCTGCAGTGGGACCCTCCTGATCTCTCTGCTGCGACAGCAGCTTTAGGGGTTTAACAACACATTGCCTTTTGATCTCATTTCAGCAGCTGTGATTAAATAGACACACACCACTTGCTGTGCCACTATGTGAGCAGCTCATGGTTCACCTTCACTGAATTAGTACCCGCTGAGCACCACAAATATTTGAAATGTCAATCCATTTGATAATGTCAAAGACGGCTGCAAATACCACAGAATGGCACCAAGGAAACATTCAACACATGCCGTGGCATATATAATATCTTTCTTCAGGACAAAAATCATGGCTATATAGAAATAGGAAGCCATCTTAAGAAGATGTTAAGGTCAGCAGATCTAGTAACCCGAAGTGGGACATACTTCTGCAACTTATCACCTAAAATATTCAAGCAGACCTCACACCCTCTCAAGTAATTCATTTCACCCACATTCCCTCATTCCAGAAAATGGTTTTCTATTAGTAACAATTTGGGTGTTCACAGCATAACAAATCATGTGTTTTACATGTTGCATAGATCAGGATGGGAAACAGAGCCTTGTTATTACCTTTACTATGTTTTCCCATTCAAGGATTCTAAAGCAGAGAGAAATATGATACCTGAAAAGAATACAATAATGAGGCTATATTTTCAGTTGCAGAAGCTTGAATCAGCAAAGAAATAGGTGAAAGGAGAAGAGATTAAGCTGACTACTAGGTTGCACTTTGCCCTGCAGGAAGATTTGCCTTTACAAAAGACAGCAAGAAATAAGACATTAGACTTGTTGCTGGGATTTGAAGGAGAAAGTTAAAAATCCAAATGAAGTACAACAAAGAACTGAAATCTGTCACTTGCACAGAAGTAATGTGTTTGGGTTTTTTTGTTTGTTTTTTTGGTGTTTCAATAAATTGCATTATTTACAGTGATTTTTTTTTCTTTTTTTTTTTGCTTCTTTTTTCCCTTGGACTTTTCTTTAAAGGTTTTTAATCAACTCCCAGAATTTTAGCAGGAAATTAGTGATGCAGAGTAAGCTTCCTTCTTCATTACAAAAGAAAGAAGTAAAGTTCATGTACTGACTGGCACAGCAGGTAAATACCACATGCCTTCTTTGTGAGAGTGGAGAGACGAGAGATGCTTTTTCATTTTGTATGCTGATGAAGACCAGCACTGCACTACCATAAATACATCAGCTTGTAATTAGCAGTGCTACCTTAGCAATACAAAGCTATAGCAATACAAAGCTATAGCAAGTCTAGTTTGTTTTATTCCACTGTCGATTTATCTTGATATTTCAAAAGACAGTTACTTTTCCGCACCTCACAAGCAGTTACCCAGTTAAACTAAAGAGCTGTTTTTAAAGAAGATGAGATAAATGGCTAACAGCATTATGCTCATCAAGAACAATGTTCATTAGCATATGAACCCCAATAAAGCCCCTTTTGAAGGCTATGTGTTACTTTTATCTACACCTTCAATACCTTTCAGATGTTTTTTCCTCCTGATTACTGAGAAAAAAGATTTACATGATCATTCTGGCTGTTACTCCACCCCACCAATTTTAAAGCCTACTGGTCTACTTCTCTGTCAAACTTTGTTAAGGGTCTACATGCAATTAATCTCTTCCAAACTCTGTACCTGACTGTGAGAACTTGTTTAATATTACCAGCATATATGCCTGTTTTTCTATTCACATATTTGTAAAACAACTGTTTAAAGAAATCTCAGCATGTCTGGGACCATTTAGCTAACATGAGTAAAAAACAGGATTCATTAATAGTAGAAGTGATTGATCAACCTAAAAATCAATCTGAATGCAAACAATTTGCCATAGGTTTACAGGCTAGTTCAGCCTGGTTTTGTGACGATTGGAGCACGGGACCTATGGATCCACACCCCAGGGAAGGGAGAAAGTGAGAACGGAGAAGGTAGATGGGCCTAGAAACAAAACAGTGGCAACAATCTGAGGAGGAAAGCTAATTTAATAAATAAGATATTGGAATGCAAAATAAAATAATATAATACAATATAATTGGAATTAAAGCTAATAAATAAAGTAAAATGAGCATGAGAGAGTGTCCAATAAACTGAAGGCCTTATGCTAACGCTGAAGGTGAGACAGCAGCGAGCACCCACTGGTGAGTCGATCCCAAAGGAAAGAGAGAGCGTCTCATGACACGGAAACAGTTTTTATCTTTCCCTCTGAGCGGAAATACATAAAAATACAAAGCAACACAAAGTCCTCTGGGGTATGTAGTTCTTCTCTTCTGAGACAGGTATACCTAATAACTATCTATGATCCACAGAGATGGAACATTAACTCTTTTACTCCCGATGCACTACATGATGTTATGATGTGGAATACCAATAACAAAAATCATAAAACCATGACACAATTGCACTCCAATAAATCTCTCAGAAATGCTAGCTTCTAAAGGAAGTTTGTGACTTTAGTTGCTGCTGTGCCTTGTGTCTTTGTTAATAACAAATAGTATGTCACTGTAAATGCCTCAAGCAGCAGAAGTTTTATGTGTTCTACCTCCTGTTCTGAGGAATTTCAAGATACAGTTCCCCATATTGTCTTTCAATTGTAGTTATATTTCCATGACTATGTTGGATTTATCTATATTTCAAAATATGCAGATACAAATATACAAACTATCACACTGACTTCAATAGCATTTAGACAGAAGTATAGCCAAAAATTCTTTCACTTATCCTTCTATTTTACATGTGTTTAATTAAATGTGAACTGTTCATCACTGCTAAATATGTACTTCAAAAACAAGCTGATCATTTACTGCTCTTCCACTTGCTATTCTTCTGAGAGCAGGAGGGCAAAAGAGTGCAGTTGAAAGAAGGTAGGCTCTACAAAGCCTTTGAGTTTTGCTCACCTCAACTAATACTTTCTTTGATCATATTATTAGACAACAATTTCAGATATTCCTTTTCATGTGTGTAGTTTATCTCAGATCTATACCTTCTTATCCACTAATCAGGAGGGGACTAAAATTCTAATTAATGTCTCTGTTATGAAGGTGTTCATTAGTGTAATTCTTTTCTTTCCCTTCAATCAGCTTTGAAGTGATTCAGTTGCACAACCAAAGCAAAAAAATGTGACTATGTTTTAACAACAGAGTAGTTTCAGTATATGTCTCATCTGACTTCAGGACATGCTTTATCCTGAGGCGGACGTTAAGTATCCTCAGATGCTCTTCCCAAGTGACATGAAGAAAATGTTCTTTCAGATGTTTCACTTCCCAGATGAAAGCATAGCAACTTCCTCACTGAGTGCCTGATTAGCTCATTCCCTGTTCTACGTCTTTTATTTTTTCCCTTTATTTCCCTTTCTCTGGCATCAACTAAGCTGGTATATGAACTGAAAACAGAAGAAAAACTAATTAGTGGAACAGACCCTTGGCTGATAATTAATAATTAATGCACCTTGATCCATTATACTGAGTTCTAGCTTTGAACAATATCAACTTATTTATCCTCTTGGAAGAAATAAATCTAGGGCTCCCTTTTCATGATGAGACCAACCAGTAGTTTTGTTTTTATTTACTGTTCCTTATTTTATTCATAGCAACAATCATGCTACAGTTGCCCAACTTGAATGTTTTCTATGTAATTATGCTTATTCTTCAACTCTTACTTACCAACACTTCACTTGCATATGCAACTTATATGTGTTATTTTTCTTCTTTTTTTTTCCTTAAGGAAAAAGACAGGCTTTCATTGGTATTCATAGGTACACTATTTTATTACACTATTTTAATGGAACTAGTAATATTAAGAAAACTAGCCATTGTTTCAAAGCAAAAGATAGCCATTAGTCTCATAGAATCAGCAGAAATGCAAGGAATAACAGGAATATGTCTGCTAAAAAAAAAAAGAAAACAACAACAAAAACCAGAAATATAACACACAAGCAGAAATAACGCTACTGATCATTCCTGCACTGTTTCTTTTCTTTCCCTGACAGAAGAGATCCTGTTTAATTCCCCCTGATTAAAAAATGAAGGTTTGTGAGGACTCAGGTGACCTTTATTTTTAATCAGGAGAAACAAATGAACAAGGAAATCAACAAAAAAATAAACAACGCAATGAGCAGCAGCACCTCTTGGCAACATGGGGCTCACAGCCATGAGGAGTATAGCTGGCTCAGGTACAATGGCCAGCAGTGCTCAGGAGCAGCTAACCTGAATAAAAGGAGGCAGTAGATCCCAAAGAAAGTTAATTAGCCCTTTCTCAAATGCTATCAGCGAAGTGTAACTGAATCTCAGGACACAGCTTGAGAGAGAGTGAAAAGTTGTAAGAATGAACAGAATACTTCACTGTCTATTCAATATAAATAGCATAAAATAATATGAAATTCTGCAGCTAAACTGTCACTCTCTAGGCCATTAATCTGCTAGAAGAAAGATGATACAATGAAGAAAAAGACTTAAGCAATAGAAGAAGCAAATTTAGATTTACAAGTATAGTGAATTACTGGGTCTGCTCTGAAAGACAGCTGAAAGGGACAAGAATTTCTTGTGACATCTCTATGCTGAATCTGATCTTGTAGGTACCTCTCATCCATTTGGGAACAAAAATATAGCTGGTGAGCACAAAGACTTTCACACTTCAGATTTATTGGCCGTACTCTGTCCTAAATTAGGCAGTCACAGCAGCACACTGAATCCTGTCCAAGGGACTGTGCTTTGCAGTTGCGTGTGCTCAAGCATGTGTTCAGCTTTTCTAGCTAGAGCCCTTTTCTTCCCACTCTGCTCCATATTTTGTCAAGCTTTAAAGCACACCATCATTCACATATAAATGTAACAAGATTTTAAATACCTACATGGAGTAACTCTTGGAGCAAGGAAAAAAAGCTTGAATGCTAATAAAACAGAGAAGCTATGAATGAATGGAATAGTAATCAGAAGCTATGCAGATCTATCAGAAGAGATGAGAGCCCTTTTAAAGCTGTACAAATATGTAAGCAGCAGGCCTATCACAACTCAGGGCACTGGGAGGTGCTGCCACACCAGAGTGCTAAGTATCATGTGCTACAGCTGCTTGCTGTTTGTCCATAAAGGTAATGCTTGTAGAAGCTTCTACAAGTGAGGTTCATCTGGTTCAAATGGGAGGTTACTCTTGGATATCTGCACATGTTATTTCCACAGGTTGGGAACTGTGCCTTAAACAAAGGCAGTTACTTTCAGTTGGACAGTTGCTACATCACAGGCTTGATATCATTGTGCAGGTTATCTATCTGTCCTGTTCAAGAAACAGGAGCTGCTAAGTTAAGCAGGTGAATTCCCGAAGACAAGGCAGTCACTATCATGCAAAGGGATGCATAATCTAGTTCTTGTCTATTATTATACATCATCCAAGTTTGCAAACATTAGAGTTTATACAGCTACATCAGCCTTGACAAACAGCAGCTGAATCACTGCTGTGCTTGGATCCATTATGCAACAAAGGTATCAAAACCTTACTATGTGTTTCTTTTCCAATCAAATGACTGGAATCCACATAGCTGTGAGGACCCACAGTAGCAAAGATGGCTAATCTTTCAGGTAGCTTTTAGGTAAGCTTCCTACACCACATCTCTATAATATAAACTTATGAGAGATAAGTTATAATGGCAATAAACTCTAATTTCTACTGTTTTAATATGCAATCTCAGGAACTATGTCAATATTTGAGTGGATAGGGAAATTTAGATAAAGAGTGAAATTAAATAAGTCACATTTTTATAATAATGTCTATCATGGTTCCAGCCAGTGTTGGGCCTAGTTTTGTGACTAAAGTGGTTGAGGAACCCAGGGACCCATGGTCTGGGAAAAGGGGAAGGGAGAAAGGAAAAGGTAGGGAGATGGGCCTAAAAACAAAACAGTGACAACAAGCTAAGTGTGAAAACTAGTTTACTAAATACGACAGTGGAATGTGAGATGACACAATATAATACAATATAATTGAAATTTAAGCTAGTAAATCAAACAAATGGGAGATTGTTTGAAAACTGAAGACCTTTCTCAGATGCTGAAGGTGAGATGGCCAGTGAGTGCACAGAACCAAGGCAGGCAAAAGAGAGACCATATCATGACTCCCAGTCAGTTTTATCTTTCCCTCTGAATGGAAAAAGGAACTGGAATAATGAAGTCTTCTGGGAACTGTTGTTCATTCTTTCTCTTCTGAGACAGGTACTCAGAACTATCAACAGACCACAGAACTGTTGCTTTAACTCTTTAACTCTCAGTGCACTACATGATGTTATGATGTGGAATACCAATAACAAATCATAAAATGAGTGAAATTAAGTCACACTGTTACATCCTAAGTCTCAAACAATTCAGATTAAAATAATTTTTTCTCTTTGTTGTCACTGACCTAGTCACTTCAAAATACTACATACTACGTGCAATCGCTACCTAATAAAATTTATCTTCTCTCCAAATTTAGCTATAAACTTTTATAGATGTTGCAGATCAGTGCACAAGATATAATCAGAATGTTTTTTTCTTATTCAGTTAAAAGAAGTAGACAGAAGTTTTTGTGTACAGTCACAAAAAAAAAAAAACCAAAAAAAAACCAACCCTACAATTCAAAATTTTGTCAAGACTGACTTATTTACTGGTCTTGTGGATATATATATTCATTCTTTTGTGGAACAAAAAGACTCCATACTAATAGATTATACAAGGAAAAACATCTACTATTCAGTTCAGCTTGTTCTCTGAAGTTACTCCATACTGCCCCAAAATATTCTCCCTGTGTTACACTCAAAGAAAGGAAGGGAAGAAATAGGAAGCTCTTGACTGTATACTTGAACTCAATCCTATAAAGAAGAGTAGCAGCCCTCAGGTTAAAAGAATTACAACTGCAGCCAAGAGTGAACAGAAAGAACAGAGGTGGTTAAAGCTTAGTAAACCAGGCACTTGGCAGCTTTACTGTTTCAGTTAAATGCTTCTAGCTGGAAGGTTATCAACCAAAAATTCTGCTGTATAGTTTACTGATAAAAAGAAAGATGCAGATGGCACACTGGGAAGCAGTTCTATTACTAAATATGTAACATTCTCATTAGTTATGATCATCTAATTCCACTTATTTTAACAAAAATATCTGTACACAAACATATGCACATTTTGCAATCATTCATTACAGAATTGTAGCAACGTTATTTATTTATTTATTTATTTATTTATTTATTAATTATTAATATTTTGTATGTGCTAAGCACACAAACACAAAAACAACAGATAGAAGTAGCATTTTTATCTGCTAAAGCTGTATGACAAAATGCCCAGGCATTCTGATTAGCTTGTAGCAGGTCAATGTCTCATAGATTCTTTTCCACTCTTCCAATTTTTTAAAGAAAAAAAAAAGAAAAAAAAGATTTAAAAGTGAAATGAACATCAAATACAAAGACAAAGTAATAAATGTAATTAATAAACAATATATATCAGGTCAAGGTACCCAACCACCAGAGTTCAACCAGTATTTGGACGACACTGTCAGACATAGGGTTTGATTTTTGAGTGCTGCTGTATGGAGCCAGGAGTTGAGCTAGGTGATTCATGTATGTCCCCTCCAATTCAAGATAATCCATAATTCCTTATAGCATTTATTGCAGCATGGGTCTTGAGTTCCAAGGCTAGAGGAGTTTTGAATTGGCGTAAATCAAGAATTCTGCTGCAGAAAATTAATCATGTATTCAGAATAACCTTTCTGTATAAAAACCATTCTGTACAGCTGTAATGACTGCATAAGTGAAACTATTTTTTGTTCCATTTTGCTTAGGAGGGAAAGCATCAGAATTGGTTAGTTTAAGTCAATAGCTTTAACAAAATACAATTTTTTTCCTAGGGTATGAAAGTAGTCTGTTCATTGCTATAGCAGCTCATTTATTGAAAATAATAATGAAAAATGTGACCCATAGCAGAGGTTAAACAATTATTCATCCTTTGTTCCAACAAATGAGTAAAATGGATATTTGCCAATATCAATTTTATAGCATGAGGAAGTAGGAAGTCTACAGAGTAAAGCAGGAATGATCATCCAAAATGCTAGAAGAAGCTAATTGATGAAGACCCCACAACGTACTTCCAAGCAGGATGAAGTGTCATAAAAAGGCTATACAAACTTCCACTGAACCGCTGACTGGAAAATAGAAAGAATAAATCTATTATTTAATAAAAGGAATGAAGAGAATTTCTTTTTTTTTTTTCCAAGTTGCAATTTACCAAAGGTTGTACAAATAGTTTGAAATGCTTGAAAGAATATACCCATTTGCTCTTCATTTTTAATGAGGAAAATCCATTGCTTTTTGGAATATATGAACTCATCTTTTAAGTGATGTAAAACATCGGGGTTCCAGAGAACTACATAAGACTGCTGATCTTCTACCCAAAAATAACAAAGTTTTGGAGTTCAGTAAAATAAAAACATTTAGTATTACAAGCATATTACATAGAAATGTATTCTCAATATATATATTTTTAAGTTATGCTACTAAAGGGCTGACATAAATGTTGAAGTTTGACATTAAAATATTCACATTACTAATACAGTGAACTGTTTGTAATGTGAGGCTGTAATCAATGACAGAGGTTACCAAGGGAGGTGGTCTTCTGGGAGCAATCTGTCTGAACAATCCATAACATTTATTTTAGAATGGGATGAATCACTTTCTGAAGAAGAACGTAAGACGTGAACATAGAGGCAGAGTGGACCTTACATGACTAATTTAGTTCCTAGTTTTTTATGTTCCTAGTTTTAGTAAGTGTAGTTACATGAAGTGAATCTCACATTCCAAGTACAAAGTCATCACTAGACACCTATTCAAATATGTACTATAACTCAAAAATAATTTCCTTTTGCAGAAATGAGGTGACGACAGACTTTGCCATTTCTAATTAGGTAATTACTGCAACCTCTTTTTATTCCAAGAGCTCTATAGTGGTGATTCTGTAGTTGTCCATGCTACATTGCTGATCAGTATGCTTCTACCAACCAGCAGGTAATAAGTTACTTCGGAATGTGAAGGCAGTCCTCATGCCTATCCCCTGCTTTCCCATATGCTGTGAAAAGTAGAGCATTATGTCTTATACAACTCTTGATTCTCCTCTTCACCAGGGAATGATCATCTCCTGGAAATGGTGGAAAGTACCAGAATATTTTGAAATCCAAAGAGGGTAGGATGGAAAAGTTCTGACAAAAGTCAATTATCTCAGATTCTATAAACAATAATTCTAAGTGAGAACATTTGAGCTCTTCTGGATCATAGTGGACTTTGACTAGCATCTCCTCTGTTACTGAGCTTGTAGCTGTTGTAGTTTTCACAGAAATAAATAGAATGCACTATTTTCAAAGTGACTTTTCTGTGTATCTTGCATCTTGACTAAGAGCAGTTACAATGGTAGTTAGCCACTTTATAGCCTCTTTATTCTAAACAGTGAAGTTATTCTCAGTCATTCCTTTCTTTTTCTTACCGCATGGTATAGAAGTAGATTTCAACAGAGCAGCAAATCTTCAAGCAAACAAAAGATAGTAATAATTCAGAGTAATTATAAGCTCTATTTTAAAATTTTATTAAAACAAATACTGTTGTGTTTTTTTTCTTTTTTTTTTTAACTTGCTTTGAGTAGGTATTTTTAGAAGGTGGATGAGTATAATTTTCATTTATCTTTGAAGTTCTGATCATTTTACAAGGCTTAAGTTTCTCTCTCCAGCTATGAAGACTGTATCTTGACAGTGACATATCACTTTGTAAAATCAATCAGCAATGTAGATCAGGTATAGAAATGCTATCTAACTACTGCTACAAATTTGTAAGGAAAAATAAGAAGCTTAAAAAATGGCAGTATTTCAATTGTCAGTATAAACAGTCCAAGAAGCAACATTTAGCCCTTCTTGACAAAATATAATCAACACAAAGTCTTATTTCAGATTTCTACTCCTGTCTGTAGGGGCTGGAATGGACCTCTTGAGATCATCTAGTCCAACTCCCCTAGACCAGGTTACACAGGTAGGCATCTAGGTGAGTCTTGAATGTTTCCAGAGGAAACTCTCCACAACCTCCCTGGGCAGCCTTTTCCAGTGCTCCATCACTGCACTGTGATGAATTTTCTTCACATATTGGTGCAGAACTTCCTATGCTCAAGTTTATGGCCATTTCCCCTCAATCTGTCCCCACAGTCTGCTGGAAAGCGGTTGGCCATGTCTCTTAGACTTCCACACTGAAGATATTTATAAACATTAATAAGATCACCTCTGAGTCTTCTTTTCTCAAGGCTGAACAGATCCAGTTTGCTCAGCCTCTCCTCATAGAGGAGGTGCTCCGTGCCCTTTATCATCTTCGTGGCTCTCCACTGGATTCTTTACCCAAAAATAAATAAATAACATGAAAAATGTGCATGGAAAACTACAAATATGAAATCTAGAGGGAACTAAATAATTCTTTCAAGTTATCTTAAATTTATATTCCCTGAGAGAATTTGCCAAGTGCACAGTTATGTAAGATTATATACATTATCTGATATAATTTTTTTGTCTTTCTGACAAATTTTGGTGGGATGATTTAATTAGTGCTTTAATATCTGAATATTTCCTTCAGACTGAACAGTTTTATTAAACTGCATGGGGATCAAACTGGTACTGGGCACAGGTGGAATAGTCATCCTGTCACTGGTGACAATTTGGACATGATTTGAAAAATCACACTTGTTACTGTAGTATTATCTATACTATATTTAACATTTATGTGGCACCAATATATCTCAAAGCACCCAGTAAACATTGAAAGGATGTACAATATATTAATTCTTTTTTTTTTTTTGAAGATAGAGAAGCTGCTGTGCAGAAAGTTTATGAATACAAAGCAACTTGATACACCCAGAAACAGATATTCACTTGTGTTAGACAAACTCTTAGCGTTGTTTGGCTACTTATTTTTGGCCTAATTTCAATCCCAATTTCCTTGTTATTGTTTCTCATCATCCATCTCATATAAAGCACCTGACCTCTCTCAAGATAGACACATTTTCCTCCATCACCATTTAACTTTTCCAGTTCTGTGAAAGCTATAATTTCTCTTTTTTTATGTTCCAAAATTTTTTTACCAAACCATTTTATATCACCTCTGCGAGAAGTCATATGCAGACAGAAAACTAAGTGTAAGCTATACACCTTTTCAAAACGATGTTTAGTAACAGATAACGGCCAACTAAATATTTACCAATGAGTAGAACGTATAAAAATATGTGAAAACATCAGCTCTTCAATATTAGATTCTGAAGTGATCTCTGGTGAGTTAAATCTATAGTTGAATACTTGATTTCTTTCTTCTAATGGAAATGTTTTATAAATATGTTACTGGAACATTTCAGACGGATTTGATAAACTATTTATTTTCCAGCAATCAAATAATATATGTTATTTTGATATAATAAGGGTCAGTATAGGATTTCACAATTCTAATATAACATAAAGCTTGAACAAGCTGGATGTATTTATATTGAGACCTAAATAATTTTGAGTTTTCTGAATCAGACATTTTAATCCAAATACAAATGGATTATTAATTAGAAATCATATTCTTTCTTTTTTTTCCTAGAAAAAGTGGAGGACTTATCCACATGGTCTAAAACCTTGTAAAGAACATCCAGATCATAACTTTGAAAGTCCTTTTGTGCTATTATAACCTTATCTCTGAATTATTTCCAAGACTGTGAAGAAAACTTTCTATGAAATTAAATATCACCCAGATACGAAAATTTGCTTTACTTCTATCCTAATTGCATACATGAAAGAAAAATATAAATGCCTCAGAATAAATCTTTTTCAATATTGTAACAAAGTTTCTGTTTTTCAAAACATCTAAGGAGACAATATTTCAGCACAAATTTTCCTGAGCTGTTCCTACATTAAGAGAAACACTGTCAGCAAATTGAAGATGATCTTTGTCCTCTTTTCAGCACTGATGAAACATATTTGGAGTGGCCAATCCAGTTCTATGTCCATTTCAACAAGAGAGATATGGACATATTCAAGAAAGTCTGGTGAAGTGTCATGAAGATGATTCAGGTTCTGGGACATCTGGCAGACAAGTAGAGGCTGAGAGAACCTGAACTATTTAGCTTCAAGGTGACAAAGTGTGAGGTATTAGTGGAATCTTATTCATATGCATAAATATCTGATAGAAGGGAGTAAAGAAGACAAAGCCAGACTTCTCAGTTAAGTCTGTACAAAGTGAAAAGCAGAGAATTGCCTTTAAAGACAGGGAAAGGCTTTTTTACTGTAACGGTAATCAAATACTCTAACTGGTTCTCCAGAGAGGTTGTAGAATCTTTTGAGATTTTCACAGATAACTGAATTCTAAGCAGGAGATTTGAATTAGTCAGTCTCCAGGGATCCATCTCAGCCTCAACTACTCCTTGACCCTGTGAGGTTTTGAATTCAAAATAATATACAAAACTTGATTCCAAGCTATTTTGGTTTAAACACTTCTTAGTTCCTCTCTTGAGATGGATAATGAGCATTTTTATTATTATTACTATTTGAAGCACACAATTTTAAGTATATACTTCAACAGAATACAATATAGAGATTTTGCAGAGGAACAGCTATTGTCATAAGACATAAATCTTACTTAGGTTCATAGGTTCATAGGAAGAAATGAGGGAAAAATACATTCCAGAGAATACAGTTCAGAACCCATATGTTATGCACATAAAAATATTTGTGTACTGAGATATTGGGAATCAACAAGTATGGGGGAAAAAGTCCTGAGTATATGCTATAAATATATATATATATGTATATATATATATATGTATATATATATATTTAAAGAAAAATGGTTTCATGTTCAGACCAATAAAGTAGAAATAAGAGCAATATTCTGTGGCATTCTTTAATTTTCCAATATTCCTTGATACATCGTGGGGAAGTTGCAGACATTTTAAAGTAGGACCTTCTTGATGTTGGAATTTGCTCCTCACGGCACATTCCAATGTCAAGTCTACTCATACATCTAGTGTGGACAAGTGCTTGTGCAAAATTTTTGTTTCTCCCTACCAAAAGTGTGGTGAGTTTTAATGCCAGAGGAAGGGAAAAGTGAATTGTACTGTGAATACAATATTTGCAACATATTTCTAGGAATAATGTTTACAATGCAGGCAGTTCATAAATTCTGAATATAGTAAATGAAAATGTTTTCCACAACCAAGATTTTAGCTATAGATTTGCATGCTTACTAGTAAAAAGATTGTGGATATTACAGAAATCTTGGTGACCTTTTAGTGTAATAATATAAATGGTATTGACAAAATATATTTAACAATTTGTGGCATTACAAATATATTTCCTGAAAACAACTAGGATAAGCTTATATTTTAAGAGTCAGTGGTAATACTTATGAGAGATCAGTGTATTCATTTATGATAGAACAAAATTTATGATTTCATTTCCTCTCCATTGAATGTGAAATGAAATGTTGGGACCCAGAAGGGCTCTAGAAGTCATTATAAGTCAATAATTTTTTCAATTGTTATGAAAAATGCTTTTCATCTAATAAATGCGTAAGCATGTACACTTTTTCTTGTGCATACAAGTAAACACTAGACAACTGACAAAAAAATACAAACACGTTTTTAAAGAGAAATTTTAGATAAGTTCTTGCTACTTAATTGCCCTATTTTGAAAAAAGTATGAAAGCTGGACATAGTCTAAGAATAAATGGCTCATCCATCTTCTAAATACCATGTTTGTGATCAATTTTAGCTAACAAGTGTGATCACATTAAATTTAAAAATATAAATATTTGTTCTCAGAGAACCTGATAAAAAATACATAACGTCTCTTGAAATTCTAACCATTCAGTGACTACACAGAGAACTAACTGCTGCTGAAAAAGGAAAAATGAAGAAGAGGATGTATTTTAACTTTGGCATTTCTATGGTCAATTTATTTTCATGTCCTAATTTAAAATATTTAAATCTGCCTGGTTAGATGTCTTGGACAAGCAATTGTATTGAGAAATTGCTCAGAATTTCAAGTTACACAAGGGAGCTTGATAATTAGACCTGATATCTCAAACAATACAAATCTATTTGGGAGTTGTCCTCTATGAGAATTCACAAACTCAATAGCAAGGTTTGTGTTAGGGAAACTTTTTGGAGCAGTCTGGAAAATGATTTTCTGAAACATATCTCAGAGTAAACAGGATGAATATACTTATACAGGTAGGGGAGAGCTGACTACCCATAAAACTATTTCAGGAAAGTTTAGGGGAACAATAAGATTCAGTATGCGATACTTTTGGCCAGAGACACTATCACTGTCAAAAATATGAGACAACTCAGTAATAACTCAGGGACAACTCCCTTGCAACCTTATAACTGCAGGTGTATCTAAGGCAGGATCAAGGATAGCCTCCTGACATTCTTCCTCTGCTGGCAAGTCTTTGTCAGTGAAACAGGATTGAGAAAAAAGAAGTGACAGATGCTTTAACAGGTATAGCACAGCATCATCACTTGCAATTGCTGTGAATTGTTGTATGGAATGAAAAAGATAAATGTTTGAGGTTGCAGTCATTACTATCTACTATAATTCAGTACTGAGAAAAAATAAGAGGATAAATTTATTGGCAGTGCAACTAAGCAGACAATCAAGAACAGCAAAAGAAAAGCTGAAGTTGGTAACAACAGTACTGAAGCAAAAAGTGGGAACTCAGAAACATGCTTCTGATATAGGAATAACAAAGGTCCCTGGAGTCTCTGAAATGGGTAATGTACCAAGATCAAACTGGACAGCTCCACTATCTGACAGGGAGATACCAGTCAAGAACACCTCTTTCTCTGGACAGTCAGCAGTCTGCTGAGTTGTCTACTCATACAAATCAACTCATGAGATAAATGATGTCATTTACTGCTCTGAGATACCTTTCTCAGAACTTGCTATTAGATGATTTAAAGATCTTACAGCATTTATGATTTTATGGAAATATTCTGACAGAGAAGAATTATTTCCACTGCTTGTAAGAGGAAGTCTGTATTGGCAGAAACATTCAAGCACTGAGGACTTAAACAGAGATGGATATATTAGTACAAATCTTTATCAGACATTCCTTCAAGGACCTTTTGAGCATGATCTGCTATTCCAATTGCCACACTGTATCATTACAGTGATGAGCTAAGTAGGCATAGTGATCTCGCAGGAGGAAAAAAAATCTTGAAATCAAGAGACATTTTAATTTCAAACCAGTGGACAAATACAGGTAAAAGGCCATCTAGCAACACTCCCTCCCTCAAAATATAAACTTGACTGAGTCCATTTATTTGTTTATCACAGAATAAAAGTTCATACTTGACAGTGCTGAAAACAAACCAGTTTGTGGGTTGCTATGGATATTAGCTGAGAGCACTGACAAGGAACTGAAGAGGATTTATAAAAGCTTTAATGTCTAAATATTCGTCTGACATTACAAAGAGACTTGAGACACACATATGTGTCCTAAATTCTTCCACTGGGGTGTAAGAGTTTTGCTTATAACAAATGCAGCAGAAGTCAAGATACTGCATTTTCACTGCATCTAGCTGAAAAAGCTTGATAAAGCAAATTGACTTCGAAAAAGTGTGAAAATCTGAGAACATCATTTTTTATTATCCATATTCTTGTGTAAATCCAATGTCTAGTAATGTATCCATGACTGGATGATGGACTGAAAAGCTAACAATCAACTACTATTAGGTGAGTAATAATGATATATAAATCTACCAACACATTAAAAAATCTTGCTACATATTTTCAAGAAAAGTGGTTTTAACAGAAAAAAAACAAACATAAAGACCCAAACACAAAAATAAAAAAGTCCTAACATTACAACTCTCAATGGATGAAAATTTGAAGATGCTTTACTTAAATATTTATGTTTACACACACACATGCAAAAAAAAAAAAAAAAGAAAAAGAAAAAGAATTCTTGTTTATATAGAAAGGTCTTGGGTTTTATTTTTATCTTATCGTCAGAGCCCAAATCTATTAATCAATGAGGCAGATTCTTCAACGTGTAAGAATCCTTCAAGATCCTTTTGTACTTTTCTAAATGAAACTCTAGATGTTTCAGTGATGGGCTTTTATTTCTTGTTCCTTAGATTTCATTAATTTCTTACTATTTTAAGAATGTCATAATACAAGGATATCTTCTTTATTTTCTTTATCTTTTTTTTCCAGGAACCATCTCTGGCTTCATGAGCGCAAGCAAGAACAAGGTTTCCTTACTGTCCTTACTGTCCTTATGTGAACAGTTTGACCTTTTTTTTTTTTTTTTTTATTGCTAATATATTTATATACAGAAACAAACTTACAGTAAAGAACTGTGTAATTTGTGATTGTTTCAATTAGGGTTAGTTCAGAGCTCGCTGGTATATGTGATTTCACAAAGTGATAATTTAAACCACAAAATTATCACTCTGTTCCTCATTTAAAGTGATACTCGTGACCAAATAATAAAATACTTTATGGCCTGTTATTCAGAGCCATAATTCCCCTTTGCTCTAGTAGGAGGAAACCACAAGTCTTTCCATTTAGCTGCCATTAGGATATAGATTGCATTCTCAGTCTTTATGCTGCGATTAAAAAACCTGACAGCCTCTCATCCACAGATGGCAAAAGCCTCTAAAGCTGTTGAACTGGCACTCACTCAGTTGGCTTTTGATTTGGTTATTCAGACGTAAGAGCCTTTTTAAGCAGCAAATAAAATTGCCTGTTCATGTTCAGTTAGTACAAAACTCTTTTTCGATAGGGCTTTGTGTCTTTATATGTTTCCTCAGCTGCTTTTAATTAATTCTTTGAGGACACTGTATTTTGGATTTAAGGGCTAAAGTAACTTTTTAACTCAAGTCCATATTAAAAATCTTGATTGCAAGCAACAGACATTTTTTTCCCCTGTTGACTTGCCACATAATTCTAATTTAATTAATTTATTGAAATACACACAGATTTTCTCATTTCTCAAGGAATTGAATTCCAATCTATTTACAGTTGTATGGAGAGCCACAGCTTAAAATAGACTAAATGTGAAAATAAATACAAAGCTTTTTCATGGCATTGTATTGAGCAGCCATTAAACTTGAAGGGTTATGGGAAAGCCCAGCAACACAAAGCGTATAATTTCCAGATATCTTCATCCTTCAGAATGAATCCCTTGGCAGTAAATATTTGCATTACTATTTTTTTGTTGGTTATTCAGTGGGTGGAGTGCAAAGCAGTAGTTAGTACAGTGATTTTCAGTAGTAAGGCAAATGAGCTCCCTGACTAGGGAAAGTATGTAAACAGGATAAAAGAACTCCTGCCTAGTAAACGCAAATACAAAGCACACACTTTTTACTTCTTAAAGAGAAAGTGCTAAATTAAATGGAGAGAGCATCCAACGGCAAGACATGCAGGCATAAATTATAAATAAGCAAGCTAAGACAGTAGTGATCACTGCTGCCATCATATTACCTGCTTTGCTGATTACTGAAGTATTTTCTGTTCAAATAAGATAAAGGGAAACACACAAAGGAGTTACATTCAAAATATAGGAAGAGTGAAATCACTGAAGATAGTAGCAGTTGCTGGAGAGCAGCAGGGCATCTATAGCTTGGGGGCAGTGGGGACACCTGGGGTAGGGTCCAATAGCAAGGGCCTATCCCACCACCCCTTCCACAAGTAGAGAAGATAGGGCCATTGATGCAGTCCCAGACCAGAAACCAAAGTGGTGTCAGGGATGGGCTGAGGCTAGGAAAGGAGGCCACACAAATGGTCAGTGCAGAGCTGTGGGGACCTGCTGTGGCCTTTTTGGAAAAGAGAAAGACAGCCCTGAGTCTGTTGTGGGCTGCTAAGACCTGGACAATGTTGGTAGCCCCAAGGGGATAGATGAGGACAGACAGGCCTAGGAGTAGTAGCTGACATTAAAACAAAGTTTTGATCTTTGCTACTTGGCAGAGGTGCTGGTCTAAGGGAACAGTTACATCATGACCTTAACTGATGATCAAGCACCTGGTGAAGGAGATGACTGGCCCAGGGAGCAAAGGTGCAAGCCATTCACCAATGCTTCCCATGTAACCACAAGAGGTGGAACGGAGGAGGACCCTGGTCTCATTTAAAGGCTAACCTCCAATGGGAGAATTTCTCTTGGGTGAATGTTGTTTTCTGTAAAGGAGTGTTCTGTAGCTAGAGATCCTATCACCAGTTGAGTGAGTCAACTTTTTCCTATTTATGACTATTCATATTCCTAATGATGTTTTGCCTGGCATTGGAAAGAACCTACAAGCAATTTCACTGCTTCCAAGGATCAATAGCTGGTCCCAGGGCAATTCTGAAATAGGAACAAGGGTTTCTTCCCATTTTTATTGACAACAGAAGTTATAGAAAAAAGTATGCCTGTTCACTTTGCTGGGGAATGAGGCTTTGTGGGGACATCTCTCAAGATGAATATGAGGATCTTCAGGACATTAAGTATCACATGTATTCAAGAGAGGAATCTGAATTTCTGTACCTTGAAAAAATCTCCCCATGGGGAATATAGCTTCAAAATATCTTTATACTCATCATGCTGAAATGAAGAGTGAGAAACAAAATAAAGTAGCTGAGAGGAAACTGTTAAAGGTTGAAAGATGTACTCTTCCCACTGCATATCCTAAATTAGCATTTAATGAAAAAAAAGATGGAACAAGTATTATTGAGTAGTGCATTATTATGTCCTTGAATGAAACACTCAACTATAAAAGAAGTATGTAGCCAACAGAGAGTGAACTCAGAAAGAAGAAATTATCTGGAGACTAATCAAATAATTAACTTTTTTTCTTTTTTAAGAAATTTGTTGCAAAGATCACCTCATTGTGGGAAAACGCAGTAATATCTGGCTTAATGAAAATCCAATGTAAATAAGCAGTTTTCTTGCTTTATGTCTGTAATCCAAAAATTTTAAATAATATTTGAGTTGCTTAAAAATTTGATAAAGAATTTATTAAGATCAATTAGGAGAATTGAAATTGTTAGCAATTATCAAAACTTGCAGTAGCATAAATATTTGGAAATGTTTAAGTGTAAATAGACTAGAAATATTTACCCTTCATGTGCAATCTTATCTTAAGCTGCTTTTCAAACATGAGGACACCATCCAAAAGGTAACAGATGTTTTAGTATTCTGATCACAAAGCAATGTTGGAGTCATACAGAGGCTGACAAGTCCATGTTGTACTTCATTTTGCTGCAGTAGAACTGAATGAATTCACAAAGAACTGGAAGTACTGATGTACGCACTGAGCTGGTAATCCACTGAGGAACAAATTAGGGTAGAAACAGAGAAGGGCTATCTGGTGGATAAGCTACGGACTAAGTATCTTCCCCTAGGGGCTTGTATGTATTTGAGGACTTTGTTTACAAATTTATTTCTTAATCTTTATAATGTGGCTGCTTCTGAGAAGTATATGCTCACAGTATTCATCTCATCATGGCAGCTCCTAGAACAAGGAGAATATATATATTTTATATATATATATATAAGCGACCCACAGTGAGAAAAGCTTATATATATATATGTATATATATATATAAAAGCGTTAGTGAACCTGCTGAATAAACAGACAATAACATGGGATTAGAATGACTATATACAGTTGCAGAGACAGAATTACTACTTGAATTACCAGTTTACGTATAGCCCTTTGTAAGTGAAGTAGCAAATAAAAGACCAAGGTGTTAAAAAGATTTTTAAAAAGATAAAAAGATTGGGCCACTCTCCTTAACAATATCTGTATACACATGAAGAATATTAGCCCTTCCTGTCTCCCTGTAGATTTTTTTTCTATGGGTTTGATTTTCATTTATGTATTCTTGGAAATATTTCATGGTAGCTGCATACTAGGCAATGGAATAACAGCCATTATTTTAATCTTATTTTCAACTTGCTCCCAAATTCTACTGCTTTTTAGAGATTAATTTTCTTTTAACAACCTAAATGAATTAAGTGTACAAAACATGGTTTATTTTTTCAGACAGTTGTGAATACGTTTTCTTTTCCTACTTGAACATAGCTACTGCAGAATGTCCTTCTCTTTCCTGAGAAAAACCTGGATGTCATCCTTTCAACCTGCACTGGACTGTTGTACTGTAAAGATTCTGATTTTGTTAGCATTGTCCTATTAAGTTTCAACAACTTGAAAAGCAAACAAAGAAAACTGGAATTGATTTTGAATATGGTTGAACTTGAGAAAATGACATTTCTTAGGAGACAATCACTAACGTGCAAATTAGGTACTATATTTGTCTCATGTTTAGCCTAGTCTTACTTTTCAGAAAGGAATAACTTGGAAGCTGTGCTTTGCCATTCTCGCTCATGCCAATCAGATATGTTTGAATTTGCCTTCAATTTAGAATTCTACTACCTGTTAGTATGCTGACTGTTTTTGCTGATCTTACAGAAATGCTTTAAAAGCCATTCTTCAACTGTTTTTTCCCCTTTGCTGTGCATATTAGGACACATTCATCGCAATTACATTGCTGTGAAACCAAGAATGACAGTTTATGTTTTTAGCAGATCTGTTTTTGCAAATTTGTATTTTAAAAATACTAGGGAAAAAAAAAGAATAACTAATCAGTCCTTAGAATTTTTCTTATTTCCCTGCAACTTCAGCCTTCTTAAACCACAGTCACTTTCCTGAAGTGATTCCTATAAAGTGGAATTCTGTGAAAGTTTTTGAAGTTTCTCTCCTTCATGTGTCCCATTGTTGTTTCTGATGTTTTTCATTCACAGAATTGCTTGAGTTGGACAGGACCTCAAGAATCATTAAGTTCCAATCCCTCTGTTACTGTCAGAATTGTCATCTGCTAGTTCAAGTGCTAGACCTGGTTGCCCAGGGCCCAATCCATCTCGGTCTTACATACCTCCAGGAACAGGGCATCCACAACCTCTCTGGGCAGCCTATTCCAGCACCTCACCACTCTGTCAGTAAAACCTGCACCCTGACATCTAGTATAAATCTTCCTTCCTTTAGCTTAAAACCATTCCCCATTGTCCTAAAAACATCTACCCATGTAAAAAGTTGATTTCTCTCATGTTTATAATCTTCCTTTAAATACTGGAAGGTTGCAATGAGGTATCTCTGGAGTCTTCTCTTCTTCAGGCTGAACAAGCACAGTTCCTTCAGCCTGTCTTCCTGGGACAGGTGCTCCAGCCCTTGGGTCATTTTTGTGGCACTCCTCTGGACCATCTCCAAAACCTCCACATCCTTCCTGTGTTGGGTGCCCCAGACTTGGACACAGTTCTCCTACTCATGAGAGCAGAGTAGAGCAGGACAATCCCCTCTGTCTCTGCTACCCACTCCATTTCTGGTGGAACACAGGAAACCATGGGCCTTCTGACTGCATGTGCACACTGCTAGCTCTTGTTAAGTTGTTCAATTACCAGGATCCCTGAGTCCTTCTCAGCAGGGCTTACTCTCAAGAAGTTCTTCCCAGTCTGTATCTGCATATTAAATTGACCCAAGTGCAAAACCTTGCGCTTTGCTTCATTGAATCTCATTAGGTTCACAATTTTTGGTTTGGTTTGTTTGTTGAATCTTTTGGGGTGGTTTTGGCTTTGTTTTCTTGTTTATTTGTTTGTTTTGTTTTGTTGTTTTTTTCTTTAGAAAGAGAGACAGAGATGGGGATGCAATAGAAAAATAATGTAGGTAGCTTTCAGATATTTTCTTGTTTTCTTTTTCTCTTACTACTCTTTAAGTATTTCTTAGAAAAATGAACATAGCAGGAGGGATATGAAAAACAGTTCTAATGAAACCCCAAATGACTTGTAAAATCACACTTCTGTTCAGAATGTTGCTTAAGCAGAATATACATTGGGGTAGCATAAAAGGTTTAGTAGCTTTTGGAATGAGTTACATAATTCACTCATTGCTTGATCTGCTTAAAGGAGAAAAAATCAAAACAAATTAAAAAAAAACCCTGAGTTATCCAAATCTCTTAGGGAAAAATGTGTTGCCCTACTATGCCTGAGCTTTTATTTCTCAAAATGCACGAAATTAATTGATGTTAGTAAGTAACTGTGACTGTTTTTGTTACTTAGGATATACAGTTATATAAGAGATGACTGCCACTTCAATAATGCATCATTTTTTTTCTCTTCTTTTGTCATGGTTGTCAGCTCAGAGTATCACACTTTGCAAAAATAATTGCAGATCATTTTAAAAGTTTCTTGACCTCAAGAAGGGAATTTTCTGAATTTACTTACAAAACAGAACATCTTTGAAATTAAGTTGCATCCATAACTGCTATTAAACATTATCAGTATGCCTGGCATGTTAGAATTTTCAGTATATTCTGCTGTGTTAAATTTTGTATTGTTAATAGTAACATTATAATTTTCACCAAATCCTATAACAATTTAACAACATACAAAGAGTCCATAATGCAGCTTTCTGAGTGAGAGGGAAGGATACTGAAATCCAATAGTAATCCATCAATAATATGGAAAAGAGCATGCAGGCTTATTACCTGGAGGTTCTGAGAGATTACCTTTGTTTCAAAGAACCCTTTTCTTTTACAGGCAATCTTCATACATGAATACAGTCTTTCCTCAAATTCTTTACATTTGCCATTAAGTGTTTCGTAAAGCGTTAATCAATGTGAAAATAATCAACTAAACAATAAATAAAAAGGGTAGATCTTAAGGAAATATTTCAAATGGCTGTGGGACTGAGTTTCCAAGCAGTTTGCATGTGTTTTGACAGTAAGGCTAGCAGGACAGGTTAGGAATTATTACGTGAACACATTTCTTTCAAAAATGTAGTTAAATTTTGAAGCAGAACTGAAAAGTAAAACACACCAGAGACTGACCCATCAACTGGATTAGAGCAACAGAAAGGAGCAAAAAAAAAAAAAAAAAAGGGCCAAAAAGTAACATACTACCTTTTGGAGGTATATGGAGTGTAAAGCAGTACAGTAATAGCCTTGCCTGCTCTTTGATAGCTGGTAAATATTACGTGTCTAACAGAGGTTATTAAAAAAATGTCTTCTGTTCAAAGAAAATGTGAGCATATGCCCCATTATTTCATAAAATGAATAGCAAATGTGAGTTCTATTTGGAAGTTTTATTAGCTTTGGTGCATTGCACATGGCACTGCAGTGTCTGTTTTGTGTTCTATTGAGATTAATTCTGAACACAGCAAAAGCAAAACTAATCAAACACTTGTTTCTCCACAGCCTTAATTTCCAAGTTCCTAAAAGCAGATGATTGCAAATGGACATCGGTGTAATATTAGTCTGGGGTACAGAATGTGAAATTTTGATTTAATAATACTCTTTTAATTTGTTCAAAGATTAAAAAAAATACCTCCAGATTTTTTGCCTTGGGGGATAGACCATGTTATTTGTATTCATGCAAGTTTCGGGGGACTGGAAAACTCTGAAATAAACTGAAAAGAGTGGCATTGTTTTACATAGATACAGGGAACAGAGCTACACTCATTACTGTTTTAGTTGATACTGGTAATGATTTCTACTATGAGTATGCCAGACTGTCAAGCTGAAATACATGTAGCATCACAGGCTGTCCAATTCACAGTAAATTGCAGAGGGTTGTTTGCCATTTTCAGAATACCACTATGAAAAAATGAGATATCAAAGAAATTATGCTAATTCTCATCTGATTACCAACATATACATATATGAATATATATAGCATAATTTCCTACATTCTCGGCAGGTGATACACATACATATATATCTTATTATCTTATCATGTATAACACACAATAAATCAGCAATATATGTGTTGTATTATATATATGGGTATATATATATGGGCATATATATAGACACCTATAACTTCTATCTATTCTGCCTAGCAGCTCTAGGGATGGTCTGTGTCTCATAGGAAAATATATATGTTCCCAGAATGTTATGTACATGAAAAGATTTCCAAATATATATCTGTTTAAATACAAGTTTTCATTGTGTCTCTCTCACTTCTGAGAAATCAAATGAAGCTGAAAATTCAACAAACTGGGAAAGAGAGGAAGGATGTTATTTAAGCTATAAATACTAATCTGACATACTGGAATGGAAACTTTTTATTCTCATTTTTTGACCTTGAAATAGTCACGGCTCTCATCTGTAGTTCAATTGTTCATCTGGAAAATACAGTGCCTCTGCCATGAACACGTTTACCACTCACTAGTCATGTTGCCCAGGGTCTCATCCAACCTGGCCTTGAACACAACATTGGCCTTGGGCAAACTTACTTAGTGAGAGATGTTCCTATCTATGCAGAGATTAGAAGTAGGTGATCTTCAAGGCCCCTTCCAACCTAAGCAATTCTGTCATTCTATTCTATTTGCATTATGTCATTCTTCCTAAAGCTCTTTAAATATGTTTGGGGGTGTACAACAAAGAATGTCATCACAACTAAGATGTTGATTTGAAGAGTACTGTTCTGAAGTATCTCCTTAGACTCATTTATTGAACATCAGGGGGTCTGGAAATTGTGGTTATTTTATCTTGTTGTGGTTTTCTCATTAATTTGATTTTTTTTTTCCCTTTTTCATCTACCAAAGAGGGAGAGTGCAGTAGTTTTTGCTATGAATCAACAGTTTAGATTATAAATGAGCATCCAAATCATAAGATTGGTATTTGAACAACCAATCAATTTTGACATAATTACTTTGTCACGCAGCAGCTGCTGAGAAGTTATATGCTTTGTGCCATGCTCACACCTGGTCCAGTACTTCCTAGGAGAAAACTGTAGTACGTATTATGCAGCTATTGTGAAAGAATAATAACAATTATGCAAGATAGTCTGAACTTCTTGAGTGTGCAGAAGTGGCATTAAAAATGGCAGAGGAGGTAGGATGTTTCTATTTTTGTTTGTTTCAGTATTTTTTTCATCAATTTCACTGCAGACTGAAGGGCAAAGAAAGTTTCTCACATATATCTTCTCCTGATATACATACATACATACATACATATATATATACACATATAATAGACATTTGGTATGCCAATAACTGACATTTATTTATTCACTTCAACACAAAAGTTAAACACTTCTTTAAGTAAAACAAGTGAGATATCTCGATGCTATCAGTGTGGCCACTGACAAATATGTAGTACTTACTTATTTTTTGAAATGCTTATCAGACATATTGAGAGATGTGAAAATTGTTTCACTTAATGGTTTTCTTTAATCCTGTACTAAATGAAATTATCCTTGTTTACTTCATTATAATTGAAACCATCTTTAATCCAGTACAGAATATTATAAATAAAAATAAAATATTAGAATCACTACTGACTTGCTGACAGGGGTAAATCCATTTGAAAACTTGAATAAATGGAAGGTAAGATAGCACTAAGACAGTAATGAATTCCACCTTCTGACTATAGTGTCTTTTCAGGGATTGAGTGGGAAGGTAATATAATTTTGAATGCTGCAACATTATATGTATAAAACGAAGATTAATATTTAGATAAGACAAGTTTCCCAAGGGGAATGAACAGATAATGTAATTAGAACTGACTGTGATAGGCATGCTGCAAGGCGCAGCCATGAGAACACCATAACTGCTACCTGGTTACTGGCAAAACAAAAATATTTTTATTTAATCTTGGTAAAATAAAAATATTTTGACTTCCTCAGCTATGCCCTCAGTCAGTCAAAAGCTATCATGTCATTTCCCCTCTCTTGCCCCACAATGGTAAAATCACTGCAGTTAGTATTCAGGGTAAGAATATGATTTAGGGAAACTCGTGGAAAGAGCTGTCTTGCAACTTGCAAATCAGGTTTGTCAGCTAGTAGAAGGCAAGCACCTATTATTAGCTCTTAGAGCAGGCAGGATATAAATGTCTTCTCTTTATTTTTTTATTTTTTAATTTTTTTCCTGAGAGGTGAAATGAAACTTTTCAGTTTCAGTAGAGAAGATTCCTGCCACAGATTGAAACAGTGTTATATGTGGAAGCTACTGCTCTATCAACTGTCATAGCAAGTGATATTTTGGGGTCACATTGTAACCCAGCAGATGAATAACTCACATTGTCCAAAATACTTTCTGTGAATTAAAATTACATAAGCACTAGGAGCCTAAATTCATCCTACTCCCTGGAGGGTGCAGCACCACTGGAAGATCTCTAAGATGTTTAAGAAAGACATAGAGCAGATTGTGTGTGACACTTCGCATAGGAATTAAATGGGGAACTTAAACCTGAGCACACTTCTGACTCTTAAGTTCTGCTAATAGATAGGAGCATTCAACTAACATTCTTGCAAAGCAATCAACTGGATAAAATATTTTGTCCAGTGTTCTTAGCCCACTTTGCAGAAGAGGTGCTGTCATTTCTCCTGCTATACACTGTTAAACTTATTCATCTCTTCATTGCTGGAAGTCCCAAATTCTGACACTAATTCTTTCTTTAAAAGCCATCTTTCATCTTTTTGACAAATGATAACCTGAGAATATGAACACTTTGGAGATTATTGTTCTGAAATATGCTTAGATTATATGAATGATTTTCCCAAACACATCACGGCTACAAGCGTGAGATGTAGCTTTGATTTCCTGGGTTACTAAGGGAAGGTGAAGGATACAACATCCTATTCTTACCACAGCCTGTGGAATCAGTTTGCTGCAGTTTAAAAAGCATCACACAAAAGTTGGTGAAAGCATATATCTGAGTCAAAATAGGGAAAGTTGGTAACAAAACCAAGTGAATAAAAGAGTTCTTTTTGGCTGTACATGCGCATTGGATGTGTAATAACTGCAAAGTGATTGCTTTATGATACACTCTTCTACTGTGGTTTTTTTCACCTTTAAATAAATAGCACTTTTATGAAAGCTAGCTGGTCACTGATATTTTTTCTTCTTTTTTTTTTTTTCTTTTCTTAAGACACATAGGAGTATTCTAGCAACATACTTGATCTCCAAAAGTCTGTGAGAAGGATAAGGGGTCAATGACTCTAAATTCAAGGCTGGAGGTAGAGGAGTGTGTTTTCTTACCTGAGAGAAATTTGATTATTCATCACGTAAGCAAAATACCTTAGAGGACCATGAAGGACAAAGTAGCAGTAAATGAACTTCACAGGTAATATGAAGTTTGTGAAAATCATTACAAAATGTATTCTCTTTAAAAAGTATCTAATAATCATTAATTATTTTTTATATAAATAATAAAATATAAATAATAAAAATCTTGGAGAAAGTTGTCCAGATTTCACCATAGCTGCACTGTAGTCCTTTTGCATACTATGCATAATACTCAAGTACACAGAAGCGAACAAATATCTTGAATGTGAAGTTATATTCTTCAGAGTTTACATATAAAAGTATATTTTCACCTTCCTTAAGCTTATTTCATGGTTATTTCAACTGCATAGCTGAAAATAACTCTCAATCTTGAAGCTATAATGTCACCTTAGCAAAATGCAGTACTTTACCTGTGTAAGAGTAACGAAAAAACCTCAAAAATCTGTTCATGATTTTAAGATCTTCTGTTGCCTAGCAACCCTGCTAAGGATGATGAGATTTCCATCAGATGCAGGACAGTAGGCAACTGGCTGGTGGTGAGGATTTTCTTGTGCTTTCCTGGCAACAGATCCATGAGTATGTGAGCACTTTTGGGAGGTCCAGTGGGGCATTCTTCACTATACACTTTATAAATTACTTCTTGTTGTTCCCTGAATTATGAGGAATTGGGCCTTCTCCTCCATTCTCATTGCTAGAGAATGTACCTGTAAGTACATTTAAGAGAATGTACCTGTAAGTTCATTTAAAAGATATTGATTCCTTATGATTTTTGGTTTTTGGTTTCCAATTCTGTGGTGCAGAACTGCACTTATTGGGAACATAACTAAACTCCTCCCAGAAGTATAGCAACAGAAAAAAAAATGTCTGTAGTCAAATGAGCTCAATAGTCAGGCATTCTTGCTTCTAACACTGGATTAAATTCCTGCCTCCAAAATCATAACACCACCACTGCTGTTCACCCACTATTCCACTTCTTCAGAATCCTAGATAGAGCTTCTCTGCAAGTGCACCTTATGAAATTCCTTTGCTGGTTAGAAATTACAGCATTTTATATATATTGTCACTGTTTTGCAGCATCTAACCATTAGATATTCTTCCCCGAAATATACCACTTCTCTAATAAACTTTGTGACTAGCAATTAGGGGTTCACCTGGGAAAAAACATAAGAATAGTGTCTCTTTGTTGGCTTTTTTATCTGTTTGAAAAAGTACTCAAATTTAACTACACTATTTCTCTGTGGGAGTGAGGAGGAGGATTTGACAAGTCTTTATTCTCCATTTTTTTTACCAAGGTAATTCTCTCTTCCACCCTTTACTGCTCTGTGATTAAGAGATAAGTCATCAGATTGTTACAAGCCAGAGAGCAGGACCTAAACTGATAGATACAAGTACCTATACATAAATAAAAAGCGTTAATATATATCAATATCAAAATTCTTAGTTTTGTATAAATATTACTGTTTGTTTACTGTCAACTCCAAAATTTTATCAGTATAGAACAAGAAGAAAATAAAATAAAGCAAAACAAAACAAATCTGTTAACTAGTTTAAAACTTTTTACATTAAATTTGTAAAATTATGTGGAATTTGCAACAAACCAAAGAATGTTATTTTAACATCAAGTACTAAACTATTCTAAATAGAGTTAAAACATTTATTACCACAGTAGGCAGGATTTTATTTCCTTTAATGCATTTTACTCTGCACAATTACAAGTTTTATTAACTAAAAAATAAAGATGTGCAAAAAAGTCTTCAGAAGATTTATTAAGAGAAAGCATCTAATAGGAAAAAAGAAAATTACTTTTCATTTTATTATGTTTAAACTTGAGAGATCCAGGCTGATTTCTTACCTTGTAACAGCTTTCAGTGCAGTGCTGAGCCCGTGTATCCATCAGTGTTTGATCAGAGACTGACACAGCTGATCAGAAGAATTACAGAATGTCAGAATGGTAGTAGTTGGAAGGAACCTCTGGATGTAACCTGGTACAGCCTTCTTGCTCAAGCAGGGCAACCTTGATTCTCTTGCCCAACATTAAGTCCAGGTGGCTTTTAAATAGCCTGATGTCTAGACCAGATCATTAGGTGTTTAGATGTCAATACCCTGCTTATTTCAGTAAGTTACTAAATTGAGCACAGTAAGGATACTTCTGGATCACTTTTTCACCACTTGTAGTATCATAGAATCATAGAACCATGAACACCGTGAACACCACATCCACATGGTTTTTAAACACATCCAGGGATGGTGACTCAACCACCTCCCTGGGGAGCCTACTCCAGTGCTTAACAACCCTTTCTATAATGAACTGTTTCCTGATATCCAAGTAAACTTAGCCTGGTGCAATTTAAGGCCATTTCCCCTCGTTCTGTCACCTGTCCCCAGTGAGAAGAAACCAGCCCCATTCTCACTGTAAGCACCTTTCAGATACTGGAAGAGAGCAATAATGTCTCCCCTCATCCTCCTTTTCCCCAGACTAAGCAGCCCCAGTTCCTTCAGTCTCTCCTCATAGGGCATATTCTCCAAGCTCTTCACAAGACATGTTGCCCTTCTTTGGACCTGATCCATCACCCCAGTGTCCCAAAACTGAACACAGTACTTGAGATGAGGCCTTAGCAATGCTGTGTACAGGGCCAGGATTACATCCCTAGTAGTATCATTCACAAGAGCACCTTACAGCAGCATAGTCCATATGTTTCCTGTAGATAATGCTGCAAGAGTGCCAACTCACTTTATTTTTTTTTTCCAGATTTGTGAATTGCAATAATTTTTAGACTTTTGGCTCAATGCAGATATTTAACAGTATTTAACAAACAGGTGTCAAGATTCCACTGAAGCCAATTTAAGTACATTTTCATTGGAACAATGTAGTCCAAACTACACTGCCAGTTTATGGCAGTCAAATTATCTGTAGTCTGAATGAAAGCCAAATTTCTCTGATAGGAACAAGGCCAAAGAATAATCAGATGCTCAAGAGTCTTTTCTGCACTAAACTGTAATATTAGCCATTCTTGTACACTTTTCTCTAGCAACAGTACAACTGCCCTTCAGACAGGCTGATGCTGATTTTGCCGTTAGGTGTGCTGATGTTCTAATTATGCAAAAAATGTATTTGTAATAAAACATTTTCTCTCTGCTGAGCTGCTGAGCTGTCACTCACTAGATAGAAAACAAGAACATCGCTCACACTGGGAATGGAAGATATTGGAACCTTTTATTATTTATTTTGTTCCTCATCTCACCAGGTTTGGTCCCTTTCCTGTGGAGATATTTTTCTTGTCTCAGTTTGAATTTGGACCACATTTGCTCTTCTCCATTTCTCGTTCACTGAACTTAATTCCTTAATCTTTCCAGTTCAACCATTTTTCCAAGTGCTTATGCTGTCCTTTCATATAAATGCATTTTCAGTTGTACTCACAACTACTTTCAGGTCCATCTCGCATCATTTAATTTAATTTCATTTTGCTACTTTTCCACTTCCAAGTTTTGCTCGGATTGATTGTATTCTAATCCCAGATGGGTGCAGTTAATTCTTTTTTTTTCTAGTTTTGTCTCAACTACATGAGAGAAAACTACAATTTGTAAGAATTGAAATTGCAAAAGACTGCATTATTCATTATCAGTAAAGTAGTGTGGGGGCTGAACTATGAAAGCATAGATTTAATAGGTTAAACAGATAGCAAAGAAAAAGAAATGCATGGGAATGCAAGAAAGATCAAACTAAATTACAAAAATGAAATAGAGAAAGTAAAAGAAAGGAAGTGATTCATAGGAAACAGAGTAATATGTTAGTAAGAAAGAAAAGGAAAAAACTGAACAGATTAAGTTGAAAGAGAAGTTCAAATATAAATCAATGCAAGATTAATAGAAAGATAATGACATGGAAAAAGTTATAGGATTCGGTTTTGCTTATGTAATCATGATGGAAAACAACCAAAAAGAAATAAAAATGTAGTAATTGTACAAGTATGCTGATCTATGTGCTGAAACAATGTATGGTGTTTTTTAGGCACTGTTGTAAAGCTCAGAGCACAGTGCTTGATAACCTGATTGTACTGGTTTCTGTAACAGTGGCTGTCTAAGTGGTTTACTTCTGTACTTGTCTAGGAGATTTTCCCTTTTTTCTGTGAATCTGAAGTCTGTGGTTTCCTACACCTTCCTTACCTCAAGTGGAGAATATTACAATTTTATCTGCATTGGTCACACCTTGAAACCATTTAGAATTTTTGTAGGGTAGAACATGTCAGACCACATATTAACATTTTATGCAGAAAAATTTGTTATAACATTTTAAACCATATTTGAAATAGTTTAGGTATCAGTTAGTCTAAAAATATTACCTTGTCTTCTGTCTCCTTCACAGCTGAGGCCACCTGAAGTACTTCAGTTAAAAGCACTCTTTGTGGTAATAAACAAATAGGAGGAGGCTGATGGCAAAGTTTTCATTGTGTGAAGTCCTTGTCCTTGAGCCAAGCATTTTGCTGGGGTCCCTTGATAATAAAAAAATTTAAATGCCCAGGGAAATAGAAGTGGGTAAGGCAGATCAGTTTAGCAATGAACTTGTAGGATGCAACCTGATTGTCTGAGGCGGAAGAAAGAACGAAAAAAGGACAAGGGTGCAGAGATGGAAGATGAGGCAGAATAAGTTGGTCTTAGAATGTGAAAGGTGTGATCAGTCCTGGGTTCTGTTGAAGACTGACTGATCATAAAAGAGTTCCATGAACATATACTAGAGGAGAGAATCTATCTCACCTATGGTGAATTTGACATTTCCAGTTTATTTATTTATTTTTTTAATTTTCATGGGGCAAACTTCTGTGCAATGTTGAGTAGGGACTCTATGTACACTAAAAACCATTGTCTCTATCCTGGAAATATTAAATAGGATATGCTGGGTCATATTTAAATGAAGGAAATAGTATAATAAATTGTTGTTTCTTCTACATTATCTTTATAAACTTTTTATTTCCTTCTTGTCAAGAACTAGAAATCGTGTCAGAGTTCACTTCTGACACACTGGATATTTCTTGGTTATTTATTTTTCCCAGTGTCTGTGAGGCGGATGGACTGACTGAAGGTTTGCATTGTTCAGTTGGACCTTTATACGTGAGAATAACAGGATTCTGCATGCATGATGATAACATGTCAAGCAGTGGCTGTCAATGGAAGGAAGAAGCAAAGGCAGCCCAAGCTTAGGTGATCACCCCTATGACAGAGGAGTGCACAGAGAGGGATCAAACATCTAGTTGATGTCCCTGTGGAATGAAGACAGAGAAATGTTCTTGACAGTGGCAACCATGGGATTTTTCTCTTTGTCAGTGAAAGGAAAGTGCAGCTGACAGTCTCAGCCTGGACTTACAACAGCATGAATGGAAATAGCACTGCAGGGTAAATGAACCATAGGAAGAAGTACAGCCCACAGAGTGGAAAGATAATGTTTAGAGCTTTAATTTCAAACAAAATAGTACTAGTTAGTGTTCTTTCCCAAAAGAAATGAACAAACAAACAAACAATAAAAGTGAATAATAATAATAGTAAACAAAAGAAAACTATATAGTGGTTTTCCAAATTGTTGCTTAGAGGAAAGGTGTTTAAGATGCCACATTTCCCAAACTCAAAAATTCCTCATTTTTTAGGCAATTGGAATGAAAGATAAATTTTTTCAATGGCATTTGATTTACTCAACTTTGGTCAGATTGCTTTAGTAAACTACTTGTTCTGCAAATCCTCTCCAAAAGTCACTATGAAACATCCATTACTGCTTATTTGTACATTTACTTACAATTGCTTATTGCCAGCTCCAGCCGCAACATCAAGATATTAGCTGCTGTGACAATCATGCTTCTAGCAGGATGCAAGTTATTTCCTTTCTTCAGTTGAAGAAGCAAAATAACTTAAATAAAGAAAGATCATGTTAAAACAGAAAATTAGCATTTTTAATTTATTAGAATAAGTATCAGAAAATTCTCAGGTTAAAAAAATAATAATTTTCCTGTATTAGCATAATAATATTAGCTTTAGTTCCCCTGACAAATCACAGCTTTAGTCAGAAATTGAACTGATTAAAAAGATATTTAGAAATTCTTTGCTTCCTTGAAATATATTTTATCTTCAAAGATGAACAGATTAAGATACCTATTTGGATGAGGCAGAGCTGGCTTTTCATTCCCAGTCTTCTGTTTGTCAAGTACATCTCATAGATTCATAGATACATTAGGTTGGAAAGGACCTACAAGATCATCTAGTCCAACCATTCTCCTATCACTATCCCTGCCCAACTACTAAATCAAATCCCTTAGCACCTCATCTAAACGCTTCTTGAACAGCGCTAGGGATGGTGCCTCAACCACCTCCCTAGGCAGGCCATTCCAGTGCCTGACCACTCTTTCAGAGAAAAAATTTTCCTCAAATCTAAAGTCTAAATTTAAAAATCTCAGTCCTTGGATCCATTTTCCTAATGGTAAAGGTACAAGGATTACATCCTCTTAACTCTTAACTAATTACAGAATGAGAGTTGATTCTCCTCTGTGGCAACTGGAACCATGTAACTTAATATAATCCAAAGCCATTCTGTTTTTATGAACTTTTCATCATTTCATTTACATTTATGAGTTTTCATGAATAACTGCATATGTTAAAATTCACAGTGCCTTCTTGCCACCAGATTTTGCTCATGACTTTATCATCTTTCATGGATTATGCCAGAATATTTAGTTGTTCTTTTGAGTTAGATTCTAGTCATTTTGAGGCTATTGATCTATCAGAAAAGCCTAAAAGATGAGAAACAATACAGAATATATTTTTACTTTTCCAGCAAGGGCAGCACCATCAAAACTTAGACTGCTCTGATTACCAATTGTTAAAATAAAACCAATTGTTTTCTTATTTGATGAAAGAGTATTCTCCAAGCCAAGGAAGTATAAGAGGATTTTAAAGTGTTGCAAAATATTAACTAAAATGTTAAGGTAATTATGTAGTGCAGTTTGAATTTCCATCCTTGATTCAGTAAGAATCTTTATAATTTCAAGACTATGTGCTCTCTATTCTTTTCTTTTTTATCTATATTGTTTTCCTCAATTATGTGACCCTGTGTATCTGTCAGTGCAATGTCTTACTCTTACTGTTCTCCACTGCTACATTTTTTTTTATTGCTTTGTGGTTTAAAATGTGGTCTTATGCTTTATTTACTGACTATTGGACTACTGTTGCAGCTCTGCTTCAACTACAATGTTTCACTGTGGGCTTTTCTTTAACACTCACCACAAATTGTTTCACAGTTCTTAAGTAGTTCCCACACCACCTCTGTGACACGAAGGACACCTGTTAGACACATTTATAAAAATGTATATATATATATTTAAAGAAAAGTGATATAAGTATATAGAGAGATTGTTAGAGGCTGTTTTGTTGTTGTTGTTTGTTTGTTTGTTTGTTTGTTTTGTCTGTAACAGGAGTAAGAAATGATCAGAAAATGATCAGAAAGGACAAGGAGAAAACAAGAAAAAAGGATGGAACCATTAATGATAAACAAATGTTTTGGCTTTTTTTTTTTTTTCTCAATTCTTTTATTTTCCTTTAGAGATAGCGTATCATAATGACTATATTACAATCACTGATGCAAACCTCCCTGCTGCTTCAGGGAGCTATGTCATGATGACTGAATGCTGAAGTCCAAAGAATACTTATACTTTGCTAATGCTCTGGATAAGTTTCAACTCTTTTTTATTTTTATTTTTTTATTTTTTTGTTTTTCTTCTGTCAATCAGATTCTATAATCTCTCTACACATTGTTAGTGGTAGTCCCAACTACAGGAAATCCTAGTCCTATTGTTGAAATCACGAACCTTCGTGTTATATAACACACTGGTATTCTGGAATGTAACACTGCATGTTTTTCTACAAGACTTGCTGATTCACTTTGTCCCTAGTCTCCAAAACTGGTTTACACAAATAACCTTAAATCAGAAACCACATTTCTCCCCTTTAGCTCTCTATTTTATTTATTTATTTTAATGTTAGTAGTAAAACCTAAAAGCTTCACTACACTGTCCTGAAAATAACTGGAAGCATTATCTGTATCAATGACAGACTGAATCCTTGCTGCTGTCTTAAATAATGGTTGCACATTTTTTCTCATAGTTCTGTCCTCATTCATGAAATATCATCCTTCCAATCTGGGGCCTAAGGAACTCTAGCAGAAGATGCATACTTTAGTCTATACTGCATAAAATGGTAGGTCTGAAGTAACCAATTAGTACGAATAAAACAACTTTATTTAGATGCCTAAAAACTGCAGTGTTTGTTTTATTGCTATTACCAGGGAAGAGATTTAAAATGTGGCAAGATGTTTGCGTATACATCACAATGTATAAGTACAGAAAGGAAGAGCATGCAAATAAATGTTTATATTACATTTATGAAATTCCACTTCTCTGCTATGGAGTATTTGCTGCTGCAGGAAACTGCTGTCAACACCACTGACACATAAAGAAACAGCATTTAATTAGTGTAAGGCTATTTGAATTGCGCACTTGAAGAGAATGTGATTAATATTTTTGGATTATATTTTCCTATTGGTATCACTTTGCATCAATATTAACTTCACCTGTATACATTTCTGAGTTCATTGTTAATATTTTCATGATTTATTTAAAGTCCACTGAAATATTATTGTTTCCAAGAACAATACCCGAGGTCACTTCAAACTTTTAATTCTATGTATAAAACAACAACCACAAAAGAAAAAGTAGATTCTTTCTCTTTGTGACTGTTGCCACAGTCAGTTATATTCTATAAATTTGTATGATGTGGATTGCTGGCAAAAAAATTACTCAAAATTTTCAGTGCCTTCTACAAAGTTGCATTTTGCATTTAGGTTATAGAATAAAAGATGGAATACATGGGATACCATGCTGTATTTTGTAAGAATAAAGAGCAAATCTGCCCGACAGTAAAAATACTTAACCCTACAGTAAGCTGATATTCTGTTTTCATTCACAGATTGATGTGCTTATATTTTATATTTTACTCGTGTGCTCCCTGAATATTGCAAACAGAGTGAAGTCAAAGCTTCTGCAGTGCCCCAGTACTTGGTGAGATTGCCTGACTTTACACACAGTGAAGTCTGAAGATGTGCTGTATTGCTTTTCTTTCTTTTGTTTTTATCATTCCCTGTATATGATAAAAAAGAAGTACTTCATTTTATGATTGCTTAGCAGAAAAAGAAAAATTGGATTTTTAGAAACAAACAGGTGAAAAGATGACTATCCAATGAAAAACTATTTTTTTTCTCTCTATTACACTGAAATGCCCGAGGGTTAAGAACACACAGTGCTTTTGTAGTCCTTTGCAGGGCATAGCAGATGTGTTTTGCTGACTGACTTCACATTTCGTTTAATGCATCAGTTGGCTATGATTACTTACTCTGAATTTCAAGAACATTTCCTCTACAGCAGAGTGAATGCTTTTTATTGTTGTTGATTTTTTTTGCTTTTATTTTGTTTGTCTCTGTGTGTGAGCATTAAGTGAACAAGTGTGTGTGTGGGGAGGGGGGGTAGGTAAATTTTTACTGTTATTTTGCTTTCTAACATTCCTTCTTCTTCTATATAAACCATGCTAGACCATGCAGACAGTGGAAAAAGTTACCAAACAGTTACTGCAGTTGCTGAGATGGTAAGATCAGGTCGAGTCAAAGTGAATAAGTGGATTTAATCATTTTGAAAGTGTTCCATGAGTGCTGTTGTCTCTAGTATATCAGAAAAGTGGACAAATCACTAAACTCTGCATTCTGTGGTTTCACAATTAGACACTGAAAACTCAATTAACATTTCAGGTAAGTTAATATCGAACATAGTAAGCCTCTATTTATTATGCATAGTAACATAACGGGCTAAGAGGGTTGGAAAGAATTGAGGCAAATAGGAAATGGCAAACTGAGGAAATGCCACAACTACAAATACACTTTGAAATAGAGACAAGCTATGTGACTCTGTGGCTCACTGGGAACCCTTGAGAAGTGCTAAACACAGCGATGTCCCAGTAAATCCAGAGACTTGTGAATGCATTAGAACTTCCCATGAACTTCTTTCTGCCTGGAAACACAGCAGCAATTAAAAACCATTAGGTTTCATTCATCCCACTTTACTGGTGACCATCAGCTTCCTATTACTAACATAATTATACATGTGTAACCTGATAACTGGTCATGATATGAGATTTTCCTTTCTTTTTAAATGTCGTCAGGTAAAGTCATATTTACATTGATATCCAGAAGAACTTGCTCCAATGAAAGGATCTCATCTTACAAAAGCTTGTATTTCAAATATTAATTATAATAAATGTAATAATATTTTATAATACAAATAGGCTTTTATCTGTTACAGTGTAAGGAGTGTTCAAACAGGTAAGTACAGGAGCCAATCCTAAGGAAAGGTTTCCTTGCCAGGTTTCCTGTAAAAATTATTGAAATTTCAGAACACACAGGTAGAGAAACTGAAGAGAGAGGTGATACATTTTCCCAGGAAATTTAATGATGCTTCTTGAGGATTCAAATCTCTAAATTTCATTGAGTAGCTGATTTCCAAGGAACTTCTAAAAACCCTGAACTTTGCTTTCAGCTGTTATCTGTTTCTGTGACAAAAAAGCAAATATTTTAAAAAGCCTACTACCCTTCACTTAATGCTCACAGTCTGATGTACAGTGCAGAAAGAATATCTTCAAAACTGTGGAGAACATCATGCAAAATGAAAAGCTGTACACTGTGCAAACAGGTGGCATTTCTATACTCACATAAATATTCAATGGAGTGTAATTTTACGTGTATTTCCTTATTTATGTTCTCATGAATGCATGCATCACTTATTTTTAAAATATAAACTACAGTGCTAGGATTCAGGATGCACTTTTTCATGTTAAACATGAATTTTTAAGCCTTTATGCAAGACTTTTAGAAAGTAAACCTTTTGTTTCACAAATAAAATTTTACTCTATCTTGATTCAGTTAAAAGTGACATGAACAGTGCTGTACAAGAATGTCTCTGTTATATGTTTAGCCTGTAATTCTCATTACTCTGGGATATCTCTTTCAAAGCCATGATGGATGCATTCAGTGCTTATTTCAGATGTGACTCTGAAGCAACTGTTGTGTCAGCTAGTAGCCACTCAATGTCAAAAGTACTATACAAAAGTTCCTGTATAAATGAACACAATTTGTAACAGACACAAATACCCTCTTTTGTGCTGTGTTTTGTCTCTTAAAGAGTATCACCTCCTGCTTGCCACCTCTAGGAGGAAAGATGCCACCTTATGCTCTCTACTTATCTGCCCTCAGGAGAGAGCATAATCATTTGTGTGGAAAGAGACAGTCAGTAGGACTGTATTTTCATTTCTTCTTTTCACTAAATGAAGGCATAAGTTGGAAGAAATTAAACAAACAAAAAAAAAAAGGTTGTTATTTTTAATTTTACAAAAAACATCTACTTCCTCTCCCTGTTTCACTGCATATATTTTTATCCTATGTTCTTCTTGTAGGAGAATCACACTTCTTGGAAACTGAGTAACTCGTTTTAATCTTTTTCCCTTTTCTACAGCATGTCACTAATGCCTTAAGAAGACCAAACTTATAGAGAATTTTATTTTCTTCCATATTCTTTTCCCAAATTGTTTTCTTTTTTTTTTTTCTACTAGTCTTGAATTTGTAAATAAGAGGATGTGGTCTCAGACTATCACTGAAAGGCGCAGTGTTTCAGATATGGTGATGTACAGCCTTAATTCTATCCATCAGAGTGTAAACTAACACTAAAACAAATGGATACTGAAAATACAGCCAAAACTAGATAATAAACCTTCCTGTAAGTAGCTTGAGAACCAACATAAATCTTTGTTTTCTGTCTAAAATAATCCATCTGTATTGATTCTTTTAGCTAATTGTCTCTGACTTTGATTCAGTTTACAAATCCAGCAAAACAGAGCTTTCTTTGGTATTGTTAGGTCTTGTTCAGTCCTTCGCAGAATCAAGATATTTAACTTACCCCCAATGTATATATATTTTAACTTTCTAGAGTTGTCAGTATTGACTGCAATCTAAACAGTAGACAAACTGAATGAGATCTGTTGTGCTGTGAATTGTGCATAGATCAGATTTGGAGATGGTAGAGAAAATTAAGCATAAGCTCTCTCTATAGTATAAAGTTCAGAAACTTGGATACTCTGCCATTATGTGAGTTTCTTTGTCAAGACATAAGGTATTCTAGAGTTGTTTTAAAGTTCCCCATTTTCAGTTCATCTGTAAAAGAAGATTTTAAAAAATGAACTGTTATTAAGAAAGTTCTATGATAAGAATGGTTAATTTTTAAAATTGTTTCTTTTCTTTTTTTTTTTTTTAAATCCAGTTCAGAGCAAGTAAAATGAAAACAAAAATTCAGTATGAGTTACCTGAATGTGAGAAGAACAAGAGCTTCTTCCTTTCAAAAACATCTGTTTTATTAAGTCTAAAGAACATACAGATTGCCATCTGTTTACAAGCATTTAGCTATATCAAGCCTATCAGCCATCACTGAACCAAGGAGAGTTGTATAGACTTGTTGAAACTAGGCATCATACTTTGTGCAAACAGGTAACTTTAGGAAGGAACACAGAAACCATAGAAATGCTTGGTCCATTGAAGACAAGTGTAGTCAAGCAAAACTGCTGTTTGCAACTTAATGAGGGGGTGATCCCCTGGACATAAGGACAATGGTGGGTAGGGTTGCTGTTTACAACACAATGGGGGAGTCCCTTGAAGATAAGGGGGAAGAGTTGCTGTTGCGACACAGCTCAGTCCCCTAAAGGTTTCACAAGGATACCACCAGGTGGGCCCAGAGACCCTCCCCCCATTCTAGGTTGTAACCAATTTCTTGAAAATGTGATGAATATGTATAGACTATGCCTATAAATACGTAGTCACTACTTTTCTTGTTATGCATGCTTGGTGGAGCAATCCCCCACGCACCCAGTGCTGTAATAAAGGGAATACCTGCTTGACATAACTCATTGGTGTGTCATGTTACTCTGTCAGATTTCTCAGCTTCAAGTTCTCAAAAATTCTCATGATTCAGTAGGAAACATTAAATAGTTAAGAAGTCCAAGACCACAGACTAGTGGTTAACACAGTTACTCTTTATTTTCCTTTGTAAACATTTAAAAACATCCATAACAAACTCATGTGAATTATATAATTAAACATGAACTGATTTTTGTGCACTGAGACAGAAAAAGGCATATGAATCACATCAGTTAGTCTTGAATTAGAGCTCAACTGTAGTGAAAAGTGTATGAATGCAACAACTTATTACCGTAATTTACTTTAGACAGCACATTTTGTTCTAAAGTACTTTTTCTTCTATAAATTTGAAATTTCACTGTCATATAATGTACACACTGATTAATCTCTGGAGAATTCTTTCAAAAGCAATTTTTTTCTTTGATATCCATAGTTCAAACTAACAAAAAATGTAAAAACTTGCTTTTAATGCCAGCTACAAATAATTATCACACAAATCACTGAAGGTCTGTTTCAAAATCCCAGAAGTCAGTGACAGTCCTCAGGAAAAGGAACGGTCCTTTGGTGCACTGCCAGGCCCATACTGTCTGTAAGGTGAAGAGTAATTTGCACGTTTATTAGTTCAGCTGTCTGCACATTAGCTCTACTTTTTATTTTTCCTAAGATATATTCATGATCACATTCGCCATCTAAATGCTCCTTTAAAGAACAAATCTTGACAGCATGAATACTGTGACAAAGCATATTAAAATTATCGTTATTTCACTATTACTGAAATAAAGAAATCAATAAGTAGATACTTAACAGCAAAGTTTTGTTGCTGTTAAGCAAATTTATTGGCAGTGCTAAAGTAGCATCAAGATGACTCTCCAAGAATGCTCCATCAGTTGATCCTTTGTGAACAGGTTATATTTTCACAGACACAGCCTTATTTAGCGACTACCTTGGGGTGGTAGTTTACTTCCTCCTTACACTTCTTTTGTCCCAAAGATTGCTGTGGAATGCAAGGACAATCGAGAAGTCTCTGCATGCAAGGATAAGAAAGACAAAGGGTAACATCTTGATTCTGTCTGTCATATTCTAGGCACTCCGTTGTTGTTTCTTTTGCCTTTATTAAAGCAGACCAGCATTGCAGTGTCTCCTCATCTACAATAAATAATACATCACAATTATCATATGCAATATCTAAAGACTACTATGGTGTTGCAAGCAAATATTAACAATATTTTCTGTAATTCTTCAAATTGTTATAATCTGAGAAAAAAGTAATTGAACAGATTGTCCTGACAGAAAACATAACAGAATGTTATCTTGTTACGTCTTACGACAACCTCTTTATTTTAAAACCCTCTTCATTTCACCAGTAAATCTTCATCTTGGTGGATCTTCACCTCTAGTATCCAGCTGACACATGACTTCACACTTGAATCCTGTTTTCTTCGAGGAAATATCCATGGTTTTGCCCTACCAAATGAGAGGATTTGAGTAGGCATGAAGGGGCATCCTACTGCCTGCATACTCTGCTATAGGCTCCTCTCACCAATGCAGAGTCATGCTAGTTCAGAGGTGCTAGGGCTTTCGAGATGTTCAGAGAAAAGATTAAAATGTCCATCCAAACCTAACCTAGAAGGGTAGATAGCACTACTGTGGTAGATATGACCTTTGAATGGGAAGTCGGTGTACTGGGGATGCTGTGATAGAAGAGACAAGCATTTTTCACTGAAGATGAGTTTAGATCTCCAAAGACTGCAAAAACCAACAAACTTTTTTTTTTTTTAATCAAAATAAAGATGTTTGGTTGCTACAGCTGAACAAGCCTGGAGAGCAGTTAAATATGACTACCAAATGTCTGAAGAAGGATTATTGCAAATAATGGCCTACTGAAAAATAACTTCTAACAAAACAATTTGATCATGATAGTAAAATCTTAGCTAATTAAGAGTGAAAACACAGATATGCCATCTTTCAAAGCTATCTCTCTTGAAATATAATGACTTGAAAAACTGCAGTACAACTTTTATATTGAAAATTCTTGTCAGCAAAATATATATGGATTTTAAAATAACATTTGGAATTTAAAAATGCTCCAGTAAATTTCAAAATGTGAAACAAATAAACTTTGCTTTAGTTGTTGCATAGCATACTGAGGGTGACAAAATTAGATCAGTAGATCATCTTTTTATAATAATAAATACAGTGTACATCTTTGAAATACAAATCAATCATTTTTAACGTAATACTAGCCAGAAGCTGTATTTCTAATCAACAAATGAAGAAGAGCATTCCTCCATTACTGCTTATTATCATTGCAAATGTTTAAAATTGTGATAAGTCATTACTATGGCATTGCTATAGGAATCAGGCAACAGATTTCCTTATAATTGTGATTATTCAAACTTTCATGAACTGGAGATTTTTACTGGCTCCAGCTCTCTATCTTGTCTCATAGAAGCCTATTAATATTTGAATATAAAAATACAATCTTGCAGCCCTAATGGCATAGTATGCTGATTCATCAATCCTCTTTTTATAAATATGTTCTGTAATAGTATAAAGAGTGGTGGACAGAATTTTAGTCAACTAGTTACAGAAAGCAGTGTAAACAGGATAAGCTACTGAAAGTAAATGTGACAATGCAAAATACCTCATGAATAAAAAATAATAATAACTATATTAAAAAAAAACATAAAAGAAACTCTGTTTAAAGTCTAACAGTAGCATCGCATATTAAAGCTAACTCTGCCTGTTATGATGATATTACATGAACAGGAGAACTGTGAATGATCTTTTTCTGATCTCTTGAATAAGTGAAGCAAAAACATTCTGACAGCTAAAAATCAATATTTAATATATGATGTGAAAATATAATGTAAAACTTTCTGCAATACACTATGATTAAGATTATTCCAAAGCTTATGTAAACATACTCATTAAGTGGGTACAATTACAATCACTGCTTGCAATATCTTTTAGTAAATACTACTGGATTTTTAAGCACAAGGGACAAAATGTATCTGATAGCTTGGCAGGGATATTATAGGTTTGGTGAGTCAAAAAATGAGTAGGTTTCAAGCTCTCAAGAAAGAGAAATAAAGTTATAAGATTACTTTAGACTATAATTTCCCCTGACTCTAGTTTCTTTAATTAGACACTGGGACAAATTTCAATTTCTCTGTCTTGTTTCTAAAAAAAAACAGAATTATTTTCATCTTCTTTCCAACTTCTATAAGAAAATGGTTGCCAAGCATTTCCACTTATAGATAAGACACAGTTTTCCCAGCATTTACCAGGGCAAAGCAAGCTATTTTAGACAGAATATGCCTCTGCTTCATTGCCAAGAGTCTGAAATCACCTGTGTTTCAGTGGGTTTAAGAGGGACAGAAGTTGCCTGCCCTGAAAACAGCATAAACACAAGCTGGATCTGTCTAGGAAATCACGTAGCTGGGGAAACACAAGTGTGTGCCCAGGCTGATGTGTTCTTCTTAATAACACACATATTAGCTCAAGCACAACAGCCTCCTGACCAAGATGTCAGGAGGAAAACAAAGGTTTGGAACCTTAGCGCAAAGGTTAAGAAACTATACGGCATGTGGAGAACTATCAGGGGATCAGGCCCCATGAAAGTTAGGTCCTCCTTGACCAGCCTGATCTCCTTCTATGACCAGGTAAGCCACCTAATGGACGAGTGAAAGGCTATGGGTGAAGCTTGCCTAGACTTCAGTAAAGCCTTTGACTGTTTCCCACAGTATAATCCTGGAGAAAAAAATCCAAGCCTGTGGCTTGGACAGGTATACTCTGTTGGATGAAGAACAGGCTGGATGGCCAGGCCCAGAAAATGCTGATGAATGTTTGTCAAAATCTTCTGAGACAACAGATTTATTGCCATTTAATGACTTTCATCTGAATAATCTGGTCATGTTTTTCCCAAGTACCCATTGAATTTCACTGGAATTTACATCAAATCTTATTCTGATACATGTGTAGTGCTAAACCAGATCTTTGATGTTGTCCACTTTAGACATAAAATCAAAGCCATCATTTCAGCTTATAATATGGTTCATGTTAAATTCCAAATAGAAAATAATTGTCTCTAACAATGTTCCTTATGTTATTAGCATAAAATTGTTCACCTAGGAAGTCACACAAGGAGTATTAGCACAGATTGGTTTTAATGTTACGGATTACACTTAGTTCTTCTCAGTCCTTTTAGGTAAGCCCAAACAAATGATCTGCATTTTCAGATATTTCTGCAGTTCAACATGTATTGTAATCATAACTACAACTGGAGAACACCATATTAGAACTGGGTAAAATGAAACAGGACTTAAATCAAAGGATTTTGAGCTGCCAAAGCCTGGAAGAGGTAATGCAGACCCTTCTTCCAAATATTCTATTGAAACAGTCTCTCAAAAGAACTTTAAAGTATTAAAGTTTTTATCTACTGAGGAAAGAAAGCCTTTCTGTTATCTTTAGCAAACCAGAGATAAAACACTAGGTATTATACAAAACAGAAGAAATCTTCAAAGCTTTATTTGAATATTATTATTCTGAATGTTTAAGATCTCACTGGAATGTGTCAGATACAAGCTCAATAAGCCCCCAAACTAGAAAATGTCTGAACCACTAGTTATAAAATAAATAGAGATGTAAAAAAAGAAATAACAAGAGAAAACACTGACAAGGAAGTAAAAAAAAATATTGTTAACGTGATATCTACTGAAGAGAATAGATGAGCTTATTCCTTCACAATAGTGTTTTGAAAGTACAGACTTGCCATGCTGTTGCTATTTCATACTCCAGTCTAGATAAAGAAACTAGAAAAGAAATTACATCATTATGATTTTTGGAGGCCTCAGATCAAGAGATAATGTCCAAAAAAATATATATATATCATAGAATCTTAGAATAGTTAAGGTTGGAAAAGACCTGCAAGATCATCTAATTTAACTGTCTACCTACCACCACCATGCCCACTGAGACAGTTTCCTAAGTATAACATCTAAACCTTCCTTAAATGCCTGCAGGAATGCTGACTCCAGCTCCTCCATGGGCAGTCAATTCGACTGCCTGAACATTGTTTTGGAAAAAAATTCTTCCTAACATCTCGCCTGAATCTCCCCTGGCACAGATTAAAGCCATTCCCTCTCAACCTATTGCTATTTATGTAGGAGAATAGACAAACCTCCACCTTGTCACAACCTCTTTTCAGTCTTTTACTTTCTCTTTCTTTCTCGCTTTCTTTCTTTCTTTCTTTCTTTCTTTCTTTCTTTCTTTCTTTCTTTCTTTCTTTCTTTCTTTCTTTCTTTCTTTCTTTCTTTCTTTCTTTCTTCTTTCTTTCTCGCTTTCTCTCTTTCTTTCTTTCTTTCTCTCTTTCTCTCTCTTTCTCTCTTTCTCTCTTTCTCTCTTTCTCTCTTTCTCTCTTTCTTTCTTTCTTTCTTTCTTTCTTTCTTTCTTTCTTTCTTTCTTTCTTTCTTTCTTTCTTTCTTTCTTTCTTTCTTTCTTTCTTTCTTTCTTTCTTTCTTTCTTTCTTTCTTTCTTTCTTTCTTTCTTTCTTTCTTTCTTTCTTTCTTTCTTTCTTTCTTTCTTTCTTTCTCTCTTTCTTTCTCTCTTTCTTTCTCTCTTTCTTTCTCTCTTTCTTTCTCTCTTTCTCTCTTTCTCTCTTTCTCTCTTTCTCTCTTTCTCTCTTTCTCTCTTTCTCTCTTTCTCTCTTTCTCTCTTTCTTTCTTTCTTTCTTTCTTTCTTTCTTTCTTTCTTTCTTTCTTTCTTTCTTTCTTTCTTTCTTTCTTTCTTTCTTTCTTTCTTTCTTTCTTTCTTTCTTTTTCTTTTTTTGTATTTCAATATTGTTTTAGAACAGATAAAGATACGTAAAGCTGTACAGATGACATAAAGATACCAAAACGTCCAATTGCTTAATTTACAGCATTTTTCTTTAGAATAGACAGACACACATTCAGGCACTGTATTTCCTGAAGTCACAATTAATTTAATGGAAATACATAGCCAGCAAAATTTACGCCTCATTTAGATAGTGTGTTCTCACTCATAGATCTGAAAATAACTTGCAAAGGTGTCATTTTCACTTTATGTGTGGGCTGCTCAAGGTGGGCTAATTCATTTACATGGAACAAGGCAAAGGCTGCTTTTGTTATGTAACAAAGCTCTCCTGAATCCCATCTGGAGCTCATATTACCAATGTTCACTCCTTTTTGCACCTTTAATGACTGAGTGCTCTCCCTAAAAAACAGTCCACAAGAAAAGAGTTATCAGTGTTCCCTTTCAAACTTCACAATGGAAATATACAGAATGAGTATTAGTTCTGTATGTCTTACTAGAGAAGAACTGCTTCTTATGGTGGGAAATTCTCAGTCTTATTTTGTAAAAATTAATTCAGAATTTATAATAAAACAATTTAAATTCTCAATGCAGTGACTCATTCTGAGTAAAAGTTGATGGTCATTTGTTTTTTTGTGACAGTACAGAATTATGAAAGACATATGTATTTATGAGAATACTCATAATTCCTCAAAAGAGTATCTGTCTTCAATTATTATTAAAAAAAAAAAAAAGGCAGTAAGGCAGGCTAGGAGCAAAGGCATTTATACACTACTTTCAATTTTGCATTGCTGGATAATGATGTAACCCTCTAACACATCATAGAAAATAATGAGTTTTTAGCTTTCTCCAGAGCTTCATCATATTAAATCAGGCTTTAGTTCCTCTATTTAAGATCTTAACCTTCCACTGTGAGCAAAGAAAATTGCATCAAGACAGATAAGAAATAGCCATTATATAATGTTTATAGCACAGACACATCACACAGGGTTGAAAAGACCCTAAGAATGCTCATCCTTGTCCACCATCAGTGGTTAGCAGACGGAAAAACAAAATTATGAAGAACTAGTGAACTCTGTGTAGGAAAATGTTGCTATTAATATATTAGTATGTATATTTACTAAGGTCCTTACAGTAACCATGAAAAATAAAAAAGTGAGAAATAACATTTAAAGCTCTGTTCCGTTTCCCTTTTCACTCAAAAATGGAAAGTAGAACTTCTGCTCCTTTTGCTTTTCTGAAAGCTTGTTTTTCATCTTAGATTCCTGTATTTGTAAATGAGTCAAGAAACTAGGACTGTGTTTTAATCCAAGTGGGCAGTAACTGTGCCCATACAAATACCAAGCAAATTGACTGAGGAGACAATGTGAGGAGAGATTTCTGCAGATTGTAGGAATGTTTTCTTGAAGCTTTTTTAGGAAAGAGATGGAAGCACATCTATGTGGTTTTATCTTTTTACAAAGAAATAATTTAAATTATTATGGGTTGATTAGTACTACTTTCTCAGCTAATGTCTTCATTCTTCCACAATGGAGGCTTGTTAAATATTTAAAGTCAGAGTAATCTGGTGCAGTTCAAATCCTTTCCTTACAACAAGGTATGTGATTTTGAATAAACTCCCAAAAGTCAATTTTTCAAAAGCATCTTAATCATTTTTTTCAGAAATAGTTGAGAGACAGATAAACTAGAGCTTAAGTTTTACATTTCCTTGTAATACTTAAACTTCTTAAGAGCCTAGCTGCTCATAGATTGCCTCTGGCAAATCTAGTGCAGGAGTTTCACATTATTCACTCTTCTCATCCAAACCTTATGCAAGTTACATCCCTGTCAAAGTGACAAAGGCAAATGTGTACCTGAAGCTTGGGGTTGCCATCTGTAATCCAGTAAAGATCATTACAAGATGAGGGCTGATTTGAGCTAGTAAGTCCACTGTGATTCAGAAACTGCATTTTGTAGCTCTTGTTAAAGTTCTGCCATGTCTGCTACAATTGGTAGTATGCATTTCCTTTTGTCACTTTAAGAAAAAAGTGTCTTCTTCAGCAGAAGTCTGAGGTGGCATTTAAGTCAAGTGAAAATGTCTGCCAGCTTCAAAGCATAGGTATCCTATGGACAAGCTGACCAGAAAATTCAGTCTGCATAAAAGATCAGTCTAATGTGTCGACAAGAGGACTGAAGAAAGCATGCAAAAGGACTCTAGAAAAAAAAAGATACCTACAGAATATAGCCACAGCTGTCAACATTAACCTGGTTCTGTTTCATACATTGGATATGCAGAAAATAGTACAGTTGATGAATTCATGTCACTCTAACAGAGAAATGAAAACAAACAGCACAGCAAATATGAGGCATAAAAGTGGATATCCCAGAAACTTAGGAGAAAGAATTACTATCAGTTACAGGTATATTATCCTTCTAAACAGAACTATACCATTAGATTATTTGTAGTCACTTATGCAAAGTTCTAGTATGTGTTAGACCATTCTTCTGGTCTGAGACACTTGTAGACTCCAAAGTCATTCTAAAGAATGGGAAGAAATCTGATGTATTATGAAAGATTAAATAACTAGTTGTAAAAAAAGTTACATAATTTTTAGTATAAAATACAACACTTCGTTAAACTAGTTATCTGCAATATGAAATGGATGCTAACATAAATTTGGACCTGTAGTTTGATGGCCTTCACTTTTTCCATTTAATCTGCTCATGATAGCAATAGTTAACATTTTTTTTGCTGTAAAATATTAGAAAAAAAATCCAGAACACAGAACAAAACTCCACAGTTCTTACAGCTAGGTACACTGTACCATTGTTTCAGATGTATCATTAAGAAAAGTCAACATGTAGTTCAAGTAAGTTCAGTTGTAAAAAAACAGTGAACCATGAGAACAGATTTTTAAATCCTTTGGATCAGAAGACACAAATGAGATATCCACAGCCAAAGGAATCTGGCCTTCAAATCCAGAGGCTTCTAATGTAATTGGCAGGCCTACAGATTTAGAACATATTTAATAAATGATAAGTTCAAGAGAAAAAAAAAAAAGAGTCCTCAAGACAACATTAACTCTAGATTGAGGAATTAAGAGGAGTTACAGATCACTGTAAATGTTTTGCTTAATCAGCAGCTCCTTATTGTCTTTACATTTGAAACAGATCACTAAGTCTTCCTAGGATTGAGCTTCCTAAACATAAACAAGAATGAAGAAAAGAAGGATCACTACTGAGAATAATAGCAGCAACTATAGTAGTAGAAGTAATATTAATGATAATGTTCTTAAACAAAATTAATGAAATATTATTAAAATATACTGGCAAAATAATGACCAAGAATCTCAGATAACTATAAGCTACACAGCTCTTTTCTGAATCTTGTTTTTATATTCTATATGATGTTTTAACTTCTTTTGGGAGCATTTCATTGGTTTCTGTTTCATAGATGTAAAAAAATACCAAAGATTTATAATGATAAAATTACTAACTACAGTAATATTTCATTGTAAAACTAAACTGTTATTGACATCATGGCATGTGAGTAGTCTGATACATAACTGTGCTGATGTCAGATTATGCACAATCTGAATCTGCTTCCTCTATTTCATATAAAGGTTTCTCCTAACTTAGTTTTGGTTTAATACATTTGCCTTACCAGTAGTTTTGTATAATTTTAGACATATAAGAGATAACAAAAGAAAAATTAATTATGATAGGTAGTCTTGATTTTAACTCAGTGATCAATGGCTACATGGTAGAAAACTTCAAATAACATCTGTTGGAAAAAAGGGCCCAGGGGTAGAAATGTAATTGTGATTTAACAGCAGTTACATCTCAGCAGTATGGTACTTCCCTTATGAGTTAACAGAGATATATACTATACGAGTATATTCGTTGGTAGCCAGTTTTATGTTTGAAGATACTATTAAGGGGGAAATGGTAAACTGGGGAATTTTTGCACTTTGATGGAGGTGGTGTAGCAGTTCTGTAGTGAGTGTTCAGGGAGAACAGCCATTCTGACAATGGTTTAAATGAAGTCTGTAGGAGTGGGATTTAGGGGAGAAAGGACAGCCCACCACTTATGTCTCATAGTCACCGCAGCATGGCCTCACTGATAACATTCTCTGAGCACTTTTGCAAGCTCTGTGAGAAATAGACAACAAGGAGGAAAAAATTAATAAAAAAAGGGAAGTGTTGTCCAACTCATAAATTCTAATGCACCTTCAATGTATGCATAATCTAAGTTTATAGGTTGTTTAGACAGAACTAAAATCCAGTTCACTGCCCATTGTGTACCTAGGTGCATCTGTCAATTATGTACTGACAAGGGTTATATACTCTGCTCAGTGAGTGTATAGCATTTGTGAACAGAGTCCTCAGGGGCTCTCCTGTGTTTCAGTTCATATTGCACTTTTTTTGTTATTGTATTTTTTTGAGGGTCACAGGACGGCATGGGGCATGGAATAAGGATGGCTTAAATGAAGTACTAGTAAAGATAAAACATTACCTAGTCTAGAATTGTGTCATTTAGGAGTATTTCATTTATGCAAGAGCAATTGGGTATTATTAGTAAATTAAAGAGGAGCAACAGTTACACATAGCAGCAGAGGACCTGGTAATTCCTTCACTAGCTTTCTGAGAGAAGCATGCTAATTCAAGCTCACAGGATTCTACAAGCATATCAAATCTGATTCATCTTATGTATGATCATCTTGCAAAGCTAATTTATCACTGTTTCATTACCAAATTCCCTCACAGAGCAGTGATGATCAAGACAAAGATTTGGAAAAAATTATGTACAATTCTCTACACACCTGGTAAGCATGCCAGTTCTTGATTTTGTAGAGCTGTGTAAATTGGTGTCTCGTGTATGGAAAAACCATTCTGTATTTCTACCCAGCAGGCTGAAATCACTAGCTGTTGACCACAGTTTTACATCTATGAACATTTTTCTGCACACAGGTTTTGAAATGCTACAATGTGCCCATAACTAGAACAGTCACAGTGACAGTATCACAGTAATATGGATCACAGTGTTTCAGAAGAATAGAGTTTAGGAAAATTGACTGGAAAACCCAAAACAGAAATTTTGTCGTAGATGTGCTCACTGGTAACATATAGCTTCACTCATCATTAACAAATCTGAGACCCAGCTTACATTCTTGAATAACCACACCTCAGTTTCTAAACAAGAGTCTTTTGTAATTAGTAAAGAAATTTTGTATAAAATAGGTAGTTAGTTTGATTTATTCTATCAATGTTTATTTGCTTATTTTTGCTTCAAGAACAAGATCAGTGAAAGACTGGAAACTAAGTCTGCATAATATTTATGTAAGACAGACAGTAAGCAAAACTTTCAAATCTATGGGTAGAAATAACTGCATTGGCAAGAAACGCTTCAACAATCACTCCAATTTTACATGAATACATGTGCATCCTGAAGATTTGGCATCATGAGCTAGTCATACGTTGGCAAAAAATGATAAGACTTACAGAAGGAAGTCTTGCTGCTAACATGCCTAGATTTCTGTGGAAACAATGAGCAAACTGACAACCTGTTATCCACCTTGCCATATCCATATATTATGAAATGGAATATGGAGGATTCAGCAAAAACTTCTCAAATTCTATAAGATTAAGGGTGACTTTGCTTCAGAGTATGTTTCATTTGTCATCTCCGTGACATCTTTCTTATTATTTGAAACTCTATTCATACATATGGTAAGCTAACTTAAATATGAGGAAACTTAAATTCTGTGTGAATGTAGGTTTGGATCACCAGCACCTTTCAGTCTACCAGGAGTTCTCTCCCTCAGGATTCTTACAAAAGACTTAAGACAGAGCACAGAAGCAAAAAAAAAAAAAAAATGGAAGCGGAGTCCCTCTTATTCTATTAACATCAATCATGTTGCTTCTCCTTCCTTTATCAGTAAATTCTTTCTGTCAGCATGAATGAATGCACTCGGGCATAAGAGAAATATGTTTTTATTGTATTCATTATGAATAGACAAGATTTCTGGCATGATATGACAACTGAGAAACATGTTATAAATACAAATGGCAATACTTACTTAAGCTGAAAAGGCATTTGCAGATGCTGAATTCTAGCTTCTTTCTGTTCCTCACTTAAATGTTCTATGAATTGCTCACTTTAATGGAGTTTTAAAAGTAATTCTTCAGAGAAATTTGTCACTCAAGATTTCCACTGTACAAACCAAGGCACTAGCTCAGAGCGTTGTAATATTTAGTTCAGAAAGGAAGATCTGAAACTCTTTTGAGCAGAGCAAGGAACAGAATTTCAAATATCATAATACTCCTAAATGTTTATAATGTTCAAATTTTACCTAGCTTAAATAAAGCCTTATCTTACAGTGGTCTCTGTACAGGTACAGATGCACTGTCGAGTAATAAGATATCTGGTTGTCACTTAAACCTGATAAACTTTGGCTGCATTCACATGGAACAAAATGTAAAACTGGAGAAAGACATTCAGGCTCAGCTCCTCCAGTACAAATTACTTGTAGTGTACCAAGTTATATACATAATAATCTAAAAGAAAACTGTTACACATGAAATTACAGCAGATGAGACCAAGGACTTCAGCAGAGGGTCAGGGTGCCCCAGGATATTGAGTATGAAAGGGTATATTAAATAGTTCATGCTTTGATATGAATAAAGTACAGTTGTCCAGACATTTTAATTTGACTGTGCTGAGGTAAAACCTTGACTTTCTTTGAAGAAGCATGTGGTTTTCTTTATGGCAGTAGGTGCTGAGATAGCATTCTGGAGAAATGCTATGGAATATATTTTGTGAATAAGGTAAAGGAGGACCAGATCTTTATCTGTTTGCACATATTTATATCATAATTTACTTTTTTATACTGGAAATAAATAATTTAAAACAGACAGCAGTAGCAAAGGTCTGTGTTTTGTTTTGGTTTGGTTTGGTTTGGTTTGGTTTTGCTTTCTTTATTTTTCCTGTAGAGTTGTTGAATATGTGCTTGTCAGCACTGGCAATGAAATACACTATTCAAAAAAAAAAAAAAATCTGAGACAAAAATACATCGTAAAGCAAGCACCAGAACTTAAAAAAGATGAAAAGAAGAAAGATAAAAGAAAAGATGCTACACAGTGCAATATTGCTCACAGTCTCAGTACCCACTATAAACAATATTCTACTTGATCAAAAAAAGCTGCATTCAGTTCTTTTCATATCATAACACATAATTATGCTTACTGTAACAAATAAATAGCGAAGTAAATGAACATCAAGAGAAGCTTAGGCCAAAGGCTCTGTCACTATCCAAGTGTATCTTTCTTGGTTTCTAGGACTGAATGGAATGAAACAGTGCTTAAGGTATTTCTGGGCTCTCACACAAGACAGGATTGCTTTGTTAGAAAAGTATTCGGATATCACTCAGATTTAATCAACTTAAATAATATGAAGTGTGCATAGAAGTCCCTTTGTGGGATCAAGGACAATATTATTGTATTTATAGTTGATCCATGAGAATCACATCTAGCAGAATTTAGTCCATTCCTAATCCCAGAAGAACGTACAAAATGTTTTTAAAAATCTTAAAACAATACTTTAAAAATTTCTGTAATACCTGATTCATTTTTAGGTCAGAGAAAAAATCTAAATAGTTTGAAATGTTCCTGCAATGCTTATCCACACTTGTTTATGTGACAGAGATAACAATTAACAGATTTCTGTTAGACCAGAAGAATTACTGCTTAACTAAATGCTAATTTCATACTTCCTGAATTAGATATATTTCTATTAGAAAAACTACACAAATTCTCCCTAACACTTCTCCATTAGTCAAAGGAGGACCCACAAATTATGTGTGATCCTTTGAGTTCACATGCATTTGAAGCTTTCTGAAGCAAATCTGTAGAGTGGCAAAAACTTTTAGAGCACCTGGGAACCATTCTGGAGGGCTGGTGTTTCAGGGCATGCTATAACGTTGCAGATGATCTGCCAGTCTCAAAGAAGCAACTAACAGACCCAGAACATGCAAAAGTAGTACTTGTAGACAGAAAAATGTATGTAGTTGATCAAAGCACACTGAACACTTTTAAACGAACTCTTAGATGTCAGAGTAATCAGGAGTGGAAAAAAGGGACAGGAAACATGGATTTATTTGAGTTTAGAGTTACATCCATAAAACTGTGTGGCCAGTTTGGAGCAAAAAACAGTTTGCAGGCTGAAGATGGTGGGGTTTGGAAGGTGTTTTGTTCAGAATGTTTTCCAAATCTTGCACACCAGCTGAGCAGCAAAAAATACCTGGAAGGGATTTTGACACTTCTGTGCTCACATTTTCAATTTTATTATTTGTTATACAAGTCTACAACCTGTAGTTTTTCAAGAAACTTTTAAATTTTGTGATTTATTTTCCTACTTGTCCCTGTACTTTGATATACTTTGTGAAGTTCAAGTGATTTAAGTGATCTTAGGATCTGCAGGATTTTTACAAGTGCGCATCAGAGTCTTAGATCATTTATGTTCAGCAGAAGTGACTTCTATCCTACTGAGCCTAATCAAGAAGGAAAAAAACCTACCACAAAACTTTCAATTGCTTTCAGTTGAACAACCATCTAAGAACCTAGGGATTAACAGAGTAATTCTTTAGAATCAGACAAAACAAAACACAGGAAGAGCTATGAAAGTCAATTGTAAGCTGCAAGAGTAAAGCTACTCATTATGGTAATATATGTTTAGCTTTTCCTAAAAAAAAAAAAAAAAAAAGGAATGAGAGCAGAGAGCCAGTGTGAAGCCATTCCTGTATTTGCTGATTACATATCTGTGCAGCTAAAGCAATATTCACTGTGTAAAATAATTTAATAGTTTTCTTTTATTCTCAGTAGGCTGGAAGCATAGCTGTTAATTTCTTTCTTTCATGCATTGGATATTTATGAAATCTTTCAAGCTGTTTTCTTCGTGCAGTGTGACTTCATATAAGCTGAAATCTAACACTATATTCACATAAAAGTTTTTGGGTTCTGTTACAGTTAAATCCCACTGCACAAGACTTAGGCCCTGTTTCTAACATGCATAAACCGTTAATACAACCGAGAATCTGAACAAGTGTCACATACAGAAATTTATCAATGTTTGGAAACTGAATAGATTATCACAGAGAATTTCTCTTGCTTACCAAAGCAAAGGAAGTTTATAATCAATCCCTTCACCTTGAGTACTCAATAAAAGAAAAAGTAACTAATATATATATAAAATATATATTTAGATGTATACATAGAATTCTTAGAGTAAAACAATAAAATAAAATTAAGACAAATATTTGCTATTGTTGCTAAAATTTAAATTTTATTATTTTTAAAGATAAAATCTGCAGAAGCACATATTGACCAAACTTCAATGAGTTAAAGCAATAAATGTGCATCATGGTACATATGTTGGAATTCTATTATGTCAGATGTTATTACTGATGTTATTTTATTACTCCTATTACAACAATTGTTGGAAAATCTGTCAAAAGCAAAGTGTCACTGTGCCAGGCATTGTTCAAATGTGTAGAATAACATGACCTTGGCCCTAGACCTTTCCCAATCTAATTTAAGTCAAGGCCCAACAAATGGATGTAATCACTAAGAAGGGAAGGTGAAAGCAGCAATAAGAGTGCTAGTGGACAGTCATCGTGCATCATTTGGATCAGACTTTTTCCTGTAGGCAAAATTATGTTTTTGTAGGATGCTAATTTCTGTGTTTTTATGATGACATTCAATGCATGTACTGACCATAGCACGTACTTTATACCTGTGATTACTTCCGAGAACCTGCCATGTAGGTAGAAAAAGTGTTACATGATTTCATAAAAATGGAACAGAAAAGAAAATAAATAACATTTTTCCTATTGACAAGATCTTACACTGAGTTTTATTAAGCTAAGACCACTACAGTGTAGCTGTCAATACCATAACTAAAATCAACACCAAAAAACAAGCAATATATTTTACATGTGTTCAGGCAACCAAATGCTGAATAATACTACAAAAATATTTCTGTGGTAATTCTAAAACAAAAAACTAGTTACCAGGTGGTTTTGAAGGGCAGCATCTCCTATTGAAGGCAACTCTTTGGGAATTTTAATATTAAGTTTTCCACCCTGTATACTGCCCTAGGTACTACTGAAAAAGTGCATTGTGTTATTTTCAGCAACTAAAATATCCAGTGACTTATCACCACTGTTTTCAACTTAAATCCAAATTGCAGCACCATACCAGTTACTACTTATTAAAAAAATAAAGTCTGACCCAGTCAAAACCAGGACAGAAATGCACCAAGGAGTTTGTCCAGAGTTTGAAAAATAAAATTTTTTATTAGATGGATTCTAGTTGAGAAACACTATAGACAACAGCCAAGTACTGTTAATGATGTTGGACCTGTTAAAGCTATACTATCTCTTAACTTTGTAGTCCAGTACCTTAGTACACAAAGTATTGCCATTTCCAGTAAGAGGCCACTGCCTTTGTGCTAATTTTGTGCAGTTTCAGTTCTGATCTTGTGATGACTTGTCTGGAACTTATTTTAGTTCATTTATCTGTAAAAACAGTCTTTCTAATGACAAAGCTACTATGCCAACCTTGTTTTATTTTAGCTTATCTTATTACTTTTGAAATATATTTTCTATATAAAAATAGTGACAAGTGGTTATTTTGCAAATAGCTATATTTTTATGCCCCTAGCTTGATGACGTACTGTTGAGAACAAATTCCTGGTGTGATAGCAGAGACCTTCAAGCTGGTAATGCAAGATGCACTGTAGAAGAATGAAGAGATGAGATGGAAAAGGAAAAACATAACACTCAAGGTCATAGGTCTATAAACAGTTCATATGTGGAAATGTAAAGAAATGCAAAACTTAGAGAAGAACAGGGGTAGAAAGTCAGAGATTGAAACCATAAAATCACAGCAACATTTTGCATTCTGTAATACTGTTCTTTCCTTTATTTACTATTCCTGTAATAATTACATTTGGAATAACATTTTTTTAATATGCTCTGAATATTTTATTACACTTCTAATAAGTTCTTAGCTTTAAAATTTAGATGCCTTTTGTTTTTCTAGTGACAAATCTTTGAGTATAACAATGTCTTCATTTGTTCCCAATCTGCATACCGTGTGTTTTAATGCCAGTTAAAACAAGATTCTCCTAAAAATAAGGCATAAAAGAGTATGCTCACTCTACAGCGTAAGTGAAATTTCTTAAGTTCTGCTCTGGGTGGTGGGATTTTATCTGTTGGCTGTTGACATGTAAAAAAATTAAAGATACTGGCCAAGGTTAAGTTCACAATAATTTCATTAAGCTTTCTACTTCATTGAAAAAGCACTGGATTTAAACTAACAGAAGATCAGAGACTGTCTCAATAACTTAGCATTTCTATTTAAAGAATGATATCAGTGATAGTGAAAAGGCAAAGGGCAAAGAATACAGTTCTAATTTGTTTGGATGCATTAGCAAGGATAGGATTGAAACTGAGGGGCTTAATATTTCTCATTACAGAACAGAATTGCCTGCTAGTCCTCCGATAGCATCCTGTAAATATAAAGAGTGAAAGAGCGTAGCTTAAAGAAAATCTTGTTGAAATATTATTAATTCTCCTGTCTGATATGGAAAATGATATTATATCCTATTTCAGTTGTATGCTTAGATTTTGAAAACTTCCTACAGAGGTTTGGAAGAGCAAGAATGTTTCTACAAAATTCCTCTGAATTTGTCAGTCTGTGTTTTATTTTTTGTTTGTTTGGTTGGTTGGTTGGTTTTTAATTAAAAATATTTTTCAGTGTATAGTCTTTAGTATATCCAGAGACTCCAGCTTCTGATAATGCCTACAACCACAAAAGGTTAAGTAGACCTGTTCATTAAATGACTTATTTAAATACAAATAAAAGACTACTTTATGAAAATTAACTGTTATCTATTTTAGTTGAATCCATTATAATATTAAAAATGTCATGAAATTATCTCTATCACAATTTGTCTAGTAGTAGTTCCGGAGCACAATAGTAAGCTATCACTTAATACAGCCAAATTGACTAGTATCCTCAGGACAGGAGTTTTTGATGGCGGAACTGTTCTGGCTCTTACACTAAAACTTTATCTGTTTTACTTTTGTGAAAAGTAGATGTGACCATAAACAACAATAATTTATATTATATTCAAAATAGACTTGGTTATTCCTCCATGGGTTGCAGGTATACAACTCTCTGTATACATACTTCTCCCTCCTGTCAGGTAGGATCAGTAGCCATCTCAAATTTCCTGGGTAGGTCTTTCTTCTTGCAGAGATCTTCAGTAGTTTGATTTGTTGTTGTTTTCTACCTTTTTCTTCCTGGGAGATTCCAGTGAAGCACTGGAATACAAACATTCTTCAATATTCCTAAGCCCTGTGAAAACTAAAACAGTCCCACTTCAATGATTTCTGCTAGTGACTTCTGTGAGACTACAAACATGTGCATTGTTTGCTTGTTCTTTGTTTTGACCTTTTTGTTGTTGCTGTTGTTTTTTGCCAAGAAGTATATTATTTTACATGTTCTGGTTCAGTTTAATAAGTGGTCACGTTAAAACTAAGCAGTTTTATCTTCGTAAGACTGCTGTTAGCAGTGACTTAAGTATCATCTCTGTATCTGACAGATCATATCTCAAACTTACTTATATTAAGTACAGGTTATTTAAATATTAAAAGCAATCTTTCTGACACTATGTAATTTGCTATAATGTTGGTCAACTCTGATCTAATGCATTTTACATTTTTCACATATATCCCAGTCACCAAATTACTTGCAAATCTATCATGTTTAAGCTTTTATTCAAGTGTAAAATACTTAAATTAAAAGTATCAGTAAAGGTTAAAAAAAAATAACACCTACAGTATATGCACGTTATGGAATTTGATGGAAAAGTATTGCACATGAATGAGTAATATGCAGACTCATTTTCAACTCTTTTATTTCTCAACAGGGATGTTGGTTCTAGAAGCATTCAGATGATTGAATGGTTAATCAAAACCATCTAAAACATACAAAATAAGAAAACAATAATATATATATAATATTTTTGTGAGAAAGTTAAATACTGTATAAATAATGTGTCCTACTTTATCATATCACATAATAATGTAAATTAAAGAAAAAGCAGTGTTAAAGAAAACTGTGCCAATACTGAATTTGCAAGAGCATCATGCTGGGTTTTCAGTCTCAGAAACCTTCAATAAAAACCTTCAAAAAATAAAAAACTACAGAAGTGAAGTAGCTGTCTTTGAGTGCTTCTCTGTGTTCCAACTCTTAGAATGTCTCCTTCCAGACATCAGAAAAAATTGTAGCAGAAACAAATCTATAATGTATTCTCCATTCCTACTTTCAAAGACTTTAAACCTACCAACCAAGACCTGTGTGCTTACCACACCTGCAGTGAAAGTAGTCTAACATACTCTCAAAGCTATAAACAATTCTTTCAGATAATATCTACTTATAATAATCTACTAAAGGCAATAAATAAAAGTGAAAAGAGTGAACTTAGAAGAGAAAATAAAAATGAACAGGAAACTCAAGTCTCTAACTTCCTCACTGAACTCTTCTCTGAAACCTTCCACAAAAACATATTTCAGAAGATGGAACCCACGTGCATGTTGGTGGTCACCAGCTGTGTCCCAGATTTGCAGAGTTCAGGTGCTGACAACTTGATCAATTCGTCCCTAGACACAGAAGCATTTCACTTCTGCAAGCTCCTTACTTCTACTCGCCAGACTGGAAGTGAAACCTGTGACCCTTCTTGTTGATGTCTCTGGGGAATGACAAGGGTAAACTGCCTTCCTGGGATGAAATACTTTCTTGGATGAAGGAGAAGTGACAAGGTTGAAGGACTCAGCATAGCCCAAAGTCACTGGTTCTGAATGAGAACTCAAGGACATCATCTGTCATTCAGATGCAAAATGATAATTTTATTAACATATTCTAGGGAGCCCAGTCCAAGGTCTTTTCTTTTAAGAATGTCTGTGATAAAAGTCTGAGAAAACACAGATTAGGAAACTAAGGGACCAAGATTCCAGTCCATCAGCATAAAAGCTGCATGTAGGCTAAATATCATTCAGAAAAAGTAACAGAGGGTCTACAAGTCCTTCAGTTTTCCTTCTCAGGAAATTAGTGCTGATACACTTAGTCGCAGAAAACTAGGCAAGGAAAACTCCTTACATGTAATGAAGCCCTAATCTGAACTGCAAGCCAGCTGTTCAGTGCACTGCCCACAGCTACCTTTAGTTGAGGGCTTTGTTGTACCAAGCCTTCCTGAGCCAATTAAACATGACATTTTGCTCACTCTAATTAAAATGGAAATTAAGAAATGATTTATGTTAAAAAAAAAAACAGATTATGCAGGTTAATTAAGAGGAAAACATACCTAGACCCCAAGTTTACTGTTAAGTGGATTTTAAATGTAACCTGCTGACACTGCTGAATATGAAGTCTGAACACAGTAGGGTGCTTCAGCATAAAGGCCTTTTATCTACAGCAAATGTTGGAAGGTCCCCAAGGGAGCTTGTTTATAATTATTCATCTGCTTTTAGAAGTTTGTGATAAATTAACAAAGATGCAGTTTTCATTCCCTCCTTTAAAATTCTGTCTCATTCTTCTAATTCTAACATACACAACATCTCAGACCAGCTGTCTACACATTTGTCCTAAAATAACACATCCATATCAGCTGTATTGCTTACAGCATTCAGTGTACCCAACCCATTTGTAATTTTCAGTGCTGGTAATCAGAGCTGACTTACTGGACTCTCGAGTCTGCTCCTCAGAGCGCTTACATGAACTCTCTTCTGAAAAAAAAAAAGTGAAAAAAAGGAAAAAAATTAAGGAGGTAAGCACAATAGAATAACCTTGCCTAAATATACTTACCTATATATATATATATACACATACACTCATAGGAAAGTAGAAATGATATGAAGGTATATATTAAAAATTTGGAGAGGAATCAGGCAAGAATGATATTCATGTGAAACAAAGTTTTGTCAGCTCTTTTCCAAGGTAGCATTTTCCAGACTTAGAAGAAATCCATTTATGAGCACTGTATCATGTTTAATTTTTAAATGCACATTTGGAATAATAATGATGTTTCTGATGTGCTCATAGACCTTTTTAAAATGAGTTGCAACAAAAGTAGCACTCCAGATTTCATGCAAATGAATTTCTACTTTCTGTTTTCTGGGTAGAAAAGAAAGATAATTTTATAAGACAGGGAAAAAAGTGCAGCTTCCAGGAAACTTCAAGAATGGAATTCAGGATTTCAGGGGAAAAGATCTGGGGAAATATTTCAGCACTTCAGCCTGTCTGAATGTAAGCTTTAATTACAGAAACAGTTATCCTCATAAACAGACTGTATTTGCTGAGGAGTCATTTCATGCACTTTCATTTTTTGTATTAAACAAACAAACAAAAAAAAAGGAGGAGGAGGAGATCATTGTTAAAATACCTCATTTAGAACCTTGATTCCTGGATTTTCTGTAGATTTGCTGTATAAGTGGAACAAGCAATTCCTAACCAGATTTTTAATGCCAGTTAACATGCAGCTGTATTAATGCACAGACAGGTGCTTTTGAACACACAAAGGCACCATCTGCATTTTTAGGTTGCTAAATACTTGAAAATCTGGCTCACCATTACGCTGAGCTTCAGAGCCATCTGTAAAATGAGAAATAATCAGTTTCCCTTTTTCCTAGCTTTTGTCCATTTAGATCTGTTCTTTTATTAGCCTTGCCTCTTCTATATATATTTGTCTCTAGAAGGAGAATGGTTTTATTTTAATTGTGGCATCTAGTCACTATGTAGAAAAACATATATTCTCAGTGAGGATTTGCAGAGGGAAATTGACTATTACCCCACCCCATTGTGCTAATGTAGTACATAAAAAATTCAAAAGCACAGCCAGGTGATGTTCTAATAAAATGGCAAAATTAAAGGGAATAATATGAATCTAATACTTGCTATTGACATTGCAGTTTCAGCCTAAACTCACTGAAAAAATGTGACGTGGGAGCATAGGTCAAAAAATAACAGTAATTAGATTTACTCATATCATTTATCCTCTAGACTACTCAGAAAAGTACTTCCTATTGAGCAAATAACTCCTTTAGCAAGGGAAAAGGAGGAGTTCTTAAAAGATGAGGAAAGCTATTTTTCACCTTCCTAGCTGCTTAGTTTAATAAGCAGAATTTAAATTTCTTTCAATAACTTCTAATACTCTACTCTTCTGCAATACTAAGAACCTAGACCAACAGGCTGATATATACCGTTACGTTTGAAACAAAACCATGTAGTTTTATGCATATGTATATCTGGATATCTGTATATATGTATTTATGTATAGATTAGTGAACTTCTGTACATCTTAATGGAGGTCATGTGTAAGTCTTAGTGATCTTTTCCAGCCTTGATGATTCTACAGTATATGCATCTGAATTCTCTTGATTGTTTTCAGGCTAAAGTTTCAAGAAACACCATCAGGGATTCTCAGTGTGTATTGGTTTTATGTAATAATTACACAACACAAAATATATAGGAAAACTTATTTGAATGGTTGAAGGAAATGAAAGACTATATTCCTTATGAAAATTCAGATAAACTGTTGATAAAAACCAAAGGTACTTTATCTTTTATCTGGAATTATTTTGTATGTTTGTCATCTTACGTTAGCTACAGTTTAATTTTTATCCACTTCTTGTGTTTAGGTGCAGGGAGGGCATGACAAATAAGGTTGAGGACTACTAGCAAGAACATCTCTGAATAAAATAGCTGAAATTTGCAAGTAAATAGGTTTTCCCAAATCACTGCACTTGAGAATAGTACACACTCATAGTATGGTAAGGGGACTCATGTATTACCAAAGCAACCCAAAACCTATATGATATTAAGGAATGATGAGGCAAAGTAGATCTTTAAGAACAAAGATTATCCAGGAGCCAAAAGATGCCACTTTATAAGGGCAATGAAACTCATAGCATAATGCAATTTATTTGTAGATGTATCTACTTATGCCTATAAAGTGGATTACATATAATGTAAGAAAATAATTACTAAACTCATGAACACATTGGATATGAAAATAAATGTTTAAAGTGCTCCTAGATAAACTTATTCCTGAATTTAGGACATTTATAGTCAGGACAAGTATCCTCTTCTAGCATATTTTAGTATTAGATTTCAGAATGGCCTTTAAGTAATTTTACATTGGGATGCAACTTGTCTCTGTCATCAGAAAAATGCTCCAGTCTTAGGTCCTATATACAGTGGTATCTGTGATTTCATGATACATTTGAATTGCGTTCTATAGGACACTTAATAATGGTCAGAAAACTATGGTAGGATGTCACTAGATGTTTCCTGTTTTTGCTTAGATCTGTATTTTTCTTACACTGCTTAACGTGAAAAATAATTGGCTTTGGAAGTTATTTTACAAACCCTGTTCATATTTGTTTCAGCTATTACATGTCACCAGATGATTAACTAGAGCTCCTGGAGGTTTGGAGAATAACAAACAAAGTGGATTTTTTTGTCTGAACTTCAGAAGGCAGAATTAATCCAAAATCTGAAGTTATCAAATACATCAAGCAGGTTAACATTCAATGTGTGTAAATTAGAGTGATATGCGTAAGCTCAAAAGTAAATCACTGGTCATTCAGCAATGCAAGCCACAAGACCTCTGGCAAACAATTTTTCCAATAGGCTGTGCTTTCTGAGCATCCAGTAGTAGATGTACACTGGAGTAGTGTAAGAGCCGAAACAAGAATTTGCAAGATTTCTGGTAAGTTAATGTGGAATTTTGAAAACAACAAGAATTTATTTTGTTGTAAGGGAAATTGCATGAATTCCATTGGTGAAAGGACAGGAGTAAAGCTGTAAGGCACTGTCCCACCATGTGCACACAGTCTGAGGTACTCCTTACCAAGCACTATCACATTTTGCTGAACAAACATTGCATCTCAGATGTCTATGCATTTTCTGTTGTCAGAGGGTCTAATGTTTCTATTCTATCCAAATATCAACTCTCAGAAAAGAGAGCTGGTTTTCCTGCCTTTCTTAGTTATTTCATTATTTGTGTTAAAGTAAAAATGAGTAGGCATTTCCTCAGGAAAAGTAAACTTCACTAAGTTTCTTCACTAGAGACATCCCATTAGATATGTGCTTCATTGATATGGACATAAACTGTAGGCAATCTGAAGGTGGGTGAATATTCCCCATAAATCTGTGGATCACAGTATGAAGAACATTGTAACACTAGGATTTTTCATACAAATGCAGCTTCCCAGCAGCATCCCCCTATTTCTAGATTCCATATTTCTCATGGAATCATAGAAGTGTTTGAATTGGAAGGAAATTTTAAAGGTCATATAGCCTAATTTCCCTGCAATGAACAGGGATGCCTATAGCTAGATTAGGTTGCTCATTGCCCTCTCCAGCCTGAATGTCTCCAAGGATGGGTCATCCACCAGCTCTCTGGGCAACCATTTCTAGTGTTTCACCACTCTTATTGAAAAAAACTTCTCCTCTATACCTGATCTAAATCTTCTCTAACTTAAAACCATTTCCCCTTTTCCAGTCACAGCAGATTCTGCTAGAGTCTGTCTCTTTCTTTCTTAAAGTAGTCCTTTAGATTTTAAGAAATTACTATCAGGACTTCCTTCTCTTCTGCAGCCTGAACAGCCCCAGATCTCTCAACCTGTCCTCATAGAGGGGTTGCTACAAACCTAGGATCATTTTTGTGGGGCTCCTCTGGATTTACTCCAGCTGTACTACACTCTCTTCTCAATTCTCATTGTCTAAATACTAAGCCCTCCCCATTATCCTGTAAAGTGCAGTGCTGACAAGAATTTTCCTACTTACTATATAAGCAGTGACATTAGACAAATGCAGCAGTTATGAGAAAGTCATGAAAATAAACAAAGATCCCTCGCATCTTTTTTTCACAAATGTGATGAAAACTCATTGCAGTGCAGGATTACCTGACTGACTACTCAGAGATACAACCTCTAATTGCTGGAAGTTTTTTCTGTCAGTACAAACATAACTTAGAAAGACTCAATACTGTGAATCATGATAATATTTTGAGAATGAATTGGGCAGATAGAAGCTGAAAGACAGGAGTTTTGAGTAAACAAAAGCTCAAGAACAAAATGAAGATGCCACATAACTTGTTGTCAATTAAAGACAAGAAAGGAGAATAGATACTCCCTTCCCCCTCTTAAAAGTTGGAAATTTACAGCAAAAATAACTGCTATATCCTACAACCACCAGAGATATCAATTATTTCCTGGAATTCCTGCCCAAGTCCTTAGAATGTAATGAATATGCTAATGCTACACTTTTAATAATGTAGTCATTTCTCTCTTTGGTGCGCACTTGGTGCTGTAAATAAACTGAATATCTGTGTATGGGTACTGTTGAATCATTGCCTGAACCACTGATTGGTCACCTGAGGCAAGCACTGAGTCAGCTGTAGGAGCACAGGTGAAGGCAATGCACAATGAAGGCTCCACCTCAGCCAGACTCCTTTTAAGGGCTGGCCAGCACTGGGGAAGGTTTTCTTGTTGGAGATCCTTCCTTCAAGGAGTTTCTCCCTTTGAGCCTCAATCTTCAGAGGCAAGTGAGTATTTCCCTTATTATCAATTGTCTCTTTGCGTTCTTGATAATCTTTCTAAATTGTACTGTCTGTTAAATATCTTGATTGACAATGCTATTTGCTATTGTTCATTTTGTTTTCCTCCCTACAACTTGCTTGACATAACTCACTGGCATGTAAGTTATTTGTTTGTTTTCTTGGCTTCAGCTGACTAGGAGAAATCTCTCTGAAAGTCAGGCATAATACTTCATGAAATACCATAAGGTAGTGAAATCTGGAATACAAGGCCTTTTGTAAAAAGATATTTAGTCAGGAGTGAATTGCAGAAATTACAACTTTACTAAACTGTGCCTCATAGCTTGCAGAGGGAGGAACACAGAAACTGTAGGAATACAAGGTCCTTGAAGGAAAATGGAGATAAGTAGAGCTCCTATTTGCAACTCAGTGGTGGTGGAGTCCTGTGAAGATAAGGAGGTAGACAGCTGTAAGAGACTAATATTTTATACCAATGGGGAGGGTCCAGTGAATATAAGTAGAATCACTGTCTACAACTTGGTGGGTGGTCCTGTGAAGGTAAGGAGGAAGAGTTGCTGTTATAACACAATCTTCTAAAGGTTTTGTGATAAGCCTTCATCAATGACCACCAAATGGGACCACAGATCCTTCAATGTTCTAAGCAGAAGGGGAGACATCAATGTATGTGTAACTAACTTCTTGGAAACATGATGATAGGTATATGCTATGCTCACAGATGTCTAGTCAGTGCTTTTCTCAGTGTGAGTTAGGAGGAGGTATCCCCCTCATACCCAGCACCATAACAAAAGATATCTGCTTTATAACCTTATCTGGCTTATAGAGTTTGATTTTGCATGTCAGAAGGTATCATTTGTTTTAGACAAAACCTTTACACTATCAATTCCTTCGTATTAGTTTCCGGTATTATATATTTATATTTAAGAAAACTAACAGCTCTTATTTTTTTAGATATGTGGCATCCCAAGATTGTTCAGTACACTAAAACATTACTGCAGTCATTTCCAACCAATGTCATCAGATATACAGGAGAATATCTTTTCTGTATCTTCATTCGTGTTCTGGGTACTGCTGAAGTAGCAAGAATAGATTTCTGTTTAAGAACCACAAGATGACTGCATTTCTAAATCTATTCAGAGCCAACCCAGAGCCTGGCCTTGTTCTGTAATTAAATGTAAATCATCTTGCAATTCTTCATAAGATTGACTTCTTCCTACTTAATTTTTTCTAACCGTGTCCAACTTTTATTTTTGCTTCATCAAAAGCATGAAAAAGGATACTTAACAGAACAATCTATGATATGATTATATTTTGTGCAAGAAAATGACATTTATTTCATACCACTAACAGTCTGTTTTGCAACAGAGATTCTCAAGTTTGTGGAAATTCTTTGTTCTGGAATTTTAGTAGTCATTAAGTGACTTCTGTCCTCAGCATAGACAGGATATATACCGACTGTTAGCACTTCATTAAAATTGCTAGCTGAAAGGCCTGTCTTCTTAGCTTCTTACAGTTTTGCAGCAGTAATGACATATTACATGCAAATAAATCCATGAACAATCATAAGTATATAACACACACAGAAACGCACACTATACTAAAAGAACAGAAAATAAGAAATACCTGAATGAGGGTACACGTTCCTGACTTTTTTCAGGCCTTTTTCTTCCCCAGATACAAGAATAATTGATTTAGTTTAGATTCCATCAGTATGGAATGAACTCTGAGCTAACGACTAATGGATTCCCTTTTGTAGTTGCCATAAGACCCTGCCTTTTTCAGGGCATAGTATGTTCCCTGATTATAAGTCTGTTCGATGAGGAAGATCATTTTCTGGAAGTTCTTAGCTCATGCAACTCCTTATAATCTCATTTTCTTTCAAGTGTTGTATCTGGGAACTTGATATTCTTTGCCAGTGGTTTGTTTTTGATGGGAACATACATACAAATGTCTCCATCTTATTAAATAAGGACATTCAAATTAAGAATTGCAATGCAAAGGCTTACTTCACAAAAATCAATCAACTAAAAAGAAAGCAAAAACCATGCAGCGAAAGGAACTTCAAAGCCACATTGATAAAGAGAGAATTTTTTTTGGGGGGAAGGAATCTAATGTTTTCTGTATTAATTCGCAGATAAAGGCTAGTAATAGTGAACCAACCCTGAGAACCTGGATTAGACTGTGAGTCCCAGCAACTGAAAGAATTGGAAACTCTTGCTGCTTATACTCTTGTGTTGTAGTAAGCATACTTTTGCTATTTCTTGATGTAGTAGCTGTCTTCAGTACAAGCGTTGCTACATGACTGGAGAACATCAACAACCTGCTTTATTTAGTACCATAATATTCACATGAAGTGGGACAATTTTTTTCCCACTGTTATGGTTTTATGATTATATATTAAAATATTATATAACATATTAAAAAGAAAACTATCTCAAATTAAGGTAACTTATTCATATTTAACACCTTAACCTAGTCATATAAATCAAGAAACATCATCCTTGATATATATGAAGGCAGCTTATGATGGGACTTGAACCCATGTGAGTATCTTAAATTTAGTTCTCACATATTCTCAGATTGTTAAAAAGCCAGCACCTTTACACATTCATCATCCTTCCTTTCCCTGGTAAGATGGTCTGTACAGATTATACGTTTAATCAGTATTAAAAGTGGTACCCTATATTTATACAATGCCACAAGCATAATGGTGTTAACTGATTTGATGTCAGAAAGACTCTGAAAGTTTCTTCTTGATTTTGTAAGTCTCTGCACTTCTGTGGAAATTTCCAATTCTGCAGGAAAATATATGTAAGGAAGTACTCCATGGTCTAAAAGTACTACTGAAGAGTCCACTGTATGTTAGCATATCAAGTGGCTTGGGAACATCAGTTGTGACATTCCCAAATGCTGAATAAACAGAAAGGAATCACATATAAGATGGATTGTCAGTAAATACTGCACTGTATTTGAGTCAGCTTTAGGTTGGCAAAGTCATGTAACACAACAGGAGTGGATAAAAACATGAACAAAAGCATGTGCTTAAAAAACATTCCCCACTCTTCCATTTTTTTTAATTTGCTGTACACTCTTAAAGCGTGGCTTGCCTAATCAAAATGTAAGATTTAATAAAAGCTGCAGCTGAACAGAGCAAAATTACAGTACTCACTAATATTGCAAACATAATTAACTTTGAATTATGTGAATTAACCATGCCTGACAAATTATCATTCAGCTCTGAAATTAAATTCTTTCTTACCATTAGATTTGTTTGTTGAGCTCAAGTAGGCAAAAGTAGTATTTAATAAAGTAATAACGATGCTTTGCTGAGAATGTTTTTGAGATTTATGGATTTATCCAAAATAAATCATAGGAGTATTATTATACAGTATTTGCAATTGAACTAATAATACTAGAATAGAATTACAGAAAAGTTTTATGTCATTATGGGTTATTCTATGTGTATAAGTTGTTCTAGTAATATCATTGGCTAGATAATTCTGGGATAGGTAACTTTTGGCACAAATGTTTCTTTGTCTTTTTTTCTTCAGTTAAACCAAACTGGCACCCAAACTGAGTCTTGGAAATCACTACTTTTGACTGGCCAGCAAAATGATTTGCTCCACTCACAATGACCCTTTGGAACCAGCCACTCAGCCAGTTTTTTACTGAGTGAGCAGCACATCAATCCAAGCTGTAAGCAGTTGGTTTCTCTGGGGGAATGCTATGGGAAACAGTATCAAATATTTTGCTTAAGTCTAAGTAAATGAAATCCACGGCCTTTCCCTCATCTTTTCTCTCCATCTTTGTCATAGGGCATTTGTTTAATCAAGCAGGACCTGCTTCTCATAGTCCCATTCTCACTTTGTCTGGCCACATGATTATATTGTGCATGTCAAGTAATGGTGCTCAAGATAATCTGTTTCAGGATAATCTGGGTCAAGGTCAGATAGGTCTGTAATTCACCCAACCTTCCTTTTTGCCTCACTTGATGTGTTTGCTTACCTCCAATCAATTGGGACCTCTCCTGTTAACCAGACTTCCAGAAGAGAGCTGCATAGTTCCCAAGAGTTTGAGTAGGCTTACTAATTAAAGTGTAAGTTATTTTTTTGGATATTTTCTGTACAAACACATACTAAAGGCTGAGAGTAGCCTTCACAGCAGTGACCTTGTTTTCTCCTGTTGATGAGGCATTCTGGAATGAATGCATAATGTTACAACTCATGAGAATAGCAAGGGATTAAACTTTCCTATCAGTTTCTAATCTGGAAATAGCAACTGTGAAGTTTGGAGCACGTGGCAGAATGACCTATTTCCACACATTCAAATTTCTGTTTTCAGAATTCAATGGATTGGCTAAGAAATAAATATCACCAACATCTTATATGACATAATACATTAGCCATAAATAATTGGAGGGTAATACTAAGAATGTATCTGTTTGGATGAATGCAAATAGAACAGCTTATATAGCAAAAAATAATGTTGTTCCTTTTAAAATTCCATACTTGTTGGTTTTTCCTGAATATAAGGGCACACAGCAACATTTGAGTAAAAAAAACCAAAAACCATGCAACTAGTTTCTGCTGTTGATCATTTCAAGTTAAACCCACCTACACTAACACTCCCACTCCCATCTGAATTAAATTAACGTATACATTACATGGAAGATAGGAAACTCTAATTTGCGATGATCTTCCAAGAACGCTGGTATCTGTAGATAAGTTAAAATGGCCAATACAGACTGGGATTCTGAGCTTTTGTAATTTGGTTTAGTTTTTGCTTGTGGATACCATCAGTAAGAAAATGCTGTCAACATAAGTCTAAGACAAAACATTCCAACCTGAAAAATAAATTAAAGTCATTACTAACTTAAAAGAGGGAAAGATGAATATCTAGTTGGAGGAGCACTTACCAGTGTTACTGCTGAAGGAAAACACCAATAACAGAATATTTCAGAGCAGAGAGGTCAATTGAGGTATTTCCAGACTTCAGTATTAGACATTCCATAACAAATCCATAAAATGAAGTTTGAAAGAGCAGATGAATAAACTGTCTTAAAGTTTTAATATGAATTTACCTATTGCATGCTGATTTAATATCATTCTGATAATTGGAAATGTATTCTTAATATGAATATATAAATAGTATGTGGGTTTTTTTCTTATAGAGTAATAGAGGAATATCAGTTTTTTATTGATGTTTCACAAACATTTCATTCTTTAATAAAACTTCCTTGCAACCAGCTGAAATGCAGATATTTTTTGAAGTTCTGTACAGAGAGCATAGAGATGCTGAGCTTTTATATTCATTAAAAAAATACACTTTCAAAATCATTGCCAATCTTGTTTCCCTACAGCTACCTGCATCCTTCACATCTATTTCTTGATAAACAAAGTAACAAAATAACAAACCAAACATGGACAGAAAATTGAATTAATGCATTGACTATGCAAGGATCATAGCAAAGGGTAAGATTTGGGATTAGGGAGGAATAATTGCATGCACTGGTACAGGCTGGGGGATGACCTGTAAGAGAGGAGCTCTGCAGAGGGGGACCTGGGTGTCCTAGTGGACGGCAGGTTGATCATGAACCAGCAGTGTGCTCTCGTGGCCAGGAGGGCCAATGGCATTCTGAGATGCATTAAAAAGAGCATGGCCAGCAGGTCAAGGGAGGTGATCCTCCCCCTCTACTCTGCCCTGGTGAGGCCTCATCTGGACTACTGTGTCCAGTTCTGGGCTCCCCAGTATAAAAAAGCCAGGGATCTCTTGAAAAGAGTCCAGCAGAGGGCCACAAAGATGGTGAAGGACCTGGAGGATCTCCCATATGAAGAAAGGCTAAGTGAACTGGGTCTGTTTAGTCTTGAGAAAAGAAGACTGAGAGGGGACCTGATCCAGGTTTATAAATATCTGAGATGTGGGGTACAAAGTGGTGAGGCCAGACTCTTTTCAGCAGTGTGTGGAGACAGGACAAGGGGAAATGGCTGGAAATTACAACATAGGAAGTTCTGCACAAATGTGTGCAAGTACTTCTTTACAGTGAGGGTGACGGAACAGGCTGCCCAGGGGGATTGTGGAGTCTTCTTCTCTGGAGATTTTCAAGACCTGCCTGGATGCCTACCTGTGTGACCTGGTGTAGGGAACCTGCTTTGTCAGTGGGGTTGGACTTGATGATCTCTAGAGGTCCCTTCCAACCCCTACAATTCTGTGATGTGAAAATACTTCAGTACTTCCCACTCTGACCTCAGACTTGGGAATTTTTCAGGCATGCATCAAGCAATTTGAATATGCTGGCCTGAAATTAGATGTTAACATGGAAACTTTGTGGACTTTTTTTTTTTCCCCACTTCAAATTGTGTCATGAAAAACTCAGCTTCTTTAAGTTTTTAATGATAAAACCACCATCAGTGTTTGTACAGGGTAACTAATCCCTCTAACTCCTTTGGAGATGTTGGTGTAGAAGATTGAAAGACAGAAATGCAGTCTCTTCTGGTTATTATGGTAAATAGGCGGTTCCTTGCAGAAAATATATTTCCAGTCTTTTGAAATATTGATTTCATTTGGGGCAATGAATGATAGAATCATAGAATGATTAAAGTTGGAAAATTCCTCTAATATAATGTAATCCAACCATCCACCTACCACCAATATTTCCTCACTAAACCATGTTCCTTATCACACCTAAACGTTTCTTGAACACCTCCAGGGACAGTGACTCTACCACCTACCTTTATAGCCTGTTCCAGTTCCTGACAACTCTTTCCTGAATTAAGTTTTTTCTAATATGTAACCTAAACCTCACTTGGGGCAACCTGAGGACGTTCTTTCTAGTCCTATCACTAATGATGCAGAAGAGGCTGACCTTCACTTTACCACAGCGTACTTTCAGGTAGTTGTAGAGAGTAATAACGTCTTCCCTGAGCCTCCTCTTCTCCAGACTAAACAATCTTAGTTCCCTCAGCTGCTCCCCAAATGACCCTTCACAGCTTCATTGCCCTTCTCTGGACATGCTCCAGGGCCTCAATGTCTTGTATTGAGGGGCTCAGAACTGAACACAGTACTTGAGGTGTACCCTCAACAGAGCTGGGTACAGACATATGATCACTGCCCTGGGCCTACTAGCTACACTACATCTGAAACAAATGAGCCCAACATAAGTACCATAAAATTGTAATTGCTCATGCCTAATGGTCTTCTGGTCCATATACTTCACTGGGAAGTTGGAGTACTTTTATTCACACCACGTTACTCACATGCACTCCTTGAAACCATCTTCCTGGGCAGAGAACAAAGGCATATTGGATTGCTTTTTGGGAGCTGCATCAAGAATTTGTTGTGACGCACCCTTTTAGGTAAGACTTAGAAGGGATTACATGTCTTGTGCCCCATAGCACCTGCACAGACTTCTGAGTGATCACATGGCTTACTGACTCAATGGCAACTGTAATAGAAAATATTGACAACTGTCAGTAAGTGATAGTCTCCTCTCACCATAAATTCAAAGATATAAAACTCAGGTATTTCTCAACTCTGAGAAACATAAAATGATAGAATGCGAGGGAGAAGTGATCAGATGTGGCACAAAGAAATTTGGTGAAGAACAGACAAAAGAATTTCAATAGCTTAACTTAAAAAACAACAAGAAAGAAAAGCCAAATAATTAAATATCCTAAGGTAATAAATAATTAATCAAGATTAGAAAGACTTATAACCATAATTATGGGACATCTTAAAGACATCTAGTCAAAATTTACTCAATGAATAGTCTTGCAGAAATACTATAGATCTTCCCTTTTCTCGCTAGAGATGGTTAGTCTGAAAAGCTTTTCATCGGAGGTAGAGAGCATCTTGTAATTAACAGTATGCAAGTCATACTAAGTGCACGCAAGTTCAACTCGCATCTTGATGCTGAATGGCATTTTTGGAATACTTTCCTAGTTATATTCAGAGCAAGACAGTTCACAAAAAATGCTCAGATCAGGGTGCATTGACACAAATAAAGCAGTAGCAAATTGGAGCTAATAGTCTATTAAACAGCAGCTAAACCCCATCCAAGACAAATTTTGAGAATTCTGTTCTGAATAGAGCTTGTCACACATTACTGGCATTTTGTTCAATGCTGGTTTATTTTTAAATTATCTCCCAAATAGTAGTGAGTTTTATATATGCCAGGCCACAAATCAGAACAAAACACCATGTGCATGTGCATGCTAATGAACTATAATTACAAAATTATTAGTATTATGCAAAACAGAAAAGCAGATGTCTTTTTTTTTTTTTTTAAATAAGCATGCGTTTTGAAAGCAACTATAATCTAACCTTGTATGAAATTGATATATGGCACTTCATATATCGCTGCTTCCTGTAGAGCGTAACTGAAAGGACTGCTCTGCAACTAGACTTCTGAATCTTCCCTCAAGAGAAGTAGTTTATAAAGGAGACTTATCTACCTGTACCTGGCTATGAAGACTAAAACTCCAAAGTTTTAAAAAACATATATATATCAAAACTTAAGCAGAACATTGGTCATCAATACACCATCACAAGCACAATTGCTGTTGAATAAGTTTTAAAAAGGCTTGTAAAACTGAATAAAAAACATGATGTGTTGTCATCTATCATAATACAATAATTCCACTGCAACTTTCAACTGTCTAAACAGACCAATAATCTGCTCTTTTCTATTGCCTCCTTACTATCTAGTGTTATATAATTTTGGTTCTGAGAACATCCCAAATCCTTCCTTTTCAGACTGAACAATTTTTCATATTTTTGTAAGGATGTAGCAGGGAATATTTGACAAGGGAAACTAAAAAGCTTAAACAGCTGTCGGTATATTGGTCTTGTATGAAGTCTTGAGCAATCTTGAACAAAAGAAGTCAATTGTATGTTACTTGAACTCCCGTTTCTCCTATCCCCTACTAGAAAACTTGTAAGGTTCCTTATTTTTGTTATAAGTATCTATCTCAAATTTTCAAAATAAAGACAGATCCTCAACTTGTATAAACCCCAAATATCTCAGTAATGCTAAAGTATCTGCACACATTAGGACAAAGCGATACTCTTGTAACTGCTTTTCTAATTGTTATGTAGACCTGAGAGATTAAATCCAAAGGTCTATCTGTTCTAAGACTGTCTTTTCAATGTTCTATCTTCATTTTAGAAACTGAAGATTCCTAGTTGTCGTCGGTGAAAATGGCCAGAAGCATGACATACACCAATACAGCTAAACCATACTCCGTTTATTACCCAGACAGCCTTATTCTTATAGTGTTTAAGACAAGGGCGTATAGAAAATAGCACAATCATTGGTAGAGAGCCTCGAGAAATACAACTCTAAAAACACTCCCAGCAGTTAACAGTTCTGCAAAACACATCCTGAAGGAGGTAACTTTTGATTGTGATATCATAGTACTGCAGACTCTGCTGAAGGTCAACTCCATGAGTCATTCCAAGTCATGCACTCTTCCTCCAATTAGAGTCTGCCATCCCACAGCTTACTTGAACTTGTTTTCCTTTTCATCTGGAAGTGTCCTTTGTTCTCAGCCTTCCTTTCTCATGCTGTTTATCCTGTTCCACAGCTTCTGCACTAAATACACTTTCTTTTATTCCCACACCTAGTGATTTTTTTACAGATCATTTCAACTGTAAACTAATAGAGGTTTCCTAAATAACTGCTTATACAGTATTTCAAATATGAAACGTTATTTAGCCTATCAATAATCACAATAATCATTATCAATAATGTAGTGCCTCAACTAATGAATATTCTAGTTTTATACATTTGCCTCATATTGTTAAAATCTTGGTTTTACCTTTGGATCTTAACCCAAAAATAAATAATTAATATTCATTTTTACTCCAAAAGAACATTTTAAACATTTATGAAATCATAAGCTCACACCAGAGGAAATACACATTTATCTTAAAAGTAAATATGTCAATATAAATAATAAAGTTTGATATTAGAAAACTAGTTGGAGAACAGAGCAGAGATGGGATTTTCTTTCTCTATTGCTTCATATCGTGGGCAATTTTACTGATTTTGATGAAAGGTATTACATTTAGGACTGTAACAAGCATAGAGATCTTAAGGAGGAGTAGCCTTTTCTTCAGCACTTTTAGATCACGTTTAAGATGAAGTGGTCTGAGAATCACCTTATAAGTGTAACAAGTTCCACAATCCAACTAGTTATATATAAAAATTCCACATTTGCAATTGTTATGGCCTATTCCAACATTTTGAAAATATGCAAAATTATATTTAAAAAAACTACACCTGTTAACTGCTTAATATTTGTAGTTTTTAATATTAGCAATATTTAGGAGGCATGTAATGAAAATCCTACTCCATTTCAATTTCTTGTGAATATGTCTTTATGTATCTGGAATGAAAGATTAAAAAAGAAGGAAGAAAATGGGCATCTCTGTTTTGTTTTTTTTCTTTTTTTTAATTTTGTCAACAAGTAAATGTCAGAGCCCAGATGTCTGGGCTAATATTTATACACATTTCCCAGTCATTTAAAAAGTAGTTAAAATCTCGAAGTATTTCCATAGTTTTTGATATAAAGGTCAAGCCTAAATTAACATAATGCTTCACTCATGTCAAAAACCTAAAAATGGTATTCATTACATCCTTATATTTTCCCTAATTAGTATATAAATTCATTCATTTCTTTTAAACATTTTACTAAACTCTAAATTAGCCCATCAAATAACTGAATAGTTGCATTAGACAAAGTTGCATGCCTTTAATAAATATATCACATTTTAAGTGTATTTTTTTTCACTTAAATTACTTCTTTTGAATAAAGCTGAGATGTGTTACTTCTTTTAAATGAGGCTTAGCTCTATTTTTGAATCAGATATAATTGTTTTCTAATGATAATTTTCTGCATTTTGTGACAGATAGTTCCTGCCCATGAATACTTGGTAATAATTTAAGTATTATAACTTCTTTTGCCTGGCTTCATGTTGTTATTCCAGATATGTCTGGTACTCACAGTAGACCTGCTTGACCTCTGCCAGTCTCACACCAACATCTCAGACATCCCAGAATGCCTTCAGTTGCTCTGTCTATCCATATTTGAGTCAAGGTTCTTCTGTTGGAGAATACGAGTTCACTGTAAGTTACTTTTCATTTTATCCGAGTCTGTCTTCATGTAGCTAATTACCAACATCCTTTGTCCTTCATGCAAAGTGTAATGAGAGACAAAAGTCAAATTGCTTTTCCTGCTCAAAACTCATCCCTTCCAAATATTGATAGTTTCATTGTTTTCCACTTCTTTTGTCTTGACATACAGAAATCAGGAGCAATAAAATAGTGTACTGTCTGATCTCTCTGCAGGTGTAAGAAAAAGCTAGGTCCATATCTAAGTCCTATTTGTTGGCGTCTAACTGATGTTAATGTAGCTATGGGGAGATGCCTCAGTGAACAGAAAATGGAAAAATACCTATTTAAAATTTCAATCAGTCAAATAATGTACAACTGACATGCAAAACAAATGAAAAACTGCCCCACAAATATATGATATTGTTGCTTACAACACTCTGGTTATTGTGGCAATTTTCAAGTGGTGAAACCTTCCACAGGTCCAGGCACCAACATAATACCAAGGAAAGGTACATTTTTTACTCTACTTGGATATTTCAGGACAGAACAAAAGTTCATTGCCTAACCCACTTTTTTCACAGGTCCAAGAAGCTCATATTTTCTTCATTAAGAAACTAACATTTATAAACGTGCTGTAAATTTTGTAGAAGCTTTTAAGCTTTTATTAATTACTAGGCTGACTAACAGCAACTTACAGACTTCAATGAGAAATGTTCAATAGCATGTGGAAATGTAAGTTACATCTAGTTCTGTTTTTAATTAGCCTTTATTCTTGATTACTTGTATATTTTTACAATTAAACTTCAAGTCATATGCTAATCAACTTTTCAAGGGTTTCCCTAAGAAGAATGATGAGTCGCATTTAAAAAATTCAGTACTGGGTCATTGCTATTTCTTTACTTCCCTAGAAATCAATATCATGGTCATGTATCCAAATCTACTAGTCATTTCCGGATTTTCATTTGTTTGTAGAAAGGGAAGAGTGAAAAAAGATTTTCTTTCTACCTTTTACAAAACTTTCATAACTCTATCCATTTTTCCAGTACAGGTATTCTGCTCACTTATTCAAGCAGAAAAAGCTTTTAGTTCAAGAAAATGTGTATATTGAACAAGAATAGTTTTACTGAAGATGTAAGCCGCAGGAGAAGTCTTTCTTCGTTTGCCTTGAGGACTGATATTTCATCATTACTCAGCTCCTAGCCCTTTCAGAAACGCTACAGAAAAAAAGATTTTTAGCTACTGTTAAAGATCATTTATTTAGTCCCATTTTTTTTCTTCTACTGGAAGAAATGCTTTAATGATTATAGTATTTTTCATATTACACTCTATATCTGTAGACTTCATAAAAGTCTGAGCCAAACAACACTCAGTGTTAATGCAAGGATAGTTATTCAGGAAAATAAAAGTTCTTGTTTTTGTACAACTTTTGTAACTAAAAACCTAGTCTTAAGTTCATTTTTTAAAAAGATCAAGCTATGGCACATTATGTTAAATACCAGTACAACACAGTTGTTGTAGAAAATTACAAGGAGTTGGAAAGACTTAGCAATTATTCTGAATGACTCAGTTTAAATGATAACAATGGGATTGCCTGCATCATCTGAGATAAAAAATAATTTGTGACTAAAAATTTTGTCACAGAAAGATGTAAGTGTGCACACTAGCAAATCTTACAGGTTTCAGAAGACTTCACGGAAATTAACAATCTTGCAAATGAGAAATGCTTAGTGACCATCCTTGCATTCATCTCCAAGGGAGCAGAAAACAGTCTGATGTACACAGATCACCTTTATTCCATGTTGATCAGCCTTCCACTGGGATATGTGTCACAATTCAAATCTCCTATGACTCAGCTGAGGACAGACAACTTTTAGAAAACTCAATCAAAACAGTAAGAAACAGTAAAATGTGAGAAGTAAAAATTAGACAGAAAATTCTGTGTTATACCAAATGTCAAAAACAGAAGGAAAAAAAACAATCAACCAATCTCTTAATAGGGAAAATGTAAAATAGTCTTACAGCACTCAAGACATCTGATATTAATTTTAAGTACTAAGTTGTATATGAGGAATATTCAAGTGATCAATGTGGAATGGATTTCCATAAAGCAAGGTGTTTTCTTCTACACAGTGGCTTATTTGGGAGAACAAAACAATTAATGTTTATAGATCCATATCCTAATGAATGAAGTATGTGCGAAACTGCTAAACCAAATCACAAAATGTGGTAAGGAAAGATGTTACTTTTCACAATGTACTTCAGCAGAGGTGTATGTACAAGAAATTTCATGCTGCCACTATCAAAACATCTTTGAGGTTTCTAAATACTCCAGAATTCAATTCAATTTCTTAACTAAAAATGAAGGCGGCAACCTTTGTGAGTGTTCATTTGTCTCTGAGCTGTCAGTGTTAGACAAATTAACAAAATGTTCAATATTAAATTAATTAATAAGAAATAAAAGACAGAAATAAAATTTATGTAATTGGAAAATGGAAAATAGATCCTGTCAAACTAAGCTGATGCCATTTCTTGATTAAATGATTTTTCAGCACATAGGTAATTGTTAGATTTAAATTAGCACATGACATTTTGATAAATAAAGTATCAGGATATACAACTTCAATATGGCACAAAAGAATTCTATCTGGATGGTCCCGTGCAAATAATTCCAAGTGATTCATCATGACATGATTTATTAGAGACAGGTCTATGGAAGTTGAACTCATTTCTTTCCCATACACCATCTGTTTTTCCTCAGCAGTTCTCCACCTGCCTCCCTCCCACCACCTTCTCTCTCACTCAAAAAAAAAATAAATAAATAAAGGCAGTAAGGCAGTACTGCCAATGTTTGCAAATAGTACAAAATAAGAACATGTTGCAAATTTGAATTAGCATTACAGCTAGGAGCAAGCAAATAATATAGTCAGGTTGATCACACCTAGAGGCAAAGCAAACTATTTCTTAATTAATTTGTTTCTGAATCCAGCATCACAACTCCAGCAGGACTTCAGTCATAGCTCAGTTGAACAACTACAAAGTCAGTTCTGTGCATAATTATCATATAATTTCTTATCTTGGTTTTTTTTACACTGCTGAAAAGCTTTGAACAGGTTGTCTAAATACAGATTCTACAAGCCAGTACATATTACAGTTAAGCAGAAAGAATGCAAGTCATTACTACAGGAATGTAATCTAATACTCTATTTTCCTCCAATGAAAGTCATCAATCTGAAGACCAGTCAAAGAAGTTAACCTTAAGGTTGCATTGTCACAACTTTTTTCCCCTTCCTTGATTTCACTGTCCTGCAAATCAGATACCATGAAGAGTATTCAAGAGAATTCAGAGGGTTATGAGAACTACTAAAGAAACTGAAAATATACTTTAAGTACTCAAAGAGATTAACCAGATATGTTGTTGATGGGAAAACCAGGGAGTATTTTTACTCTCTTTAACTTTGGGAAATAACATCAATTCCAGTGTAGGAAACAAAATCTAGGGACTGGAAATGGAAGGGAAATAAATTCCAATCAAAACCACACAGTCTTTTTGAAAGAGGGATCACCTACAAAATTTATTATGTTTTGCAATCTGTTCTCTGTCACTTGTAATTTTAAAATCAAAAGTGTTTGATTTTTTATTTTTTTATGGACACCTTTCCACATTTCTGAGAAGGAAGAGAGATGATTGCAGTAATAGCTTTTAGAGTGAAAAGTCTTTCAAAATTTTGTAGAATACTGTTTAGTGAAGTACCATGAGCTAGCAAGACTTAGGAAAAAAATATATGGATAAAATACAGATTTTTTTAAAAATATAAAAATTACTCCCCTGAAAAGTTTTCTCAGGGCAGGTAGGGATTTGCAGCTTCAAATTAGCTTCTAAGAAGGAAGAAGGACATGTTTAGACATCATTCTAAAAAATTCTCAGAAATGAAATATGTGCGTGTACTCACCATTGCAAAACTTCAGAATTTAGAAAGACTGAATTACTTACTCAGAATTTCTCTATGGATATTCTGTATCCCAAAGAATCACTGCAAGGACTGAAGGAATACATTTGGCATTTTCTTTTCTTCTGCATGTTTACATCTGAGAAATTGGATAGGGATGGTACCTTAGTTCAGTGACGAAACAGACTCTGACAAACTATAATAAAATTCTAATTTAGTGTTAATAAGGACTTTCAACTATTTTGGAAGGCTATTTTTCCTACAAGTAGAATGAAAATGGAAAGATACTCATATAAGTCAGCAGACAATGTGTTTTAATTGTTTATTCATATAATTTTATAATTTGCTTACAATTTTATAAGAAGTTGTATAAGTAAGGCATTTAACATTAAAAACAAAATAATTTAGCAAAAGAGTTCTCTGGTGACTTCAGCTTGGTGTGACGATGCATTAGTATTCATACATTTAAATTTGACTGAAACATTTTATTTTATTTTATTTTATTTTATTTTATTTTATTTTATTTTATTTTATTTTATTTTATTTTATTTTATTTTATTTTATTTTATTTTATTTTATTTTATTTTATTTTATTTTATTTTTTTTTATTTTATTTTTTTTTATTTTATTTTATTTAGGAGTTTGGATATTTTTTCCCCCACTGTAATTCAGCACTATGCTAACTGTTGAAAACTGAACTGTGAATTAACAACCACATTAAATATATTTTGCCTTTCTTTCACATCTAAGGTGTTTGTTATAAAACTGCTCTTTCAACAAATAAATAAAAGTGGTAAGATTCATCACTATGTTGTTTTTAAAACAACCATATCTGACTTCTGAAACACAAGCAATCCAGAAGAGGAAAAATAGCATAATTTCAGCAATCAAATTATTTTTATACCAACTCTAAAAATAAAATAAGTTAAAAACCAAAATTACATCAGTCATTCTGTTACATGACCATAATTCAGACTTCTACAGAAGTCAGAATATGCCCGCACCCTGTAACACGAGAACTGCATGCTAATTAAAATGGTTACATGATACTTAAAGAAGGAAAAAAACAAGGAAGGTAGATTAAAACCTTGTAAGACTGGGATGTGAATTTGAAAGACATCTAGTACAGTGTTGTAATAAAACATAAAAAAGAGTTTTTGCAGTCTGTATTTCAGTTGGGTATTCTTTTTCAGTGATTCTTAGGCCAGAGGTAATTTATATGAGAGTTGTAAATGAGGGATGAAGGCTACTGAAGTAAGTACATGAGGAAACAAAGCACTCCAGTTAATCAGGATGCACTTAACAGGGAAATTTGCTTAATTGAGATGTTTCCCAAGGAAGCAATTTAAAACTAATGATACCTAATAGCAATAACTGCTGTTTAATGGGGATGGTAATTCCACTTAATAGGGATACCATCAGGTAATTATGGCCAGGTCTAAACTACTGACTTCAGTTGGCAAAGCTGTACCTGTCAAAGATCTGAAGAGATTTGGTCCTTGACCAACAACTATAAGGAAGCAGAAACATAGTATATTTCCTGGATTAATGCACACAATATATTAGGATATGAACCCAAAGCAAACTTCAGTAAAAAAGATTTCTTCAGCTAAAGCTTTATTCCAAGTCTGTTATTTATTTATTTATTTATTTATTTAAGCATACATGCATACATACATACATACAAAATTTAGTTCATGCTGGGGAAGGCTCTTAGTGTATTTGTTCACCCAAAATTAATTGCTATGCTCGGGTGAACAGGCTGGCCAAGCTGGGCTCTCCAAATTCAGTTCTTTACAGTCATAGTGTTACTGACCAACAGTGTGACAGTCTCACTGGTGAGCAACATTAGTCATGAGAATCCTCCCTATACATGATGCTTTCACTCTGCTGCTGCATCCCTGTTAGTGGAGCCTGATGTGATTTATCTTATATACATATGCCTTGGGTACTCTTACTTACAAATCAGTTTCCCTTTGCTAACTCTGCTTAGTCAACTCAGGTATCATATACTTCCCTTTCATTCTGAGCTCCTACAATTGCTACTGTGTTGTGTGTCAGCCTCCCAGGATGATAGATCAACAGCAGAAAGACCAAGAAACGGAAGCAAATACCTACAGATCAGCATCTTTATGGCAGATGAAAGCATGAAAAAGATTCAGCGAAAAACATTAGTGAGGAACACAGGAAGAAATCTGTAAAGCTTGATAAATATTTGTTATTTACCTTGAGGTTACCAGAGATCACATAAAAACTTTCAGAGGTAATTTTTTAACTACAGTCTCCTCTGAGGTGAGTACAATTTGTCTAAGAGAAAGAAAATGTAGAAGTGTATCTCTGTGTGATGGTGGAATGCAGTCTTCCAGAAAGTTGTAGGGAAGGATAAACAGGTACACTTACGTATCTCAGGCTCCAAAGAACCACAAGTAAAAAACAGAAGAAAGTAATTGAAACCAAGAAACCTGACAGATAACTTGACACACTGATGAGTTATGTGTAGCAGATATTCCCTTTATTACAGCACTGGGTGCATGGAAATCGCTCAGCAAACTTGCACACCAAGGAAAGCAGTGATTACGTATTTATAGGGCATAGTGTATATATATTCATCAAATTTCCAAGAAATTGGTTACATCCTAGAATATGGGGAGGGTTTCTGGGCCAATCTGGTGGTATCCTTGCAAAACCTTTAGGGGGTTGAGTTGTGTCACAACAGTAACCCTTCTCTTTTATCTTCATGGGACTCCCCCATTGAACTGGAAACAGCAACTCCATGTATCTTCTCCATTGTGTTGTAAACAGCAATCCTACCCACCTCTGTGTTGCCCTTCTGTCCAGGGGACCACCGCTCATTGAACTCCAAAGAGCAGCACTACTGGTCTTCACTTGTCTTCAATGGACCGCATTTTTCTATGGGTCTCTATGTTCCTTCCTAAACTTACCTGTGCAAATTATGAGGACTAGTTTTAACAAGTCTGTACAAGTCTCCTTGATTCATAATTGCAAAGTCTTCTGTAAAACACTTAAGAAATTGGGATGAGCAACCAATAAGTAGCATTTTATGTAGTAAATGTAGATGGTGTGTCAACCTAGTCACAAAGCAGCTAGGACTTATACAGGCGAGTGAATGAAGAGTTTAACAGGATATATTTCAGTCTTTGCATTGCTGGCAATTAGTTTCAGTAGTAACTGTTTCTATTATTTCTACTCTAATATGTAAGAATACTGCACTGGCTCTCTAATTGAATGATTCCCACTCTCACAGCAGATTTCTACATAGCTTTGTAAATTCAGCATTAAACAGGCCTTCACATGTGTCTACAGCTTCTCAGTCGTATTCTCCCAAATGTGACTAAAGAATACCAAACCTGTCTGTCTACATCATTGATTGTTTAGATATTCAAATGTGTTTAGACATTCATCTGTTCAATCCATTACTCTGACACAACTCTAAAAATTTGTGACAAATTTGAATAACTAAAATTCAAAGAATGCATTTACAACTGATATTTCCAAAATATATATATATATTTAATAAAATATGAAATCTGGGGGAAAAGAAATCATGATTTAATGATCAGGAACAGTGCAACATTGCTGTTGCTACTGTCTTTCCAATTATACCCTGTGTCCTGCCATAGATATGATCACAACTGAAACTATAAGGAGAGTTCATAAACACAGTTAAGATCCCACACTATTCTCCCAAATGTTGGTTTAAAACTAAGAAATGATGTCTAACATCATGTCTAAAACATGTAGGAAACACACAATGATGAGATGGATGGATCAGAAAGATGGAGGAATATTAACACAGGATGAGAGACAAAATTACCAAGCTATTTATACAAATATTCCATGCCTTTATTTTTTCAAAGAGAGACCAGGTTGTCATGAAAAAAGGTTTCAAAATTTCTGCTGTTTCAGGGTGCAATGGAAAAATAATTTACATAAGCCATGAAATGCTTACATGTAAATTCCTTATCAAAGGAAAAATTCAAGATTCAGGTCTCAGTGGGTAGAGACAAATGTGATGTCTCTTGGGATAGGAAAGAGGCAATCCTTCTAGATTCCCTGTAACTTGGACTAGGAAACCTGCAACTCTGCTACATCATGATACTGACTAGACTGAAGGCTTAAACTTCTGGAATCAAGCCAGAGAAAAAGACCCTTCCTCTTGTAACACAATAATGCCAAGCACCAGTTTGAAGACCAGAGCACATTATTAAGCCTGGTTCCATTGTGCTGCTACACTCACAGTGTAATCTGAATTCGGAGCCTTCAAACTTTCTTCGGTTCAGGCTGATGAAAGATGAACTGGATGGGCAACATTTTTCCAGCAACAATACTTCCACAGTATCATAACAGATGTGAAACAGTGTGTCACCTCTTCTGGGGCAGATTTTTACTTGGAAGGTATGCAGGCTCTTGCACATTGCTGGCAAAAATACATACCTAATGGTGGTGATGACATTGAAAAATAGTGCTTTTTAGCTGAAAATATAAAAAGCATTACTGTGCTCTTAGTATCCATTGTAGTTTCCATGGAAATAAATAGGAGACATTACTTTCAGAGCAACTTACATATATTTTAATGACTTGAAGGAGGATGACTGGTAACCAAGGTCTTATTAGGTAGGAAAGGGATTATATACTCATATGATCCTTGTACATCTCAGTCTTGTCGAAATACCTGATAGGATGATAAGGCCTTCAGTACCAACCAATATGTCTGATAAACATCAAGTGTCTTAGCAGCAAGGAGAAATATATATACATTCTAAAGGAATCTAATGTCCCAAGAATTAACAGTGAAACAAAAACCTGTATCTATACTCCTTTCATGCTACTGTATCAGATCAGAACTAGTCCTAAAGTAAAATACATGATCAAATTAATACCAAATTACATACATACACATAATGTTCTTAATGATGTTCTCACTCTGTAGATATTTTCCTATTGATTCATGTTAATAGATAGTAATAAACACATTGGAAATTAATTTTATTTTTAGTTTTATATATTAACATGGATTATCAAATACTACATGGCAGTTTAATAGATTTAAATCACACCTAGTTCTGGACTAAATTCTCAGCCATTAAACTTTATACAGAGAAAGACTGAATAAGAGATTCTTAACTAATTTACAATTCTAAAATTAGGAACTGTAACATCAAAAAAGAAAGTGATTACTGGGAGTCTGAGGACAACTGATCATGATAAATTATTAACTTTTAGAAAAGCTAAGGACATTAGTTCACCTTCAGGCACATTACAGCAGTAGGCATAATGTTGTTTCAATGCATATCAATATATTATCAAGCATAATATGAAAAACAGAAAATCCCAGCTGTCATCAATTCTCATTTATGTGCAATTACCTGTAAAATCTCGAGATAAGTTTGAATCATTTGAGCTACTGGTGTTCTCCATGACCAACTGCTTCTAATAAACAAACATGATCAGTAAGTTCTGGTCTTTATTTTTATTTATTTATTTTTAATACAGTAAGCTGGTAGAATTGTTTGCTCAGACAAAAGCAGTAACAGGAGAATGAAGTATGCCCTGTGGGGGTTTTACGAGGAAGTACATTCATTAAGCAGTTCTTGCAATGCCATAAATGCTTTAGTTGTAAGAACCAAATATAAAACCTCAGACTTTGTAATATTCCAATAGGGACTACTTTACTTTTTGCAATATACAGCTCTCAAAAAAACAAACGAACAAACTAGGAAAGAATCACAGTAGGATAGTTCTTTACTTGAGCAATTGATATTTTATTTGGAACAGACTCAGAATATATGAGTGTTAGGCATTTTTAAATAAATTTTTGTACACTGGTCTAATACAAGATGATATCTAAATCATTCACCTAATTAAAACTATGCTAAAACAAAAGAGTCTCATGACATTATAAAGGAGTAAGATCTTGACAGACATTATGAAATCACAAGGATGTAACTGTTTAGTGTTGTTCTCTGTATTATTCTGTATGAAACTGTACTGCTCTCATTTTTATAAAGACAATGAGTAAACTATCCTAGCCTGCAAGTGTAAATGGGAAAACACTTTTGACTCAAAAAGTCTAAACAACAGGTAAGCAATGACTGAAGGGATAATAAATGAGTGTTCTGAACTACTCCTTAAGAAGAACACATAATGGTCTATGATTGCATAGATACCTCAGCTAATACGTTTGTTTGACAAGCAGCATTATAGACTAGAAGGAACAGTTAGAGATGTGCTTCCACCCTATAGACTCTGATTAACTGCTATACATGATATTTCTAATGCTTCCTGAAATTACATGTTTAAATATTATTCAGTTTAGAAAACGTCTGATGAATCTGAATGGATTAAAGTGTGTAGAACTCATAAACAAAGAAAATAAAATTCAGTATATATTAAAAATATATAAAATATGTACCAATAGTTTAGCACTGTGCTATCCCTCAGAATACAAAAGCCAAAGCCACCAATCTTAACATTATTTTAGAAACTCAGTAGGAATCAAATAATCTAAGTAATCAGCACTTAATTTCTCAGGTGAACAGCTGATTGTTTATTAATTACAAGAGAAAACAGATATCTGTATCCTATCTATGGCCTCAACCCTATACAGCTTTTGCAATCAGTGAATAAAATGTATCTCTACATGCCCTTGAGCTCCAAAAGTAAGATATGTAAGATGATATAAACCCTAATGCTAACTATTCAAATACTTGCAAGTCAGATAGGAATAAAATTCAATTTAGATAAAAAATGGGAAGGTTTTTGGAATCATGAATCCTAAAACAGTGATAGAATCACCAAAAATTTTCCCACTAGAACCATAAAATTTACCACATAGGTCAGTGATTGGTAGAGTGCTTAGCATACATGTAAATTTGAAATGACATTCAGCTGTACCCAGAAAGAAACAACTAGTAAATCGTTGTTTTTTGTTTGTTTGTTTTTGTTTGTTTTCTTCAGAAGTCATCTACATAGAATAAACATTTGCTATATTTTCTGGTTGGTTGTTTTTTTTTTTTTTTTTGTAACTTTTCTCTCCATCTTCTTTTCTAGTCCTAGCTGCCTAGGACTTATATTTTAGTGTAGTTTTATTTTATTTTATTTTATTTTATTTTATTTTATTTTATTTTATTTTATTTTATTTTATTTTATTTTATTTTATTTTATTTTAATTCAGTGTATTTTATAGTATTTATTTTAGAATATTTTATTTTATATTTTATAGCATATTCTTATTTATTATTTTTATTTATTTATTTATTATTATTATTTATTTTATATTTTATAGTATATGTTTTAGTATATTTTATTTTATAGTTTATTTTATTTTATTTTAGTGTGGACTTATATTTTAGTGTATTTTACTGCCTAGCTTATATTTTTAGTGCCCTACCATACAATCTTCCAATCTAATTTTATAAAGAATTTATAAATACATCCAATTGCCTCCTCTTCTTACACATTCGAGGTTTTGGATGAGTTATCTTGCTGTATCACTTCTTGTGCATAGTTTGCTATTTATCCCATTGTAAAGAAAGACAAAGACACAAAATAAAGCCCATCTACTACAGCCAAACATATTTTGACCACCAAGAGCACTTAAGTACTCAGTTATTCCCAAGCAAATTCAAACTCAAACTGAAGTTACATGTGTCAGAGAGAAGTATAGGAATAGGACAAAATTCAGAAAAAATAAAAAAAGCTTTTCAAGATCATGAGAACTACTTGAAACTATTACATTTTAGCAAAATGGTGAGGCTGAGACTTATATTCTGTGATCTTTAGCAAGCAAGTAAGTGCAAATCTGCGTGGTGAATAGTTAGTATACTCATTTCTCTGTTGTATAGAATCTCATAGAAATGGCATGGATAAATATCTAATGGACAAATGTCATATACATGAAAAATACCATTTACAAACTTCAATGTTTAAAATAAAAAAAAAAAAAAAAAAAGCAGAAGACAGCATATCAATTCAATTCATAGCTAGATTAAAAAATAAGATTGGAGTATTTTTTCTCTTTAAGATAAAATCATTTTTTTTCCATTTAAGTAATTTTCCTCTGGGTGCTAAGATTTAATTCCACTCCTGCCATTGACTTTATAGTTTCTTATTGGCTTGGGAGATCTAGAAGGCTCTGTAGTTCCAGATTTGAGCTGTATAGGAACAGAGTATATATTTATATGTGAGTGTACAGTAGCTGTATATATTTGAGCTGTAAAATAACAGTGAGAAAACTATGGGCAAAGTTAAGGCTAAGCTCATCAGTATTTTGAGAACTGTTATTTTCTTCTTCGTTCTGTACTTGAAGAGATGAGAATTTGTGGGCTGGTTTTGTGTAAAAATTGCGCTAACTCCTCTACACCTTGTTCAGGATTCCTTGGTTTGGAATAGCTGTCTACTGAGCTTTGTTCAGATTTTGCCTCTACAAAGTGTGCTTTTAGTACACAAATGGTATAAATGGTCAAGACAAAATGCAGAGCATGTGCTTTATCATAGTTATCATGTTTGTTACTGCTTTCAACAATGTAAGGGAGATAATGGTAGAGCAATTGTTCTGTGGAATAGTTTTATTTGGACTTACATCTATCTTTGCATTTGCTCTTAGAATTATGACCTTTAGGTGATGAAGAGCAAATTACAATTATACATATGTTAATGAATATAGGATTACCTACATATGTATCTACACATACACACTGTTTTCAGCCAGTTTTCCATTGTCATTTATTCCATATATAGTCTATTAGTCTATTTTTCAAATGGGATGAAATTGTTTTCTTCAGAATGCCTGATATAATGTAATGTTTTGGTTCTAGGAGAAAAACAATGTGCATAACACATCAGTGTTTATAGCATTGTATTGTGGTTGGTGAGCAACTGCTTGTGCATTATTAGTTAGATACATTTATATATACATATATTTGTCATAATGATTTTCCTTTTCTCAATCTTAGTGAATAGTTTTATCTCAACTCACAAGTTCTACTTTGATTTTTTTTTTCATTTTGATTCTTTTTTGATTCTTTCATTTTTGATTCTTCCACTAGGAATGTGAGACTGAGTGAACAACTGTGTGGTGCTTAGCCACCCAGTTGTTAACCAGGTGTTAACCTGTTAATCAGGTTAAACCACAATATTATTTTTGTCAGCTAGCCTCCTCAAGCAGTGGAGGAGCAAGATGAACTCCCACTCCCTTTAAAACTCCTTCCACTCGATACCCTTTGGACAGTTTAAGTCAGCTGTCCTAATTCAGTTCCCTCCCAGCTCTTTGGACCCTTCACTAAGAATGGCCTTGTCTCTATAGAACAGTTTCTTAGCAGCAACTATAAACATTGGTGTTTTATCAACATCATTTTCTTCCAAGAACCAAAACACATAATAGTACCAGACATTCTGAAAAAAACCCACACAATTCAGTTCCAGCTGAAACTAAGGTATTTTTTTAATGACCATTTATATTGAACAAAATAATAGACAAGTTATATGGTTTATTTCTGTATTTGAAAGGTTTCTCTAACTGACTTAACTTTTTATTTCCCTTCAGCAAGTGTCTGTAGAGCCAGTAACAACTGAGGTATTTATTCACCACATCACATGACAATTGAATGAGAATAGAATCGTGCAATAGTATTATAAACCAAATTGGAAATGTCTTCTCTATTCAATATCTTTATGTGTAGCACGCAGTTTTCAACTATTTATAAACTTTACTGCAATTAACTATTTTTGTTCCAATTTCCCAAGCCAGGTGTTTGCCTTGAGGCAGTTTTACTTTATAAGTTTTTCACAAACATGCTTTCATTATTTCTGAGAATAAGAAAATATGTTGTTTTGCTATCAATAACAAATTCTTAGAGTTGTTTAATTGAGAAGAAAAAAATAAATTTCAATTATTTTTAAAAATAATTTATTACTTGGCTTATTTCCATGAAAACTGGCTTTCTGAAGCAGTGCCAATATCATTGGAACTCACAGTCAAAAGTAGTGAATAACAACAGTGAACATTCTCTAAACCTGAATGTCTGTGCTTTCAAGAATGACAAAAGATCAGTTTAAAATGTTTTTTTTTGTTTGTTTATTTTTACAACTGCTAATATTTCATAAATCAAACAAGAAAAAAGTTTTATATTAAACTCACATTTGGTGGCTTCTACTTAACTAAAATTGAGGAAATTTAAATAATTTTTCATTTAGACTCCAGGATGAGTCTGCAGTATTTATGTGAAAAGATTAATAATTAAAATGGAAAAATAAGCAGGAGAACACCAGTTTCTTCCCTTCCTTTGAAACACAGAGTAGTTTGAAGCTGTAAATTTCTGGGTCAGAAATTAACTTGGAGACCCACAAAGCTCTTCTTACAAAATCACTTTTTAGATTGGGATTATAATTCAAGTAACCTTTATTGGAAATGCTTCCATAGTGACATAAAAATGAATTATGTCAACATAAATGGCAGAGCTAAAGTTCACCTTTGGAGCAGAGTCCCTGGGAGGGTAGGCAAGCCATGTATTTAGACAGATCTCCACAACAATAGTGGATGTTTAAAATCTTCAATGGCTATATACAAAGAAAAATGGGCCTAAATTTCAGTGTTCGAAATGACCAACTATGTAGCACACACTGCAATCAGCCAACTGGCCCTTGTCATTCCTTTGTCTACTTCTATCATTGCCTACTGGTGTTAGTGTCTCATTTCAAATTAATGATTCTGATTCAAGACTTTGAAAAAACAAATAGTTGTGCACTATAACCCAACAAAAGAATTCTGATTTCCAGAAGTGGATCTCCAAATGAATCTTTTTTACATATTTGTAAAATTACTACACTATAATACTTCTTGAAAGAGAAGTGACAGCAGGCGCTGAACCTGAAAGTGGTGTCACAAGCATGACACCTCACTGTGGTGAAATAATTCAAGCTTGTAATTAAATTCTATCTTTAAATTTCCATCAGTAGTGCTCAGTTGGGTAACTCTGAAAGGGTGGAGCTGTGAAGAAAGGATTCCTGTTGTAAAGGTCTTCAATACTGTTTGCATATTTACCATGGATACAGGGGTTATGATACAATGATTCAGAAAAATAAGGAAGAAAAATCTTCACAGATCTGTATAGTTAGTTAAGTAACACTATTAGTATTTCTTATAAAAATTGCTTGATATTTCTTATTCAGAAGTTATTTGAGTGTTTCAGGTCAATAGAAAGCAGGAAAATTACGTTGTGACTTTCAGTTTAGAATTATAGAAATAATACTTAAACAAATTACTATAAATGTTGTTCCAGGGATCTCCTGTATGAATCAAGGCGTGAATGATGATTCTGAAAAAGATGGTAAATATAATGGCAGATGTATAATTTTAATTTAATATCTACTTCACAGCTAAAAGGGATTTCTTATACAATTTTCCTCTGAAAACATTTCTCCCAAACTTTTCTTACAACATAGAAAAATGCTAAATAAGTATCCTACTCAAAGCATCAGGTTTTCTAATGCCAAGTGAATGAGACCAATGAAGTAAAAAATTCAATTTTCTCTATTTTCATGTTATATAAATGCTTTGGCTAGAATTTCCTGCTTGTGTTAAACAGGATAATTCAGCAAAGTGAGGGAAAGTTTAAGTGCTTACATATATTTATGTTATGTTAGTAATTATATTTGTACATAAAAGTTAATAGAATATACCTTTCTCTTAAAAAAATCCCACACACTTACTTACAAACTTGTATCAGTTTACAGGTCCCTTTTATTCCTATTCTTCATCTTCTTCTTCTTCATACTATTATTATTACTATTATTTTTATTTTTACTATTACTATTATTATTTTGAATACTGAAGACTCGGGGAAATAGCTCAGGTTTTCCATAACTTTCTTTTTCCTTAAGAACATGGACATCAGAATTTCCTATATCCAATGAATACTGTCGTTAAGTGCAGTGTGGAGTCCAAAAGAGGATTACAACGTCCTTTGCGCTTCTTTGATCTTCATGCATCTTTGTGGTGGGTGTTTTACAATCCCTACAAGAGAGCTTTCAGAATTGCACAAATGATGACAATTTAAAACACAAAAGCTATTACTGTAGTCAGAAATCAATGAGGTGTAGGATGATCCAACTTCATGTTTGTAGTCTTCCCTCAGAGTGGGCTCTTCTCTAAACCAGTAGAGGCTTTCTGGAGTGCCTAGTGTGAATAGTTGTGCATGGAAGTCTTGTGCTGCATGCAATGTAACTTTACTGAGCCTACAAAGTGTCCACTATAGGAAAAAGTGAGGTTTTAGGTACTACTGCTAGTTCATTTCCATTGTGCACGAAGGCAATTTGCACAACAAGCTCTGAGCCAGATTCTGTGGTAGAAATACATTTGGTAAATTTTAAAGGTTAAGCCTCAGACCACAGAATTCTTCATGTCTACCTTCCTTGTGATTACCCAATTAAATTCTGGAAGACCTATGGTTACTGGCCTCTACTGTTCTATTGGAAGGGTGTTTCAGAAAGTCATTATCTGTTAGTTCCTCAGTCAATTCACAGCCAATAAATAGCCATTTATGCAATGTATTCTTCAGCACCATCTACTGGTACTTATTCACCCAAAATATCCACATCTGCACAGACATAAAGCCTGCTTGTAATATCTTACCTCAAGTGAATAATGTGGTATTGTCACCATGGTGGAGTAGTGCAGTGTTTATGCAAACGATCTGGCCTAATTCTGAAAAAGAATGCTAATATTATCTGGGGAAGACAGATAATATATCTTTACACAACTGTTAAAAGAGAAAAGCCAAAAATTAGTATCTATCTGCTGGTGTGTAAGAAAATTCATCATGTATTTCCCTACTACTTGTGTAGCCTAGAAGCTGCAATTAAGGATCATGCTATTAAGGACATCTGAGCTTTAATTTCAATATACATAGTTTATTTCAGAGAAACAAATATGTAATATTTGCCAACTGTGAAGGAAATTATTCTGCCAGCTTTATAGCTAGAGAAGTGATCTGCTTGTAAAAAATACAGATCTCAACCTGTTGACAAGTCTAGTTAAAATGTGCTCATAGTATAACAGCCAGTGCTGCCCCAGAAGACCTTAATTTGTAATTTATGCATCCCTATTTCAAAAGAGGAGACAGTTTATACTGAGAAAGAAATAGCACACTTTTTAATATTCTGTCGCAGGACTACTAGCGAGAACTTTGATTTATTAAAACTGAAATAAATTCGAGCAGCTAATTTGGCGTCCTCAGTACTTGTACAATGTGTTATTTTCATTTCAGAAGCCTATGACATTGAAACGAAGTTGGTTGTTTTCTTATCCCTACAGCTCCCTTCTCACACCAAAAGTGTAAGACTACAAAACCTAGGTGACGAATTCTTTGTGGTGACATTTTTTGGAAAACTGCTTCATTGTTAGTGAATACAGATAAGTAGAATATTTAGAAAAATATAGCCCATTTTTTAAGTACGCTGGTCACTTCATCCACTGTTGATCTTTCATTATCTTTCTAGTTCATTCTGGTGCTGGCATACGATGTTGGTGTATTTAGTACAACTCTCTGCCACATAGATATCAAGTCATCTGGATCTTGGGAACTGGTATTATCATCCAAGTTAATCCTATACATCACTTCCACCAAAAATAGCTCCCTCAAGTACTAGATACCTTTTTCCATGGTGGAAAAAGGGGGGTGGCAAGAAGCTCATGAAAGCGGAAATCTTCCACCCCTTATCCCACATCACTACATAGTGCTTAATATATCTACACATATGTACAAACAAAGGTTAACATGCTTTAAACATGTACACACGTATATATTGTGGAATTACCGATGACACTCACCCAACATCAAATTCCCTTGTAGTACACACTGAACATTTTTCTGCATCACTCATCAAGTGGACCCAGGTCCCTGAGCAAAAACACTGGCTGGATGGCTGGGCCCAAAGAGTTGTGGTCAGTGGAATTAAATCCAGTTAGTGGTGACCCCTGGGGCTCTGTACTGGGGCCGCTACTGTTTGTCATGTTTATTAATGATCTTGATGAGAGGATTGAGTGCACCCTCAGTAAGTTTGTGGATGACACCAAGTTGGAAGGGAGTGTTGATCTGCCTGAGGGGAGAAGAGTTCTTGGATTCCATCCAAGAGATTGGATGGATCTATGGGACAAGGTTAACTATCAGTTTCAATAGGACCAAGTGTTGGTTCCTGCATTTTGGTCACAACAGCCCCATGCAACCCTACAGGCTTGGGGAGAAGTGGCTGGAAAGCTGCCTGATGGAAAGGGATCTTGGTGTACTGATGGACAGTCCGCTGAATATGAGCCAGCAGTGTGCCCAGATGGCCAAGAATGCCAAGATATCCTGGCTGGTATCATGAATGGTGTGGTGAACAAGACTAGGAAAGTAATTCTACCCCTGTACTCAGCACTGGTGAGGCCTCACCTCAAGCACTGTGTTCAGTTTTGGGCATCTCAGTACAGAAGGGACACTGAGGTGCTGGAGCAGGTCCAAAGAAGGGCAACAAGGCTTGTGAAGGGCTTGCAGAACATACCCTACAAGGAGCAACTGAAAGAGCTGGGGAAAAGGAGGCTGAGGGTAGATCTTATTCTCTCTTCCAATATCTGAAAGGTGCTTACAGTGAGAGTGGGGTGGGTCTCTTCTCACTGGTGACATGATGAAGGGAAATGGCCTTAAGTTGAGCCAGGGTTAAGTTTAGGTTGGCATCAGGAAACACTTCTTTACAGAAAGGGTTGTTAATAACTAGAATAGGCTCCCCAGGGCAGTGGTTGAGTCACCATCCCTGGATGTCTTTAAAAACTGTTTGGATGTGGTGCCCATGGACAGGATTTAGTGGAGGGTTGCTAGAGTTAGGGTAGTATGGTTAGGTCATGGCTAGACTCTATGGTTTTAAGGTCTTTTCCAACTTTCTATGATCTCTTCCTTGTTGGCCTGAGGTCCCATGGGCCCACCAAGCTAGAAATAATTCACCCTTGTTTTGCCAGTCCAAGTTCTCTTGAGCCAACTTAATTTTGACAGCTTGATCCACCTGATGGTTATTTTGTTGTTCTTCAGTAGCCTGACTATTTGGCACATGAGCATCTACATGACACACCATTACAATCATATTCTTTATTCATGCAGGAGAGTCTTTCTACAGTTCAGCAGCCCAAATAGTTTTAATCCCTTTGTTGCCAGTTGTCTTGTTCCCACTGTTGTAACCACCCCAATAGAGCATTTGCTGCTATCCATGAGTCATTATAAAGTATTGGCCACCTCTCCCATTCAGCAACATCTAAGGCCAGTTGGACAGCATTTACCTCTGCAAATTGGCTTGATTCTCCTTTTCCTTCAGTGCCCCCTGCAACTCATCATGCAGGGCTCCACACAGCAGATTTCCATCTGCAATGCTTCCCCACAATATGACATGATCCATCTGTAAACAGGTCTATTTATTTTCAGTTTCTAGTAATGCATTGTATGGCGAAGAGCCTCTTTAGCATGATACCTCTTCTCCTGGTGATGTTCCAAACTTTTTACCTCCAGGCCAGTCCATCTTCACTTCTAGGATTCCTGGATGACTGAGGTTCCCCATCGAAGCTGTAATCAACACAGTCCACTTACTCTAAGTGGCATCAGCAGCATGATGGGTAGAGGGAATCTTTCCTTTATAAAAGTGAAGTTCAGCACTGGCAGTTGAGGTGCTGAAAAGCAATGTGTTTCAGTACCAATTGCTTCAGAATCAGTCTGAATCACCTCATATGCAGCTAGGATCTCCTTTACAGTTGAAGTGTAGCACTCTTCATACCCCCTGTTTGCTTGAGTCCAGAATCCAAGGATTTGGCCCTGAGTCTCTCCTGAGGCTCTTTAACCACAGACTCCAAGTGTGCCCATTCTCTCCAGCAGCAGTGTAGAGGATTTTCTTTGTGTAGTGTTCTGTCTATACTGGCCCCAGGGCCACGACACAGGCTATCTCCAAGTTAATTTGCTCAAAAGCCTGCTGCTGCTCAGGACCCCACACAAAATTGTTATTCTTCTGTGTCACCTAATAAAGGAGGCTCACAATGAGGCTATAGTTTAGAACATGCATTCTCCAAAAGCCTGTTAGACCCAGAAATGATTGTCTTTCTTACTAGTGGGTGGAGACATGGCAGTGATTTTATTGACCACATATGTTGGTATTTGACAATGCCCATCTTGCCACTTTATATCGAGGAACTGGGTTTCCTGTGCAGGCTTTTTCCCTTTGTTTAGCTTAATAGTGAAACCAGCCTGCAGAAGGATTTGGATTATTCTCTCTCCTTTCTTGAAAATGTTCCCTGCTGTATTGTCCTAAACACTAATGTCATCAATGTCTTGTAAGTGCTCAGAAGCACTGCCCTTTTCCAGTGCATGGGATCAACACATGGCAAATGATTGGGCTATATTTCCACCCTGGGGAAAACAGTTCCATGTACACTGAAAACCTCTCCAGGTGAAAGCAAACTGTGGTCTATGTTCGTTAGCCAAAGGAATGGAGAAAAAGGCATTAGCAATGTCAGTAGTGGAATACCACTTGGCTGCTTTTGACTCTAGTTCATACTGGAGTTCTAGCATGTCTGGTACAGCACTCTGTGGGATGTGACTTCATTCAGGCCACAGAAGTCTACTTACTGTCAGCTTCTAATCGCCACTGGCTTTATACTCCAGCCATATGGGGCTGTTAAAAGGTGAGTGAGTTTTGCTGATCACTCACTGGCTCTCTAGCTTACAAATCAAGTTATGAATGGGGAGCAAGGAATCCCTGTTAGTGCAGTACAGCTGTCTGTGCACCGTTTTTGTAGCAACTGGTACCTGTTGCTTTTCCACTCATAGCAACCCCACAACAGATGGATTTTCTGACAGGCCAGGCAAAACAGACAGCTACTTAACATCTCCCATGTCTACAGCATGGAGTTCCTTTATTCCTGCAAGTGGGGGAGCTGGTGCTTCTCATGTCTAATGGCCTCTTCCTTCCTTCTCAGGAACCACTGCAGAAGACAGAAGAGGTCACGTGTGGAACAGGGAAGCAGGAGTAAAGTGTTTGACGGAGTGGATGTCTCCCTCTCATGGTTGTAGTTACTGTCCTTTGCTGTCTTAAGGTTTTTCTAAGGACTTGTATCTGGTTGTCTCTCACCAAACCTTGGTAGGCTTCTCAATAATAACATTTTTGCTCTTTACTTGGTATGTTTGTTGTGTTCTTTACCTCCAACCTATTGTGTTACTTTTCTCCTGTTCTTGAAGGGCTTGTAGTTATTTTGCTGGTTTCCCTGTTCTTTCTCCCTTGCAATCATAGAATTATGTCTACTTCTCATTTTTATTCTTCCAGAGTTTGAGAAATTGTTATGTTAAACAAACTATGTGCTTTTATGTGTACTTTATGTACTACTCTTATTGTTTATGCTACCACTTATTGTATTGTTTCTTTTCCCCATGTTGTTTGCTGAGTGTAATATAAGGAGTTCTCTGAAAAATTGGAGACGTACTATAAGTATTGTCTAGGTCTATTATAATGTAGATTGACATTAAAATTAGTGATTATTTCCTTTCTTTCTGTATTTATGAGATAGGCCAGCTCTTCATTTTTGTAGGTTTTGATTTTTATGACATTTGTGTGTTGGATGTAGACTGCAGAATTAGAATGTGTCGCTGAAGACATTGAAGGATTTTCTGGCAGAGGAATTTCAGGTATTTAATGTCTTTCTAGACATTAAATTAAGTATTCAAGGCACATGGAAAGTACTTTCTTAATTGTTTGTTCCTTACTGGCCATTATTGACTGAGTTTGAGTTTCATTTCTGGTCCCCTCCTGCATTTCTGTCACAAGTGCTGGGATATTTATCATTTGTTTTTTAAACCCAGCTTCTTCAGCTTAATAATGTTGCAAGAATATCTGTTCTGGTTTTGAACAATGTGACTTTTTTTTTGTCTGTACAGCAAAAACATAAAACACAAAAAGATGAATTCTTAGATGTTAGGTTGGAGTTCTTTACTCAGATGGTGGTGGGGCACTCAGACAGGCTCCATGGAGAAGCTATGTTTGTCCCATTGCTCAAGGTTTACAAGACTGGATTTAACAGGAGCCTGAGCAGTCTGATTTGCTGGATGGCATCCCTGCCAATGCCAAAGGGGTTAGATCTAGGTTAACTTTAAGGGCCTCTTCAATCTTATTTCAGAGCAGCAACTATTCAAAAAGGAAATTCTAGATTCACTAGCATGCTTGCTTTTAAATGGTGTGACTGAGAGGACCAAGTTTCATTTGCATGGAGAAAAAGACCTTAACGTTATTTTATTATGTTGATAACTTGTGGTTATGTCAGGAAGCACATGCAGTACTCAAACAGGCAAATACTAATGCAGTAGGTTATGACTTGTAGGACATTCCTATCCCATGGCTCTACCCTTTGTTTCCTGGAAAAGTTTGCCTTCATAGAATAGTAACTAATTATAGAGCCTTGACAGAGAGTTCAAAAATGGGTAAAAAATGTTCATTAGTTCAGTAAAAATGGAATACATTTTTTTCATTTCTTTATGGAGATATAAATAAATTATTCTCTTATCTATGAAAATATTTAAAATAACCTTTTTATTAAAAAAATAATTAAAAAATACCATTAGGGTTGTCATCAGGCATTATCTTATGAAGAACTTTATGCTGCTATCAGCAGTTATTTGTTTTCATCTCTGTTCTAGGAAATATTTCTTCACAGAAAGTGGTCAGACTGGAACTTTGAGATCTCCAGAGACCTTATGACACAGTCTAGCTTAGTCCAAAAGGTTTAGACTATTTCTTCAAAATCCCAGCTTTATATCATCAGTTTGAGGTTTAACCTAGTAAGAGTATTTCTTCTGATGTAAATACACTTGTTTAATTAAAACAGTTTTTAAGTCAGTCTAGAGCTTGGGCAGATAAACTTTACCTGATGTAGTTACTCTGAAGGCGTTACTCTGGTACACTGATAAAAAATGTACTACCCCTGTAAAAAGCCTTCTGTGGGATGTCAGTGCTTTAACTTCCCAATTAACACCTGTGTCCATCATGCTGAACTGCTAGAAGTCTGTCCTAAGTGATAACACCTTAAACTGCTGCAAGAAATCTGCCAAGGCTTTGAGTCTTTTAATAATTACATCAACGGTATCAGTGTTTAATGGCATCAGACATGCTCAGGTTGTATTTTCAGGCTTTGCTTTGCTACTTGCCAGAAGGATTTTTCTTTCTGTAGCAGAAGGCTACTGATACTCTGACCTTATCCCATCTTTCTAAGAGCTTGGCTCTGAGGACAGCCTTCCCTGAGCATTCTGCTCAAGCCTCATGCAACCAGTCTCACCACCATCTCTAAAATGCTGGGCATTTACTCATATTTTCAGTAGAGATCAGCAGTGCCTCTGCAGCTCTGTGGCCCCTGTATTATCTCCAAATGCCATCACATCTACTAATCTGATATCATCACAGTACAAGCAGCTATGAGAAGAGGAAATGGTTCATTGCTCTGTCCTGTGCCCGAGCCACTATATCTTCTTTGGAGACTTCAGAGTGCCCTCCTGGTGCCGCACAGTATTGTGTATCCATTGTATCACTTAGTGTACTCAGCTCATGCCATTTAACACATGCCTGGTTGCATATGGAAAATTAGAAAATGGAGAAAGATGGTAGGCATTTCACACTCTTACACTGAGAACTAGATAAAGGATGACTCCAGCCTCCCCTTAATAACGTAAAAGCTCCTTTCATCAGTACTTCTGTAAAAAAAATACAAAAATAGTGTTTTATTCTTTCTTAGGTAACCTTTGGAAATTGGCTTGTGCTGTTTCTTTTAAGCTTCAAAGTGACTAATTCTGTTAAGACATAGGTAGAAGCTGGGAAAGTGTTGTCTTCAGCTACAGTGAACTTGCTTTTAGTTTGTTTATAGTATGTACAAGTACTTGTTTGCAGAGTATTTCTCAACAAGTGGCCTTTCACTGTTCCAGATGAAATATTGTGTATTTTAGGGGATGAGAAGTGGGGAAGGGACTAAAAACTTAAACTAGGTATGAAAGGGGAAGGGGAGAAAATGTCACTCACTAGAGTGGAGTGAGTAGTTCAGAGCTGTCAGCTAGGTCTAATGGGGGAAGAGGGTGGAGGTCAGCTGGACAGAGGGCTTGGGGATGTTGTTGTCACAGGAGACTGCAGGGAAATACCTCTGGATCATCCTGTACGATCTTATGAGGACTCTCCAGAGGACATACCACTGAGAATTCCCCACCTGAAATCTTGTGTCTCTTTAGGGATACCTGCACATGTTGCTTCCCTAATGTGTCTGTATACTAATGCACGGAAATAAACAGGAAGAGTTAGAGGTCTGTGTGTGGTTGCAAGACCACGAGCTCATAGCAATCACAGATGTGGTGGGACAGCTCGAATGACTGGAATGTTGCCATGCATGGCATGTACTTTTTAGTACTTTTTAGACAGGTGGGGTTGTGGAGTTGCTCTTTATGTGAGAGAGCATCTAGAATGTATTATAGGCTGTGCTCTTTTTGTGGAGTTGCTCTTTATGTGAGAGAGCATCTAGAATGTATTATAGGGGGTGTATTATAGGCTCCCCGATCAGAGGAAACTGATGAGGCCTCCTACAAGCAGCTGGAAGTAGCCTCAAGATCTCAGGCACTGGTTCTTATTGGGAACTTCAATTATCCAGATATTTGCTGGGAAAGCAACCTGGCCAGGCATGTGTACTGCAGCTGGTTCCTGAAATATAATAATAATAATATAATAACTTTCTGATGAAGGTAGTGGAGGAGCTGTTGAAGAGTGGGGTGTTACTGGACCTTGTTCTTAATGATAATAAGGGCTTGTTAGGGAAGTGAAGGTTGGAGGCAGATTGAGATGTATTGATCACAAGATGGTGGAGTTCAAGATCTTGAGTGGAAGAAGCGAAAAAAAGTAGGATTGCTATCCTGGATTTCAGGAGAGCCGACTTCAATCTCTTCTGGGACTTTCTTGGAGCTATCCCATGGACTAGAGTGTTAGAAGGCAAGGTGGCATGTAAAAGCTGGTCAGCATTTAAACAGTGCTTCTTCCAAGCTCAGGCTCAGTGCATCCCTGTGAGTAAGAAATCAGGCAAGGGTGGAAGGAGACCTGTGTGGATGAGCAAGGAGCTCATGCATAAACTGAAAGGGAAGAGAAAGGTCCAGGAAATGAGGAAAAAGCTTCTGACCACTTGGGAAGAATATAGGAATGTTTTCAGGACCTGCAGGGATGCAACAAGGAAGGCTAAAGCCAACCTGGAATTGGATCTGGCAAAGGAGATAAAGGTTAATAAGAAAGTCTTTCTTTCACTGTTGACATACTTAAAAAAGCCGGAAAATGTGGGTCCTCTACTAAATGGAGGGGTGTTCTGGTAACAGGGGATGCAGAGAAGGTGGAGATACTGAACGCCTTCTTTGCTTTTGTCTTCAGCATGGGAACTCCCCTTCAGGACTCCTGGACTGTGAGGGTAATGAGATGGTCTGGGGAGCGGAAGCCTCTCCTTTAGTGAGGGAGAAAATTGTCCTTGAACATCTCGGCATCATCAGCATATGTAAATCCATGGGCCTCAATGGGATGCATCCATGTGTGTTGAGGGAACTGGCAGAGGTTATTGCTGAACTGCTCTCTATCATCTTCAAGAGGTGCTGGATAATGGGGGAGGTGCTTGAAAACTGCAGGGCAACCAATGTTACTCCAGTCTTCAAAAAGGGGAAGAAGGAGGATCTGGGGAACTACAGGCCAGGCAGCCTCACCTCCATCCCTGCAAAGGTGATGGAACATTTTGTTCTGGATACCATCTCCAGGCAGTTGGAAGAGAAGAGAGTTATCAGGAGTAGTCAGCATGGGTTCAACAGAGGGAGGTCATGCTCGACCAAACTGGTGGCCTTCTATGAGGTCATTTCTGGCTGGGTGGATGGGGGAAGAGCAGTGACTGTAGTCTACCTTGATTTAAGCAAGGAACTTGATACTATCTCCCACAGTATCCTCATAATGAAGTTGAGGAGGTGTGGAATAGATGAGCAGATGGTGAGATGGGTTGAAAACTGGCTGACTGGCAGAGCTCAGAGGATTGTGATCAGTGGCACAGAGTCCAGTTGGAGGCCTGTACATAGCAGTTTTCCTCAGGGATCAGTGCCACGTCTGGCGCTGTTCAACATCTTCATCAGCGACCTTCATGAGGGAGTAGAGCCTACCCTCAGCAAGTTTGCTGGATGGTACAAAGCTGGGAGGAATAGTTGACATACTAGAAGGCTGTGCTGTCATTCAGCGAGACCTGGACAGGCTGGAGAGTTGGGCAGAAAAGAGCCAGATGAGGTTTAAACAGAGTAAGTGTAGAGTCTTGCACCTAGGGAGGAATAACTGCATGCATCAGTATAGGCTGGGGGATGACTTGCTGGAGAGGAGCTCTGAGGAGAGGGATCTGGGTGTCCTGGTAAATGACAGGCTGGCCATGAGTCAGCAGTGTGCCCTGGTGGCCAAGATGGCCAATGGGATCCTGGGATGCATTAAAAAGAGCGTGGCCAGCAGGTCGAGGGACATGATCCTCCCCCTCTACTCTGTTCTGGTGAGGCCCCACCTGGAGTACTGTGTCCAGTTCTGGGTTCTCTGGTACAAAAAAGACAGGGTTCTCCTAGAAAGAGCCCAGAGGAGGGCTAGAAAGATGATAAAGGACATGGAACACCTCTCTTATGAGGGAAGGTTGAGAGACCTGGGTCTGTTCAGCCTTGAAAAGAGAAGACTCTGAGAAGATCTGATCCACATCTATAAATATCTAAGGAGCAGGAGGCAAAAGGACAAGGCTAGACTCTTCTCAGCAGTGTGTAATGATAGGACAAGGGGAAATGGCCACAAACTGAAGCATAGGAAGTTCTGAACAAATGTGCATGGGAACTTCTTCACAGTGCAGTGACAGAGCACTGGCACAGCTACACAGAGAGGTGGTGGAGTCTCCTTCTCTGGGGACATTCAAGACCTGCCTGGATGCCTACATTGTCTAGAGAGCTTGCTTTGGTGGGGGAGGGGTGGACTCGATGATCGCTGGAGGTCCCTTCCAACCACTACAATTCTGTGATTCTGTGAATCAATGAATTGATTAAAATTATAATTACTGTAGAAATCTATGTTTTTGTACAAGCTTACTTGTACTGTGCTTCCCATCCCCTCTGAGCACTATTTATTCGTCTTTAAAACCACCCTGCAAGTACTGATTTTAGATTCTCTATATTTTTATGCCTGCTGTTTAAGTAACCTAATATGTTCTGGTATTTGAGTGTTTCAGTATCATCTCAGACTTTTATGAGCTTGTTCCCCAATTAGCGCTTCTGTAACAACCTAAGGAACTTAGAAATATGATTAGAAAAATATAATTATGTTAGCTTAAACTTACACTCACTTTTGTAATGCTTCAGCTTTTTTAAAACCCATGGGTCCTGACAGTGATTAGGATCTAATTCTAGTGAAAGTACAGGAGTAAAGGTGGTTTGAATAAGTGAATCTACCTTATTATGGCAGAAGTGTCAATAGAGACATGCATTAGAATGCATTGGATGCCACTTCTGAAATCAATGAAATTTGTATATGTATTCACATTTCTGAGTAGACTATGCAAATTAGAACCACAAATCAGAAAAAAAGTATCCTAAAGCTAATAGTCTTCCTTATTTCTATTTTTAATATAACAACTTACAAACAGTATTATGTGGTCAAAACAAGGGTTTTTTTGTTTGTTTGTTTGTTGTTTTCTCTTTGAGTGTAACAGGTATTACTATATATATACTTTAGCAATATTGTTTCCTTCTTGTGAGTGTCCAAACCTTCATATCTAAAAAGTAACGAATATGTTTGTTTGCAGAGGATCTATAAAAAGATAAAATCTTCTATTCTTCCTATTATGGGTTAAGGAAAAGAAAAAAAAATAAATAGAAACAGCATTCAATTTTTCCTTTTTCTGCTTTTCTGCTAAAAGCAGGCCAGACCTCAGGGGAACACAAACAGAACCATATTTGCATGATTCATATGTTTACAGAAAACAGTTTGCATATTTTTAAAATGCTGGAATTATTTCAATTAGTATAAATTAACTCTGGCATGGATAAATCCAAGAAGGAAAAAAGGAAAAAAATCATGAAATCTGGACTTCAGAAGGGTCCGGAGAGAAAGACTGCTGGGCTTAATGACTGAGCTAAATATTCTCCAAAGAACTGTGTTTGATGCGGCATTGACATTGAGCCAGAAATGGGGGTTCTGTGGGACAAGAAGAGAGATGTCATTTACAAGGCAGACTAAACTGGCTTGGGCTGAAAGTCCTTCTAGTCTGCTGGCTTGACAATGGCCAACAGTGTTTCCAAAAAAACTATGTAATAATGAAGGTAAGGAAAGGGGCAACCTGATTGCTGGCATAGCTGGAAAGTTTCCAGCAAATATTTAATCACTGATCCATCTTTACCACTCTTTAATATCCACCAGTGTTTATATTGATATAAATTATATATATATATATATAAACAGAGCAAGTATTAAATATATTAAAGATAAATATATATTATCTATGTATTTTTGAAATCATCAAAAATTTATTATCTTTTTTGTCTTCACAACATCACTGAGCAATGAGTTTCACAGTTTAATTATCCCTTCCTTTTCCATGAAGCAAATCATGTCATCAGGTTCCATTATATTCCTTCTCAATTGTTTCTTTCCTGAATTGAAGAGAAACCACTTGATGAACTTCTTTTATGGAAACCATTTGTACCTCTGTTTACAACTCTGCTTTTTCTGCCATGTTCTTCTACAGTTGTAAGGAGCTAAGCTGCCACATTCAGAAGGTCTCTTATCTTCAGTGTAATAGCACCTTTATGTTCTCTGTTTTCTAAAGAGGTTGCTGAAAAAGGTCATGGAAATGCAAGATAAGTGTGTAGATATTTGAGGAAGGAACAACTGAAAAAGAAGGATCAGTTATAAGATATAATGAGATTTGATGCATGAAGGAAAACAAGGATCTTTTTTCTCTATGTTTACTTATGAGTATTTAATTATTTAAAAATGTGATTTAATAAGTAATTTTGTAATCTTTTACTCAGTATTACTCAGACTGGCTGGGTGTTGGACAGCAGGCATTGAAAATTTGTAATGTGCAGATTTATTTTGTGAATATTTATGAGACTATGGAAGTTAGAACAGTGAACCAGTGGGTGGTGCGTTTCAGCATTATTTTGTGCCATTTCTGTCTGTTGTAGTTCCTATGACAGTAGAAAAGCGGCATTACTTTTGGAGTGTCCTATGTATTATACTTTACTTTTTAATTCTTGAGTAATATGTAAAATATTGTTTGGTTTATCGGTTTACTTTATCTTACTGATTTTGTTATTACTTTCTTTGAAATAAAAACAGATAAATGTCTTTCTTAATTTTTCAGCCTGAACTCTCACATACATATTGCTTCATGTGTCCTACAGGTACTTACTATATATCTGAATACTTATAATTTTAAGTAACTGTTTCAAAGCACTCAGAAGAGTAAAGCATATGAAAGCTACAGTAGACAAATCATCTATTCTTTATTTTTTTATTCATGTGTCGACAAATCCTGTTGTAACATTGGCTGCTACTGTGAAGTGCTGCCTTTCTTTGGACGAAGGCCTGTGGAATTGCTCTTCTAATACTGCTGATGGCAACTGGATTAGTTCAGAATCTTTTTATTACCTGGTTTGTTTGTTTTTTATCATGACCCACCTAACTCTTTATTATGTTATTACTTGTTTGTTTTTCTTTATTGTTTTATTTTTATTTTATTTTAATTTTAGTCCTTGCTTTTAAAAGACTCTACACCCAGGATATCCGTTATTCCCTTAAATATTCCTAATGCTTGCCTCAAAGTGCTTATTAAATTCTTTAAGAAAAGAAATATTGTTATATAAGAATATATGAACTTAATAGAAGAAGAAGCTGTTTTAAAATGTATCTCATAAGTGCAGCTCAGTTGAGATGAGGAGAACGGAGGAATGAAAGGAATCTGTGCATCAGCCCTGGGGAAAAAGTGGACCGAATTAAAAAGGCAATTAAGAAATTCTGAACCTCTGCTGTGTCAATGAGTCTCTGTAGTAGATAAAACTGTGATGATGAAGAATGTGCTCATATGTATTGTTTCAGAACAATGATGTGTGTCCTGCTAGTAATGCTGTTGTTTTAAGTATATCTTGTGTTTTTATTCTTCTGTCTGAACTCAACAAACGTAGACGATAGACAAAACATTCTGGCAGGGGCCAGAAGACACTTTGATTCAGCTAGTAACAAATTGCTTTCATTAAGAACAAATGGTCTTGGAGCATTTTTCTGCAGTATAATCTCCACACGATGTCAAGCACAAATGGAAACCCAATGTGTTCTCTAAGCAATGAAGTAAAATCTGGATGCAAGCAAGTATAGTTTACTATGAATTGTTTCTAAGTGGCTCACTGTTAGATGAACTAAGTCTTTTTGTGGGTGGGCAAAAGAACCTGCAGCCTGCATGCTATAAATAACTTGGTATGATTAGGCTGCAACTTCTACAGTAATTGTTTTGGACTTAAATTTACACTGACAATTTTAATAGATAACATAATTACAATGGTGATTTGCTTAGACTGCAACACCATTTAGCAGTATCCTGATTCCTTGTCCTAATGGGGTTTAAATGATGCCTTTAGGGATATCATAGATGAGTTGTACAGCAGCATTTGACTGTCCCGAGGCAAGATGTCTGTCAGCATTCTTGGTAAATCTGTGTTTTAAAAGGTTGATAGTGTAGTTCTTTCAAAAAATATATTGCCTTCTCTTTTTCATGAAAGAAGCACTCAGCTGATACATAAAATCCGTTTCTGATAGATAAAGTGAGGTTAACAGGTTGTGACTGAACAGTTAGAAAATATAAACTTTTCTTCTTTTTACTGTTTGTCTCTTATTATCTCTATTTTTTTTTAATTTGCAGTTAAGATCTTTATGCTGAGAAATGAAGGAACACTGTCACATTAGAACATGAAATGTGTCTCTCAGATGTTTCAATTTAGAAATAACTGCAATGTGACATTTAATATTTGAAAAATTGGTCTTTATCATGTGTTCTATCCTATATTATTTTGTGAAGTTTATTGCCACATTAAATCTTGACTATGCTTTAGTAAATCTTTATTTTGAAAGTTCAATATCTCTGCTCTATAAAATCACTTTTGTTTTCTATTCCATATGCAAATGGGGTCTGAAAAATCCAATAAAAATTGGTCAAGCAAAGGTACTTAAAATTCTCATTGGTTCTGCAACATGGGTCTAAACAGAAACACTGTGGAGGGGGAAGGGGGAAAAAGAGAAACTAGATTAGGTATTAGAGATGGAAAAACCAGACAGGCAAAATTAAGAAGCATCAAAGACAACATGTTCTCTTTCTGCCAGCACCAGATAAGTAGAGTGAATTAGGAAAGAAAAAAATGGCATGTTATGCACCAAAGTGTGTGTTCTGTGCTTTCACTCATGACATAACTGATGTACATTGCATAGCCTAAGGTTAAGTCTGGAAGTTTTCCAAGTAAATGTTATTCTTGTATTTATCATTTCCCACATTCCTCTGTAATAGCATACTTCACAATTGCATTATTAATAACCCAGGGAAAAACAAAAATAATCAATCATGTTGTCAGGAAAAAAGGAAACAAAGTACTTCATGGAGAGTAAGGAAGTAAGAATACAAACATTTGTAATACATTCAATCTCCAATACAACTTCAGTGTAAAAGGAAAGAGAAAGAAGCCTTCCCTGTTTCTTCAATGACAATCAGTGATGCTATGCCTCATTTGTTGAAAAGGTAAACGCTATATCTCTTTTTAAAACACCAAGCTCATTAGAAGTTTATAAGAAAATACAGTGAAAGAACATGAACCCCAGAACAAAGTGCTAATGAAATTTCAACCCCTACAAACTTCAATGGACAGCACTGCTTTGATGATGTGTAAAGGCACTTTAGCAGGGACTTTGGTGATAGGACAAGGGGAAATTGTTTTAAGCTTAAAGAGGGTAGATTTTGGTTGGATATAAAGAAAAACTCTTACAGTGAGGGTGGCGATACACTGGAACAGGTTGCCCAGAGATGTGGTGGATGCCCCATCCCCAGAGATATCCAAGGCCAGTTTGGACCAGGCTCTCAGCACTCAGATGTAGCCGTAGGTGGCCCTGTTCATTGCAGGGAAGTTGGACTAGACTATCTAGATGATAGGGAAAATGGCCACAAGTTATACCAGAGCAGGTTTAGGTTAGATATAAGGAAAAAATTCTCTCAGTGAGTGCCCAGGCACTGGAACGGTCTGCCCAGGGAGGTGGTGGAGTCGCCATCCCCAGCTGTGTTCAGTAGGAGCCTGGATGAGGTGCTACAAGATATGGTTTAGTGCTTGTGCCAGCAATAGTGATGGGAGGACAGTTGGACTGGATGATCTTGTAGGTTGATCCAACCTCGTGATTCTATGATTTGATGATCTTTATAGGTATCTTCCAAATATAAGGTTTAAAAAAAATAGAAAGAAAAAGACAATGAATGATGAGTATCAATGAGATAACAGCAACTTATTATCATAAATTAAAACATAATAATGCCCCTGGAAGTAGAGTATAATATTGTATTACTTCCAGAGATTCTGGAGAATAGTCTTTCACCAAAAGGAAGCTAAAAAAAAAAAAAAAGGATGCATGTCTCAGAAAGTAAAAAACTTGGACACACCAAAAACATTAAAGGCGCTGACATTTTTTTCTGCAATCAGAACCTCAAACAGGCACATTTTTTTCATACAGAGAAGGAGAAAATATTTTTTTTCCTTTTATTTTTTTCTTCCTTTTTTTTTACTAGAGGGGAGCTGGTAAGTCTGCAGGATTGCAATGAAACCTGACATCTACTATAACATTTTTATGGTATAACAACTTGAGGTAACATAGCTTCATGCAAACAGCTTGTGAAGTACAGCTTTTATAATGTCCTTCATGTCTTAGAGTACATGAATTCAAACCCAGCCTGTTACTGGTATCACATTTCTTGGAGACAGGAGAGACTTCAAAGTCATCAAAATACAAGCCCATTTTTCATATTAAAGGGTCCTAGGAGAACAGTGGCTGAAATACTTTGGAGTTTTTTGCTTTCCTGTGCAGTGCAGAAGCCAGAGCAGAAGAGTTTTCCCAGGAGAACTGCTGCTTCCAATATATTACAGCTGATAAGAAAAGATAAGAGAAAAGCCAAATTGTCAGAATGAAGGAAAATTTTATAACAGAGAGAAATTAGGAAGCAAAACAAGAACTGTGAGATGTGAGGTGTAGGTTCAGAATATTTTGATGGTTCAGAAATGAGCTTTAGATGCTGGAATGGAGATCTAAAGAAGACCATGAAGCTAGAAAAAGAACAAATAAAAAAATCACTTTGACAAAAGCAATAAAATCTGGTCAGTCTTGATCTCCTGCAGGGCTTAAGCCAATGCAATTTTTATTTTCCTCAGTTAGTGTGTCATATGTGATGACATGCTAAATAGACATTAATTATGATAAAAATCCTATGCAAAATCTAACACAGTCATATGAGAACAGTCACTCAAAATGTTTGTGGTAATGAAGTCAGGAAATCATGTTGGTTTTGTTTATTTATTTTTTTGACACCTAAGAATCTTGGAGTGATTGAACTATTTCATTTCGGGAAATCTGGTTGGTAAAGTCAAGCTTCCTTTGCAACGTTGCCAATGCTTAAATTGAAGGTGAAGCCTAGAGTCTGTTTGGTTTCAGAAAGCCAAAAAGGCATGGTTATGTACTGGGATAAAATCCCAAGCACCTGGTGTCTTTCGAGGCAAGGAGAGTTTGGCCTTTATTTATTAGTTTTCAGTAGAGAGTGCAATCATTTTCCTTATTAGTCTATCCAAGTGTTTCCATGCTGAGAATGAAAGGTAGCAACAATTTTCTGTACTGTTTTTGGTAAACTATGCTCGAATACCTTAAACAAAACTCAAATCACATACACTGACTTACATAAGTGTCAGTCAGTGTTTGTCAGAATTATGGTCAGAATTGCTGAAATTTTTGTCTTAAACTTTTGCATTTGGCTAACATGTTGAATTCTTCCGGTCTCCCTGGATTTCTCTTTCTAAACTGAGAGGTGAAGGAGGAGTGCAGTGCTCTCTCCAACATTTCACTTGTTCTGTTATGCAAAGTAAATTGCACTGATCTTCATTCATAATCATCTTCCTCAATCTTTCTGAATGTTCAGAATATTTAAGTGGATATATAGATTCCAAAGCAGTGATAAAGTTTCAATGGCTGTTTTATTTAGAAACTCACTTCTAGCAGATTAAAATAAGGTTTTAGATGTATCAATGGATATCAAAACATGCAAAAACTGTTGAAATGCATAACTTCCTCCATTTACAAAACATATGTGTGCAACTGTTATGTATTATATATATATATATATAAATGACATCTTGGCTTTAGATTATAAGAAGTCAGTATGGGAAGTGCCAGTTGATCTGCGTTATTTTCCTGGAAATGTAGCAAAGTATTTCCTCTCATCTTGAAAATATTTAACATGCTAGGTCATCTGGAACACCTTCATCCTATGAAGAATGAAAATGAAAGACAGAGATGAGCAAGATTCTACTAAAAGCACAGAATCATCATGCTACAGCACAATAATTTATATGTGCAAACCAAGATCAATGCCTGATAAACTTTTTCTTATCATAAGCTTCAAATGGAACATGGTGTTTTCTGAATGAGGAGACAATGGATATCAGTCAGTAGAAGGAAGTTTGAGCAAAAGAGGTTGATTGCCCTCATGCCTGAAACATTTCTTGTATTTTCAGGAGTTGTAAAACACTTCCCACTGCAAAGTGAGAATGAAGAGGTGAAAAGAGATGCCAGAGGGGATCCTAGCTTGCCTTGGCAGTGGAGATGGGCAGCATTCTCCAAATGGTAAGTAGCACTCTAATTCCCAGAGCTGTGTGTGGTCATAAATTATAAGTACAATCTTGGCAGCAGCTGAAAGCTCTGGCTTTTCCCCTCCAATCTGCTGGCGAAATTTTGGCACATTGCAGAGTAAAAACCTTGCTTGAAACAGGGTGAAATGAGTGGAGCATTAAAGTTCAGATTTCTGTTTTTATTATGACTTTACTAAGGATATGTCAAGGATGAGTCTGGTTCATTGAGAACTAAATAAACACTACAAATTATCGATTATAAAATAGCACTTAATCAAAATTGTTTAATAGTAAGTAGCTTTCTCAGAACTTCTAGTGTAACTTTGCTTCAGATATTGAAGCCTAATATTTAGGTTGCAATGATGTTCCATATTCTATGTCAGGCAATTCTTTTTTTTTTTAACTATATACAGGAGTTGAAAATTTATAATCTCAATGAAAACGTTAGTGTTATCACTTTTCTGCAAACCTTGAGCTGAACTTTTAAGAAAATGTGAGGTGGAATAAATGAAGGCTTTTACTGATGTATTTCTTACTATTTACATAGTACATAAAATTTGAAGGCACAACATTCTTCTTCAGGAGTCAGTATAGTTTTGCTTATTATTGCTGTAGATGGAGCACCTATTATCTGAGAGTTCTTAAAAGATCCAAAATCTTAGCCAGACACTGGAAAATATTTTTATCTCATTACATGTATACATGTATTCAAACACATTTATACAAGAACATATGATAAACTCTTCTTGTTGAATGCATGTATTTTTGTCCTCCAAAGGTCATATTATGTGCAAATTCAGCCCCCTCAGTGAGCTGTGCAGTGCAGCTTCCCACATGCCTGCCTCTGCTGTTTCCCTGCCAGCCAGGGCAACTCTCATCTGCAAACTGATGGATTCTGATAGCAAAGCTCCCATGCCTATGTGCAAAAGTTATACAACATTAGCTGGAGCAAGATAAATAGATCCACATAGACCCAGTACTTCCTCATCACAGGCAGTTCTAGGAAATATCTTGACACATATGTAAAGTGCTACTGAAGTCAGCCTCACTCAGGGACAGTGATAATCAGAAAGTTGTAGATGTGACACAATTGTTATTAGAGCAGATGGGAGTGCTACTTATGTGCTGCATAAATAAGAAAAGCTATTATTTTCAGTTATCCAACAGATTTCCTTTTCTGTCAAAATCCTATGGTGAAAGAAGTAGATAAAATGAATCTTCACATGAATCAGAATTAAGAAAAACAATACTTAATATGGATTTTTTTTTTGTTTGTTATTCCTTAAAGAGATTAGCAGACTTCAAAGGAGTCACACAAAAGAAGATGTTTTCTGTGTCAGGCTTTTTTCATGGTGTATGTTCCCAGTCTGTATGACAGACATTCAAGCTTCAATTAGCTCAGATTTTTCTGGAGTCTTCTGGTATAATACCTCCAGAAGCCTCTAAAATTAAGCTTTATAATTACTTGAAGAAAATCAACAGTTTAATTAAAAATAGAAGTAAGCAACGACACAATGCAAATTAAATAAAAAAAATTACCAACCAAACAAACAAAACACCATATATTTCTAACCACAGTTATATTCCTCTGCCGAGGAATTCCTGCTCTCCTGCTTCATTTTTCTGTCAAGCAGTTTTCAGTGGTTGCTTGAATTCAGCTTCCCACTGTGTCCTAAAGAAAGTCTTTGTTGACCCCCTTAAGAAAATCTCACTTTTTCCACCACTTCTGAGGATTGGCTACAGAGGCACTGTCTGGTACTCATGCATCTCTTATGCCTATAATAACCTCTGTGTCTTCAATCCTACAGTCTCTCTGCTTTCCATGTTAATCCTTCTCTGCTGTCCTTCATCCAAGGCATTTCTCCAAAATGAAGCAGGTTCAGTTGTTCCCAGAAAGGTAGCCATTGTACTAAGTGTGTAATCAGACTAGAATGCAACAAAAAACAAACCTATTAAGCAACTGTACCTTTTATCATACATGGTGAAATCTATCATCACCCAGTCTGGTTTCCAGTATACTTAGGTGTGTTATACAAACGTTTAATCATGTGCAGTTATTTATATTCTATGTTGCATTACCGTTCTTTACTTCCAATTACAATTACCAGAGAGCCAAGAGCCTGAAGCCTCTGGTTTTGCCATGCCACATAGCAAGATTAGAAATACAGGCATATTTTCATCTCTCCAGTATTTCAGGTGAGAAATGCAGACTGTTTTTCAACTTTTCTTCTCCCTTATGAGGAATCTTGAGCATAGTCCTTCACCTCTCAAGATACGTAAAACTGTATGATTAATCTTTCTAGTATTCTCTATTTTATTACACCAGTTGATCAACCGCATTGATACAAAAGAATCCAGGAAAAGATATTGTCCAAGCCAAAATGAAATATGTTAGCTTTTCAAGTAAATAGGATAGCAATGCTCAAATTATCTGATCTATAGTAGATAACAGAGACCAATGAAAAAAAATTAGTAAGAGTCAGAATTTTCTTCATTTAGTAATAGTTTCTCCCTGGTCATATACAACCCAAAGCTCTCTTCTCAGGGCTGACTTGGTGATTATGACATTTATAATCCTTGTTTATAATCTGCCTAGCATGTAGATTTTTTAACACTTCATGACTGTTGTTTACTTTATAATGTTCATGAAATTGTTTCTTCTTTACTGTACTGCATAATATGTTTAAATGAGTTGCTTCTTTTAGTCAGTAATAATTTATTCTTGACCAGTAAAAATATAAAAGGAAAAGTTTTCTTACACAAGTACTTGTTCAGCTCCACCTTGTTCTCTTAAATAATAACTGCAGTGGATCATATGATTTTCACTATTCCTTCTGCAGTGGTGGTTTTGTAAGCTTCTACATATATCCAGATGTAAAAAAGGCTGTGCACAAGACATAACATCCTGAAGACTGAATATATACATATATATATAATTAACTCTTATATTTCATTTTCATCCTCTTTTTCACTTATATAGAACTCAGACTCAGTACAAGACACCAAGATGTCAAAGACTTCAGTAAAGGAATTCTGATGTCACTTTTGATCTTGTCATTCCCTCATATTTGAATTGCACAAGATTCTCTTGTTAGCAATTTATATTCCCTCAGATTTTAAAACTAAATTAATAACTAGAAAAAAGTAAAATAAGATTTATCTGGTCATTATCACCATTACGTTTTCCTTTCATATCCCTAACAAGATCTTTTCATTCAGGCCTATTGGAACAGAAACCATTAAGGACTTAGTCATACTTGATCACTGTATCCAGATAGGAGCATAATAGGAAATTAACTTTCTTCACAAGTAATATCTTTCATTACATTTTCCACATACACACAAAAGCCATGTAGTGGACAACTGGATTAATGAAAGAATCATTTCCTCTCTTCTGTCTGTAGCTGCTATTAAATCAGTGGAGTCCTGGTAGGCTGGCAACAACTGTTATCTCCTTACCTGCAAGCTTTTTCATTAGTTTGTAGTTTTTTTCTGTGAGATCCTCTCTGGGGCATGATCCACTTACCAGTCTCATTTGAGTGTTTTCACTTCACAGTCTGCCCACTTGTGATACTGTGAGACTGGTCTTGATATCTCCAATAGTACACCGCAGTTAAGCAGATTTTTGATCTTCCTGTCTGAATTCCGTGGCTTGTAATGTTCTGCTTTAATGATCTATTGACAAGACAGATGGTTTCGTTACCAGCAAAGCACCTTGTCATACACAGAATAGTCTTGTCAGTGTTCTCTGTCCAGCTTCTGTGTCTTGTCTGTTTTGCAAGAAACAGGTTATGTCTACAATACAAGACCATGAGGATTATCAGAGGACCGGAGCACCTCCCCTTCGAGGACACATCGAGTGAGCTGGGGCTCTTCAGCTTGGAGAAGAAAGTGCTTCGGAGGACCTTGTAGCAGCCTGCCAGTATCTGAAGGGAGTCAGTAGGAAAGCTGGGGAGGGACTTTTTAGAAGGGCATATTGGACAAGGGGAAGTGGCTTTAAACTGGAAGAAGATAGACTAAGACTAGGTATTAGGAAGAAATTGTTTACTGTGAGGATGGTAAGACACTGGAGATTGTGGATGCCCCCTTTCTGGAGGCCTTCAAGGCCAAGCTTGAATGGGACTTTGAGCAATCTGGTCTAGCAGGAGGTGACTCAGCCTAAAACAGGGGGTTTGGAACTAAATGGTCTTGGAGGTCTTTTCCAACCCAAATCATTTTATGATGCTATGATTCTATACCATTATATATATATATATATAATTATTTTCCAGATGCACTCAACACTGTAAAAATTACATTTCAGCTTATGAAGAAGAAAGATTTTCTGACTGTCATCAACATTAGAGATTTCCACAGCCTTGAATTTAGAGTTAAAAAAAATGATTAATACTAATTACTGGAAGAGGTGTGGTTTATTTAATGGTCACACTTAAGAAATGTTTTGGTAAACAGTGATAGGCTCAACACTGCTGAATGCGTTTTTACAATTCAGTAAATAAAGCATTTTAAAATTAATTGGACTTCTTCTTTAATATTCTATTAATATTGTTCTAACTCTACCACTGTCTTCTTCACTCCATTTCCTTACCTTCTCAGCAGACACAGTAAGAAACAATCAGGACTTGTGACATACTGCAGTAGATGGCTCACTGTTCAGCCCCAAATAAATATTCATTTCCTCCCAGTTTCATTTCTGTATCCCAAGAGCCTATTTTCCCTCCAACATGTAACTTAATAAAGATTTCATATTAAAACTAAATTCAGAATCTTTCTAAATATGAGATTAATGTATTTTGAGAGGAAAAAAAATTAAACAGTTCAGCCATGATTTTAGGAGAAAAATTAATATTAAAAATCCAGCAGGTTAGTTCAAATGTGCTGAACTGAAAACTTTGTATAGAACAAAAGTCAACTGAAAAAATTTCCATTCCACTTTTTCAGCAACTTCCCAGTGACAACAGGAATGTCACTGAATACCATCGTCCTTGGAGTTCATAGGGTTGCAAGGATATTACATCACCTAGCAACAGAAACATCTATTTAGGATAAAAAGATCAAATGCATTCTTTCAGTGTGTTGTGGATCCCCCAGGATATATACAAATAAACTGCCATAGAAATCCACATGGTTTGCAAGGCAGTCTGTATGTTTGTCCTTGAGGTATCAGTGCTTTTCCTTTGTAAGACTGACCTTTTACAGCCAAATTGATAATAGTCTCTTTGTTATTTCATTTGTGTGTTTATTTATTTTCAGGCTGAAAATCTGAGCTTAGAGATTTACTTTTTGCTCTTGGCAGCAATGAGAGACTGCCACACATATTGCATTACAGATCGTGCCAGCCAGCCCATTCTTTCTTCTTCGAAGTGAGAAATTCTTACATTTTGTAACTTTGTTTATCAATAACTACAGCAGAGCAAACAGCAGGATTTCTAGGTTCTAAAAAATTTTCTTTCTTAATTTTAAAAAGTATTGAAATTTCCAGCAAATAGAAACTCTCTGATCAGTGTCTGTTCATGCACACTGAAATGCTTGAGGGCTTTTCAACCAATATCAGTTGTCTCAGTAACTCTAAGACACTGTTTAGGCCTCTTCAATCAGGCCCTTCGTTCTCATCCACCCCATGGCTATGGTTCCCATAACCTCCTATGCTCAGCTTTGACTCAACAGTGATGCAAAGAAACATTAAGATGATTGGTCAAAGCAGTGAAATTGTTACGTGTAACTGTACGGATAAATCTGAACTGATTGCAGAAATCCATGGAAGATCTTTTTTAGAGAGATACTTAAAAATGAGAAATTCAACAGCTACTCTTATTTTTTCTCCCATTCTTTGCAGTTTTCAGAAGAATCTATCTTGTGGAGTACCACAATAGTACAAGACAAATTCCACTCATCTACTCTGAGTAATATTAAGCTATTATTAATCTAATCAAGCTGGAAAATGTGTATATTGGGTGGAACAACCTGACTTCTTTTTGATGTTTTATGACTCAAAAAGGAGTTCTGGCCACCATGTGATTTTCTGAGTGTGTGTCTTCCTTTTTTTCTTGAGTTTCCAGCCTGGAAAATAAATAGTAGTAATTAATTTCCTCTTTAGGGACATATCTTCAAAGGTGTTAAACACCTTTGGAAATCTTCCTATAAAGTGTGAAGTTTTAAGACCAAAACCTTTTCCCCAAGATAGCCTAGAAATCCTTTTTTTTCCTCACTGATAATTGATCTGATTGTCTGATCAAAAGCTAACGTGTAGATAAAGAGAAAGATGTACTGAAGTGTGATTTGACAGAGAGGACTAAAAGATATGCAGTTATTCAGTGAACCACCAAAACACTAAAGTATAAGCGGTATTGTGTGTTCTGTACTTCTTGTCTTCCTTCAAATACACGTGATCATACAGCAGTAGAAAAAAGATTGAATGGGCAGAGGAATCATCCCTGTAGAGGATTCTGGTGCCCCCTAGAGCAGAGATTCCAGTGGAATAAACATATGTTCTATTCAGCACAAAGAAAAACAGAATTTAACCTAAGAACTTCCTGCAATTTATCTGTTATTAGTGATGTTTCTCAGAAGTGATCATAATTATATAGCCAATCACTTAAAATAGAAAGCTATCTTGAAGGAGTAAAAGCCTTGTTGATCTGGAAGACTTTGTCTCTCAGATGTCAAAAGTTGTAGTCAGATAGGGAAATTTGATTATTCTACCCTTCTCACATCCATTTTATTATGACAGTAATAATGCTGTAAACTTAGTTTATAGGTAGGATCACTTTGCAATCAAGCCGCATTTCTGGAAAATATGTCTAAAAGTAGAAATCATTTTCCTAGTCAAGCATAAATGTTACTACATGCTAATATTCTTGCAACGCTGATATACAGAAATCCTTTGGAGAGACAACTATCTGATACATAAAAGGTTTCTCAAAGACTGATTAGTAGTGCACCAAAGCAATATAAATTGAGTGAAACAATCAGAAGACATCAGGAGAAAGCAGTTTTATGACTATTCCAGGCCTCTTCTGCATATGATATAAGTTAAGGCAAATCTCTATCACATATTTTCTTGCAGTGGGATAATACTTTCTGTGAGGGATATAACAGGCCCACTTAGCTCCTTTGTGTGGCTTATTTAAAATAACCCAGATTAATGGAGATCTGTCTATTTTACTCTTGTAGGAGATGATAAATTCCAAGAATTATTATTGAAGCTATTCAGCTGCTCATTAATAATGCATTAGTAAATATCATATGATTCGATTTCATTTTGAAGTATGTTACTTTTACATCAGCTTGCAGCTGAGCCAAGTACTGCCTTAAATATCAGCAATATTTCATTCATGAAGGGTAAGGTTTCTACAAGAATCTACAAGTATATAGGATGTGAAAGGAAAAAAATGTATCCCAGAAGACTTGAAGTTCTGAAATCCTGCTCTATCAAAGCTGAGACAGCATGGAGAATATTTTTCATACAGGCAGAGGGCAGAATATTGCAGAAAGTACAATGGTTCTCATTTTCTCCAAAGCCCAATGAGCCAACATTTTATGCTGTTTAAATGACCCAGATCAGTTCTGCACCATGCAACAGAGACTTCTTCAAAATATAGGCTTTTCTTTCCATTTCTTTCTTGGGCAAGATTAAAAATAATAATTTAAACCCTCTGGCAAGGAGTATCATTTTTGCTCTCACTCTGTGGGGGGCTGTCAAATTGGCTTTGGTGCCTTAAAAAAAGATTACATCCTTCCTCAGAGTTTCTTTTCTAGAAGACTCTGTTTCTTTTTTGTTTGTTGTTGTTCTATTTTTATATATACTATTTCTTAGGAGATTAAGACTTTTTATTTTTTTTTCCCTGAGAAGTCTGACAGTGTTTCATAAGTAGTGTCTGTGCTTCCTTAGGATTAAACTTAGCCAGCTTATGAGCCATAGTCAGTTTTCAAGTTGATAAATTATTTTTATCAGTGAGTGTAGGAAATGTCTCTCTATATACAGTAATAGTGAGCAAACTTGAAAGAAAGCTGTTTCTTACTCTCACATTTGACAGGATTAGAACTAAAATTAGTATTATCTTATTTTTTCCTTTCAGTCAGTTAATTATTTGTTTAACTTTCATATTTTTTTCTTTCTTATTCTGACAAGCATACCCTTCTAGGTTATGACATACCAGGAAAAGTCCTATAGTATTTACTTGAGTATCTGAAATCTGAATTCTATTACAAAACATTCAAACAAACAACAACAAAAACAACAAAAGAGAAACGTGGAACTATCACAATGATTCTGTCTATCAAAAGTGGTCCTGAAATGGAGGGTTCTTTCTCTGAAGTGAGAAAAATTCTATTACTTCAGCTACAGGTTGAAGAGCGGGATAATACACTTTGCTTGTGATCTATAAATACTGGAGTCTGAGAAGAGTGAGCATGTTGTGTGAAGTTTGGGATTTAGTTTTCTATTTTCCAAAACAAAAGGAAATTATAAACCAGACCATGATGATTCCTGTTAAAATTTGCTGTGGTTCTTGGCCAGAGAAGTTACCTTCTGCGTTCTTGCATTTACAGAACTCATCTGCTGCCTCAGGAACTAAAGGATAACAGCAACTTGTAACTTATGTTTGTCTTAACATTCAGAGACAAAACTCCAATATTGAGAAAAACAGCAACAAGTACTCAAAGCTATATAGAAAAACACGGTGTATTCAAACTTCTTTGCTAGAAGAGCAATATAAATACATGAAATAATAAATAATTTCAAACACTTAAAGTAATTGATAATTTACCTAGAAAAAAAGTATTAACAAAATGCAATCTTGCAGCTATGATATAAGCATTACAGGTGTAGCCTGATTGTTTCCCAATCAATATAAAATTAACCATTAGTCTGTTGTTATTGTTTATACAAAATAATATCAGAGAATCACAGAATTGTAGGGGTTGGAAGGGACCTCCAGAGGTGATCGAGTCCAACCCCCTGCCACAGCAGCTCCCTAGACCAGGTTGCACAGGTAGACGTCCAGGTGGGTCTCAAACATCTTCAAAGAAGGAGACTCCACAATGATATATTAGAAAATACATAACTTCAAAGAACTTACAGATTACATAAATCACAAGTTTGGGTAATTAATAATCGAGAAAGCATAGTGAAATCTCCCAAATTGGATTTTAGGATATCATAGTTAACATAATTAGTTTGTCTTGTGAAAGAAACTCTATTAAATGTTATAAATAAAAAGTATATATATTTGCATGTGTTGATCTTAATTTTGTATATTTCCCTCCAGTACTTGTAGTTATCCTTACTTTGAATTGGCTCATTTCCATGAAATGGAACCAAAGAATTAACCACTAGTTTTGCTTGTTTAACTTCCCCTGAAGTGAGTATTGAGGATTCATTTTTCATTTGATACCTTGTAATGAAATGATAACAACCATAACTGTTTCTGTAACATTATTTGTCAAAAGTGACAGCGTGTTAGTGATTCTACAGGAAATCTTCTAGTAATTCACTCTTATTGATTAGAAACCTCAATTTCATCCATTGCCCTTAAATATTCTTTCATTTCCATTTAAACAACAGTAGCTAACAGATGTGGTATCTTACTGCTACACAATCAAACACTAGCTTTTAGGACAAGTAGTTAATGTAGGTTTAATCTTACTAGTGCTTTTTAGAGGTACTTAACACTGGTCTATAAAGAGCATTGCATGAATAGAAATAGTAACGAAAGAGAATTACTAAGTCACCTGTACTTTCCTCTGTCAAAGCAGGATGATGAGATAACAACATGCCAGACTTCTTCCAGATGTCATGCCCTGAGGAGGTGACAACTTCATATCTGTGGTAGAAAGTACTTAGTAAAATACCAGTACAGGAAAGGAAGAATTATTCCATTACTAACCACTGGCATTCCCATTTGCCAGAATCAGTATTGCTTAATGGGTTAATAATGGAGAAAAATAAGAACTACATATTTTTCTCTTCTAGGATAACTCTTTGGAGTTTTTATTAGAACAAAACCTCTTCTCAAAATTGAAAATCTTATCGTCAATTGTGTTGTGCAGCAAATGTGGAATATTAAGGAGGATAAAAGCACACAAAAAGGTCAGAAATCTTTCTTAAAAAGCTCATTTCTCTTCAATTATAAGCAAGTTTATAAATAGAATATTTGGCCCTCCTCCTTTTGTGCACTAAAAATGAGAATTCTAGATATCATTTAGACATAACAGCATGAAGGCTGTTTAATAAAATTGATTTACCTTGTTGGTTAAGTGATTTGAGCTATTTTCCATGTTCAGTATTTAAGAGATTTTTCACATCAGCTCTTATCTTTCTCTTAACAACTATTTTTTTTTGTCTGTAGATTGAATATAGTCTACAGTCAGTGCAATTGAGAGTCCTATATGGCATCTATCCTATAGCAGGCTACATACAATTAGTACAGAGAGGTAACATGAGAGTTGATTCTCTAGTAGATTAAAGTGACAGATTTACATTGTTTTACACCACTGACTTACATTGAAGGTCTGATCCAGCATTTGAACAAATAAATCTAGAGGGAAAGAATTATGAAAACAGAAAATACTTATCCATCTTTCATTATTCAACACTGATAAGAAAAAACAGTAAAAAAGTATTTGCCTATTTTACAGCACTCAGCTTCAACATTCTGTCAGCTTCTAAGGGAAACAGGAAAAAGCTACCATAGTGACCTTAAGGAAGGTGAGCAGGAGAGTAGAGAGATTACTTTTTAGGAATGTCTAGACTTTGGAGAATACTGTTTTTCTATTACTTTTGCTTTGACTATCTTTATTCTTTCAGCTTAACATAGGGACTGCAATTGATAAATCTTGTAGTCAAGTCATTGATGATCATCTCTCATTTTTTTTTGCTCAGGATAGAATACATACAGTGTTTTCCATTATCTTCCTGCTCTACTACATTTTCCTGGTATATGCAACCTGAAACTTCAAGTATTTTTTCTTCCTATAACGTCCACTTCCAGCAGGGAAAAACCTTCCTACCATTAAGCAGATCAGCACTCCTCTCCATCTTGATGCTGTCAGCGAAATTACTGAGTGTGCACTCAATGCCCTCGTAAAAGTGAAACAATACCAGTTAAACATAACAGACACCAATACTGAGCACTGTGGAACACCACCTGAGACCAGCTGCCAACTAGATTTAACTCTGTTCCTAACAACCCCTTTTGCCTAGAGGGAATTTTTACCCAGTGGACAGTACACCTATGCTGTGAGCAGACAGTTTCACCCAGGAGAAGGCTGTGGGAAACAGTGTGAAATCATTTGCTAAAATTCAAGTAAATAATACCAACAGTCTTCCCAAAAAGTTTTCAAAATTCTAGTTACAGGAATTTTTAAATGATTAAGTAAATCACAATAGATTAAATAAAAGGAATATACACAAATCAGGAAGGTTACTCATTTTGAATTCTGACTATTGCAAAGAAACCTAAATATAATCTGTATTCAGATGTCTGAACTGCAGTGGAGGTGGTGATGCAGTAGAAAAAGAGCAAGGAACAAGACCATTTCTGTAGATTGTTACATAGTGCATTTGTTCTCAATTTCAGAAAAAAAGAAATATTCATGGTCAAATAGATCTGTTGGGCTAATAGTAATTTGTCATGTAATTCTAATTTACAGCCAAGAACCTGAGCCCTGATTACAGCAAGATATTCTCCTTTCTGTAGAATTTCCATCCAGAATACAGGGATCTGTTTTGTTTATATGGGCTTTTTTTTTTTTTGGTATTTTTTTTTCTTTCTTTCTTTTTCCAATTTGGCTATATAGTTTTTCAGCAGGAATAATTTAATGCTGAGAAATGTATCACATAGAGAAGTGTGTCACAAGTCCACTGCTTAATTTGTGCATTGTCTTACATGATGCCAAATGCTTTTGAAATTTGAACAACAATTAGCTCAGCTGGTAACAATTGTAACTTTCTGTAAATGTTCTCATAGCAGATAGATAGGAAACAGAAAATATTAGGCAGATGATGGATGATGTAGGAACATGTACGGGGCAGCATGTATTGAGGAATGTGACTGAGGAGTGAAGAGAAAAGAAAAACAGTGAGGAACGATGCAGAACATAACATTATTAAGCTTATGGTTAGAAGGGATAGAATACTAAATTTGCTGTGGATGGAGGTAGTGCAATATGAACGGTAGGTAATAGGTCATTATAATAAATTATTATAATAGAATACATTTCTCTGAAGGATCAGGTTATTTATTCAGAACTATGTATTGCATTTTTTTTATTACATTCTCGAGCATAGAAATGCCATTTATTTCTACATATATGATGTGTACATACATCTATTTATTTATGCATGTGTGTATATATATACACAGTGACCTTAGTCAGTTTTGACTCCAGAATGAAGAGACCATGAGTATGCTTCTAGAACATAGATATGATGAAGACTATTTTCTGGAAATAATAAATTCTCAAAAATACTGAACATGGTTCACGAAGTAATACACTCTGAAATATCATTCCTGAATTCTCCTTTCTTAGCAGTAAGCATGTAGTTTAAATAAAGAAATTGCATCCCAGACTCCAAATACAGTTTGCCAGCTTTCCTTCTAGGAAGTGTTGAAAGCAGCAAAAATGAGAGTCATCTATTCACCGGCTGTTTGGCAGCTCACCTCCTTAACACATAAAGGTGCAGAACAAGCAAAGCTTAGTAAGTTTTCAGTGATGAGACTTGTAACAGTGAAGGCAGAGAATTATTAACCTCATAAACATATCCTAACTGAGATTTGATGTGCCTCAGACCTTAAAAAGATCGCTAGCAATGTCATTCATCTCTTCCTATTATGTTTTATTTTCACCAACCTATGTAAATTTTATGCTAATACTTACAAAAGTTATTTCAAATTATGTCAGCTGAATGATTCAGGATGATTTTTGTAATAGGATTAAGAATGTAAAGAGAGAGGAGACCATACAAGAAGAAGGTTGACTCATAAAAGAGAATTAATATCAGACAAATTTTCAAAGTATTCCACCATGTTAACTAGGCTATAGTAGTTCTTAATCCAGCTGTTATCATCATTATTCTGTGTATGCATACCCAGAGAGATATGTGTAGTGTATATCTACAAGTAATTTCTGTGAAGTTCTGATGTGGCTGAAACTTCTGCATATTGAAACCTGAACTGCGCAGTTGATGCAGCAGAAGGAAGGGATGCCATTCAGAAGGGACTTCTATAAACTTGAAATGTGGGCGCTTGAGAACCTAATAAGATTCAATGAAGCAAAGTGCAAGGTTTTGTGCTTGGGCTGAGGTAATGACAGATATGCATACAGACGGAAGGAGAATTGCTTGAGAGTAGCCGTGCAGAGAATGACTCAGGGGTGGATGAACAACTTAACATGAGCCAACAGTGTACACTTGCAACCTGGAAGGCCAACACAAGACATTCTATGATTCTATGATATTATCCTTATAAACAGGTAATATTTTTAATCCACTCTTTAATAAAAGTGGAATTATTTGTATTGAGAAAAAAATGAACTACACAAAAATTAAATTAAAAGCTTGATCTGCAGTAGTTCTATATTCAAGTAAAGCCAATTAGGAAACAGTATACAAGATTCACAAGTCCTTACAAAAGCATGAAAAATGCCTTCTTGAAAATATGGCATTATTATGGTATGAAGAAATAAGCTTCCACAAACAAAGGAGTGCAATATTCCCAACCCACACTTACAGTAATAAAACAGATTTTTATCAGACAGATAGTTTAGTGTGCATCACATTTACATAAATTGGTGGCATTCTTCTTGTGGTGCCACACTTTCTGCAGACAATGCAGTGCAAAATGAGATCTTGCCTACCAATGCACTCAGATCTGATCTGTGGTAACCATACCCATGTTAGAGGACAAAATCTGAAAATGATATATTAGATCACAACAATGTGAAGGTTAAGAGGTGTCACTCTACCTTTCAGATGTTCAGATTTACAGATCATTATGAGTACAAATCACAGTCAGTAGTCAGGACCCTTTCTTGCATCAGCTACCTGGTTGTATTGTCCATGTCATAGATTCTTTAATACTGCTAGAACTTTAGACTGCTTTTTCTATGATTAAAACAAGATCTTTGTTTTCTGGTAGGAATACAGACTTCTACATCAGTAGGTCATCTTTGCTGTTTGTTCTCAAATGTTGAGGATGAATAGGCATTGCTGAGCAGTGCCTTGATGGGAGTTGGGTACAACAGATGGGCTCATTCTGCAGGTAAGTAAGCTGGGGCAGATCCCAAATTGCCACACAAACAGTGTTGTTAACTTTATTGGGCTTGCTTGTAAAGGATAATCAATATTATCAGGAATTGAAATCTGTCTTACTGTAACACTGTGTACTTTGAATCCTTGGTGAAACAAGACAGCAAAGCAGTATTCACCTGCAGGTGGACTATATATTGCTCTCCATTGGCCTTGTCTGAAGCATCCAATACATTTGTTCAGCTTCTAAGAGAAAACATTGTATTACTTGACTTAGTGTTCATTTCTGCCTTCTAAAAGTAGCTAAAAAAGGAAGGTAAATCTTGTTTATCCTCAGTTGCTGCCAAACAGTACTACTGCTCTGGGAAGTAGGCTGTCATGTCTCCTAATAAAGACCTCAGAAGACATAGTTCTAGAGCAGGGAGCAGCCAAGTCTGTGCCATCTCCCAGTGCTCTTCTAAGTGTGATATGACAGCGCAGTGCCTACTAAGTCTTGAGGCTGCATGCCAGCATTCAGACACAGCAAGTTTATATCCTGTCAGAATACAATCTTGGCCAGAAAAATATATCTGCAGACATTCTCCTAAATGCCAGATATGCAAGTCATTATTTAGGATTTTGTGGTAAGTTAAATGCAGTAGAATTTTCAGGAAAGTGAGGCTATTGCTCTCTTGATAAAAGCCCTTTCTGTAGTCTAACAAGGATTTGTGACCATGTCCCTTAATCCTGACAAATTATGAGGCAGATACTCCAACAATGCAGAGCTTCTGGCAGTAGAGAAATCCAACAGCATTTTCATCTGTTTTACAAAGATCATAGCCAGTATACTGAGGGAAGAAATTGTAACACTTTACTCACTGGTAAATTGAGTCAGTTCAGGGGTAACAGCAGCCTTCCAGCATCTGTGAGAAATGTGTCTAGATGACAAAGGCAGCTCTTCTCAGCAGTGCATGGTGAGGAGAGGAGATGGGAGGAGAGAATGTATGGGAGAGGAAGGGAGGGGAAGGGAACAGAGGGTACATTCCAACACCAATTGTCTTTTGGTTCCTATATTTTTAATTTCATCCCTCAAAATAATAATTTAATTTTGCTGACCAGTAAATGGAAATATACTTTTCATGCACATAACTGAATAAAGCAAAAATAAATTCTAAGAGTTAAAAAAAAATCAGGACAAGGTCCAGAGCAAGATCTAGAGGAAGAGACCTGATTCACTGCTGAGCTCGTGACTTTCACAAAGCATTCACAGAGAGATTCAATTATGTATCTACTGCAAATTCACTCCTCCTCCAGTTTGGGTCGATGCATATAGCTTTGCAGTGTGCAAGCCAATAACTCCTTCCTCATAAGTGAGAGTTCAATTTCTGGAGTAATAGGAAAATATAAAAAGATAGAACTATATTAAAGAAGTAGCTTTTTTCCTCCATATTCCCTTTAATAGACAATAACTTCTCATTTCTTGGAGGCTTTAACCTAAAGTCCAGTAAATATAATCAATCTCTAATTAAATGTTAATGTAGAGTCAGCATATTAAAAATTCATAAGCAGTGAGCAGATGCTACACTGTTGCCAGGATGATCTAATTGACAGGATCAGATCCCTGCCATGGAAATCCTCTCAACAGAAAAAACTGGCAAAACAGTGCCTGTTGGCTGTACATTTTCAACCACCTGTATGGATGTCAGCAAACATCAGTTTAGGATGCAAAGGCAAAAGTAGAACTATTTCCAGTCCATAGGCTAAGTCCAACCCACAGTCAATCATGCTACTAGCAGCTGATGCAATATTGCAAACAAACAAACAAACAAAACAAACAAAAAAAAGTTGATGATCTGTGCCAACCACTACATAGCACAGCTGCATGTATTGTGTTTTTTTAAAATTGTATTTCACTTTTACATTTTAACAATTGATTTGAAGTTCAAATATTGAAAATTAAAAAGAAAACAACAATAACTGCTATGTTTGTACATGACATAATTATCATTATTTCATGTAGCATTTTTATAGAGAAAAAAATGATTTCTCATTAAATTCTAGTTTTGAAACTTTCAATAAAAGAACATATAAAGAAGAATTATCAGATTTTTCTTTGATAAAACCTAGTGATGAAATAACAAGAAAAAAAGACTACAAACTAAATTCTCATACAAGCTTTCATTGTTTTGTCACTTCTACATGAACAACAATGACAATGAAAATCTGTGAACAGATTACCTTCTTTTTTGTTACTCATTTACCTCTTGGCTGGATGGGCTTTTTAATTTACAGTTGAGGTTAAATAAGTAACTGAATGCATCACTAGCCAGTGTAAGACATTATATATCATAAGGTTTCCTATAGAACTTCTTTTTCCTTTTAATTGTAACATCTGTGTTTTGTGTCTTTGGCTAAGTTAAATATTCATTGGTACAGCAAATGTGACCCTTTTCTTTAGCTTTGAGGAGAAATGATGCAGAACTTTGAGAGGAGACACCATAAGATCAAACCATGTATATTCTTTCCTTTAGAGGATGTACATTTACATCCTCTTTCTGCCTACTAATAACATCACTCCCAAAAGTCACCCCAAAACAGCACATCTGTTCTGTCTTTCACTTATGCACTCTCCAGAATCTTGGTTCTCAGCCAAAGATGGAATATAGAACCGTTCTTGACCTATTTGTGCATGCTGTAAAAAGGAATTTCTTCTTGTCATGCTAAATCTGAGAATGCACAAGACAAAGCATAGCAATTCTGCAGCCATAACAGCCTGAAAAATTAATTGTTTTGGTGGTAATAACCCTGAGATACATTTTGCTTGACTCATGACCTAATGCTATGTCTGTAAAAACTCCAGTGCTATAGCCAAGTATATGTTTAAAGTTCTATGGCTCTGTAGCACTACTGTGTAGGGATTTGGTCAGTATTGCAACTGTGCGTTGTGAGCATATTTGTTCCATTTAAGTTTGATTCTACATTCTACAATGTGAGAAGTTATAAACTAACAACATCTGCCATTATGACTTTTGTTACCACTACTGCTACATATAATTTAATTCTTTACAGATTTGTTTTAAAATAGCCTTATTTCTGAAGTTGTCTTACATACTGAACCTCAATTGTTTAATTGTTTTTTAGAGAAAAAAAAAAGTAATTTTGAGGTAGCATATGATTTTCTTGCTGATGCCATTACATGGAGTCACTGTGATTCTGTGATAATCAGACTCTAAATGAACATATTTTTCAAAAATTTGAAGGTTCTCTGTTGTGGTTTTCTTTATACATTATACCATTGGGCACAATCTCTTCTCATCTTGTAATTCCAGTTTAAAATTATTGAAAGTGGATAAAATCCCAGTGCTGCTTAAAGGAATGACAAAACATTTTCATTGAAGTCGTAATGTACTTAGGTGTTCTTCTTTGATATACCTTGAAGATACAGAGATTCTTTCATACTTTGAAACTATAAGATTGTATTTGTTTTCTGGAAGAGCATTTTTACAGTTACATGTATTAAATCTTGTATGTATAGTTTCCATACAACTGAGGTCCCTCAAAGAACCTTGCAAGATTCTTTTTTTTTAACTTGTTATTTCAGTGGATTTCACTGTGCCCATTTGTGTGGCTACAGATTTTCATGTAAGTCCTGTACAGATGATTAGTTACAAATAGTCTCAGTAAGACATGAAAAATTTAAGGAGAGAAGTTGTCTTCTTGTTATGCATACAGCTGAATCATATCTTCTGACATCAAGTCACAGCAAAATGAAACTACGTATCAGTTAAGGGCCATTTATACTCTTCAGATTTTGGTGATACAAATTTTTCACACATTCCAGTGCTCGTTCTTGGAAGTGGGTGGGTTTCTTCAGTATTTCTGTTATACTACTGGCTGAAGTCATTTTTTTCTTGAAAAAAGATTTGGTGAGCAAGTTTCCATGTAGAAGACTGATTCTTGGATTGCTGATTACTGCTGCCTGAACCTGACTGTGTGTGGAGAATCACATAACTGTATTGAACCTTCCTTGCAAATATACCAAAGTATCTGCCTACCCTCAGCTGTTGATCCCAAAGGAACATCATCAGCAAGTCCCCACATGCTGAGTAATTACTTTGTTGAAAAGTGGTAATATTTTTAATCAATTCACTAGCAAAAAGCAAGAAAAAACCTGACATTTTCAAAGACTGAAGCACAAAATACTTTGCCTTGTGACAATATGTTAATCCAAAATGCTGTTGCTTTGATAATATTAATAAGAAATAAACAAAGAGAAAGCAAACAGTGGAAAACTTGCATTTATGTAAAGCCTTCTGTACAAATAATGATCTTGGAGTACTTTATTCAAGCGTCAGATAAAAACAAACACTGCCTTGCTCAGCTTGGGGGGAAAGGTATGATGCTGACATAGACTTAAAATGTGAAAATCATTTGCTACACTTCATTATTTTCAAAGAGGAAGAGAATAAGCATGACCTGATAATGATTAGCAGTGAATAATCTCAAAGAGCCTCCAATTGGTGGTTGCATAAGCTCTTGTACAAAACATATCTATGGTTATGATTATTTACAGCTATTGTACATCGGATATTTTTTTCTTTTTTCGCCACTCCCTTCCCTTTCCTCTCTTCCTCTCCCCTTCCCTCCACTCCCCTCCTTTCTGCTCCCCTTCTCTCCCCTCTCCTTCCTGCTCTCCCCTAATTCTCATCTCTTCTCTTGAATTCTCTTAAATTCTTCAGTTCCAAAGTATGAGTCCTTTTTACTGAGACATTCTAACAATGTGTTTATGCTCCTTTTCTGTTGTTACAAAAGGCACAGTTGGTTAGCTGAGCCCCCTGAAGTGTCTCATACATAAATACTGGGTTTGTAGGTGTTCCCTTGTCAGCATTCTCACTCTGTTTCAGGCAAGACTGGTACAACCCGAACCTCAGTCTTCTCATATGCGTATTGTGTCTGGCTCACTATGCCACCTAGCCTTCAAACACAGTATATATCTCCTTCAATAACAATCATTTATAATCTTCAGCTTTTCATCTTCTAAGTGTTTCAATGCTTGGTGTTTGCTTTAAGTTGTTTTGGCTAAAGTTGGAAAAATTCATCTGACATCATAAGTGTTGATAGTATCTGTCAGCTGTGGAAAGAAGGGATAGATAAGGATGGCTCTTATTTTTAACAAGGTTAAAAAATAATAATAAAATAAATCAAAATAAGAGAGATTACTTCGGGGGGGAGGAGGGGGCGGTGTAGGGGGTTGTGTTTTTATTTTAGTTTTATATTGTTGTTATTATTTTCTTTTCTTTCCTTTTTCTTTTCCTTTACACAAAAACCTTGGCACTAGCAATGGCAATTTGTACTACATCAGGAACATAAATACTATTTCTTCAAGATGTATGTACTAAAGCAAGATACAATAAAAACCTACTCTAACATTTTTAGAGTACAGTAGAAACAAGTTGTGATTTCTCTCATGTAAAACAGTATTCTGTTTTGAACTGAGTGTTGTTATTTAAGGCAACCAAATATAAAAACTTTTACCATTTTCCCAAAGTTTTTCTTCTCCTTCTAAGAAGCACTGATATTTTAGGTATTCTAAACGAACTCTAGATTAACACAGCCTACATTTTAAAAATAAAGGCACTGGGTTTTTTACCTATCTCATACGAAGAGTGATCTACATAGAATTTGGAGATGAGTCTAATATCAAGAACTATATTTTGCTATTTTATGCAGTAGTGTGCTAGGTCTATGAAAGTCATTCCTAAAGTTATGCCTCTTATTTATTTCCAAGGAAAATAGAACTGATAAAAAATGTACAATGGCACTATTTGATTGAGCAAATTCTCTACTACAAAATATTGTTTTTCAATATATGTTACATATTTTCTGCTGTCTAGTTATCACCAGGGTTCATTATGTGCCTATGTTGTTACCTAAAAGGAAAAGGGGATGATAATAAACTTGAGTTGGAGTGATTTAGATCATTTCCACACACAGTTTTAGAGAGTCTGATATGATTTGTTAAGAAAATAATCAACTCTTGACAGTCATTATCTTCTTCCTCTGTGTCCAAGTAGAATTATTGTCCTCATGATGGCTTCTTATAAAAACATGTAGATGGGCCACTGAAATTCTCAAATTTTCTGTAACAGTATCTCTATTTCTGTGTAATTTTATGCTTATCACTTATTCAGGATTTCCTGGAATAAATTATTTGGGTTTCTGTTGATTATATTAACTAAAAGTTGAAGTTATAAGCAAGCCTTTGGCAAATAGCTAGGCATTAGTATTTATCACAGACACAGATGCATGAGAGGTGCAATTAATTTTTTCTTTGTTGAATTTCAACATTAGTGAACTGTTTGATTTTGGAATTTGAGAGGATTCTAGGAAACTACTTAATAAATGGGCAATTTTTGAAAGTATTTTATGTTACATACAACAGCCTAGACAATGGATGTAATCCCATTTACAAAAAGATCCATTTCTGCCTCATTTGAGGTACTCTGTGCCATATCAGTATCTATTAGTCTATAACAAAATGTAATTTTAGATAATTTATCCATTGAGTATAAGTGAGAAAAATGAATAAACATGCAAACTTCTCATAGATGTTTTTTGTCTGTTCATCATTATTTTTATTCTTATTAATATTCATTATTTTTAATTACAAAAATTCTGTAATTATTTATGTTATGTATTTGAGTTCCACTATTTATAAAAACATTTTTTCCCATTCTTTGGTAATTAGTTTGTTTTCTTTCATGTTTCTGAAAACTATTGTTATTTGAATTTTTTTTTGGGGGGGGAGGGGGGGGAACATTTCAAAGGTTTATCCAGTTAGATTACCCAAGTTACATTCTCTGAGCTTTGTATGAGACATGTTTGTACAGTTTTGGTTATAATGGAGAGATGTAAACTTTTACAACAGCTTAATTTTATAAAACCCCAGATTCCTAGATACAAACCCCAAACTCACAAAAACAAAACTAATAAAATGGGAGTTTGAGTATAACTCTCATTGAAAAGATCATAGAATAATAAAGTCATCGAATTTTTTGTGTTGGAAGGGACCATTAAGATCATCTAGTTCCTATCTCCCTGCCTATAGCAGGAACACCTCCCTATAGACCATGTTGCTCAAAGCTCCATCCAGCCTGGCCTTGAATACTTCCAGGGAGGGTGCATACATAACCTCATTGCACAACCTGTTCCAGTGTCTCACCACCTTCACAGTAAAGAATTTATTACTAATATAGAGTCTAAATCTACCCTCTTAAAGTTTAAATCCATTTCCCTTTTTCTTCTTGCTACCTGCCCTTGTAAAAAGTCCCTCCCCAGCTTTCCTGTAGGCTTCTTTCAGGTTCTGAAAGGCTGCTATAAGGTCCCCATGGTGCCTTCTCCTGGCTGAACAGCCCCATCTCTCTCAGCCTGTCCCTGTAGGGGAATTGCTCCAGCCCTCTGATTATCTTCATGGCCCTTCTCTGAACAGCTCCATATCATTCTTTTGCTGGGGGCTCCAGAAACAGAACACAGTGCTCCAGGCAGGGTTTCATGAGAGCTTAGTAGAGAGGCAGAATTACTTCCCTTGACTTGCTGGTCACACTTTCCTTGATGCAATCCAGGGCATGGTTGGCCTTCTGGGCTGCAAGCACAAAGATGGATTATGCCATTATGTATCTAAACATCTTTCAGAAACTGTCCTTTAGGCACTTTAAAAATGCAACACTGATACATTATTATTAATCAAACTGTTAATTTGATTATGTTCTTTTCAGTATTTGTTATACTGTATCACTTAGAAGAGCATTAATTTTATGTTATGTGGCTGATAACTAATAACAGTCATCAGAAAAAGTGTATTTATTACTGCATAAAATCTTTTTATACAACAGGGTAAGAAAATAAGGAGAAATCTATTAAAAGAGGATTAATTTTCCCTTCCAGGATATAATATTTCCACTTCCAAATTTATGCTACTTCTTACTGGCAGTAGAGTGCATCTGCCTGTTTTAATGGTCTAATATATCTCATACCCTGCAAAAGTTTTGTTTTCAAATGCAAATGTATGTATTTCTCTCAAGATGTTGGTGCATTTTCTTTGCCTTTTTTATGTCTCTGCATTCATCTATATACATTTTAACACAATTGTATTTTAAGTGTATTATTTTTCTAAATTGATGCCAGTTAGTAATCAGCATTATCCAGCTCTTTTTTTACATTCAAGACAAGGTGACCTGAGACAGCCAGCACAGCTTTGCCAAGGGTAAGTTGTTCCTGGTCAGTCTGGCCTTCTACACTGGAATGACAATTTTAGTGGACACAGGAAGAGCAACTGATGTTCTCTACCTACTTCTGCAAGGCCTTCTATATGGTCCCACATCAGAACCTTACTTCTAAATTGGAGTGATAGGGATATTCTGTGGATAACTAATTGGTTGTATCCAGTCAGGCTGTTGTCAATGGCTCTTTTTCTGGATAGAGGCTGGTCATGGGTTGTGTTCCTCTTGGACATCTTGGGACATGTGCTCTTAAATATCTTTATCAGTAACTTGAATAGTAGGATCAAGAACATCCCCAGCAAGTGTTTGGATGGCATTAGGCTAGGTGGTGGAGTTGATACTATGGAAGGACAGGTTGCATCCAGAGGAACTTGGACAAATTTGAGAAGTAGGTCCACATAAAACCAATGAAGTTCAACAAGTTCCAGTGGAAGGTGTTGTACTTGGGTTGGGGCAATCCCGGTTATGTGTACAGAATGAGAGAAAAATTCATTGAGAGCAGCCTAGTGGAGTAGAGAAGGACTTGGCGGACATAAGCCAGCAGTGTGTGCTTGCAGTCTGGGTTACAGCCTGCCCCACCACAGGCTCCTCTCCACGGGTTACAGCTCCAGCCTGAGGTTGATCCTGGGGGAACTCTGCATGGGCTGCAGTACCCTTCAAGCCTCATCCAGTGCTGCACTGTGGGCTTCTCTATTGCTGTTTTAACAGCAGGTCCCTTTTGATACCATCTGGTACTGGCTCTGCTATGACATGGGACAGTTTCTTGGGCTCTGCTCACAGAGGCCACCCCTGCAGTCCACTCCTCTGTGAAAGTCTTGCCACCTAAATCCTTTTTCTTCTTTTGGTTGCCATTTAACAAGTGAATTTCCAATTGCATTTACTTAAAAACAGTCCTTACTGTTTAAACTGAAAGTCTGAAATACATGAGTATAGGCTGTCATTAACCTAATTCTGCATTTGTTTGGATGTCACGTTTTTTTTCAAGTACAATGTTATTGTCTTCACATCATCCCTTTAGTGTTAATCCAATTATAGCACTCTATTATTTAGATTAGATGAGCATTATTTTTTATTTGATTTTCTTAGCCCACACCTTCAGATACAAAACTTACCATTCTTCACATACCTTTACTTTTCCCAAAACTTTCAGCAAATTTTGAGATTTAATTGGAGAAGTAACATTTGCCATTTAAACAGAGTCAATATAGAAAGAAAAAATCTGATGTTCTTTTTTTCCCATGCTAAAAATGGCAAATAAATACAGGTCACTCCAAAAGTGACCTTCTTTATTTCCACACAAACTACAATGGATACAAAGAACACAAAAACGCTATCTCATAGAGCAAATTCTCAGCTACAAAACTAGTTTCTGACATAGTCACCACCATTAGCTATGCATTTTCAACAGTGATGAACATGAGCCTGCATGACACTCCTGTAAAAATCTGTCCCAGCATGTGACTATTGCTGAAATACACCACCCACTACCTCACTGTGCTCACATTCACTCTTCAGTCTCCAGAAATGTTCAGTGAACACCAACGGATGTCAGTGGGTGCCAATTTTGTCCACGTGCAGGAATTCAATGACGCACCTTTGCTTCATCTGCACTTCCATATCAGATGACATTGTGTCCGAATGCCCTTCTACTGCCAGCTGTCACATGATAATAAAACGGAATGAGGTATTGGTGGGCCCTCCTCTGACACTGTGGGCCAGCAAAATAAAAAAGGAGATATAACTTTCAGAGTCTCCATCATATTTCTACTTATGAAATGTTTAAACACTATTTTGCAATAGGAATCAAATTCTACAGTGTATATCTAGTCTAAGACTGGTAGAAGAAATATGTTGTTTGTTATATATATAAAAAAGCTATCATGGTGCATCTCTTCTTATTACAGTATCATGCAGCATTACATGCTGTTAAATCTGGAGTTTGAATCCATCCTGCCAACAGATGTGATATATCCTCTACACTGTTCTTCTGTCCACTCGAAATAAAACTGTGGTAGACTCTGGTATTGACATTGCTTAGTATATGTTTATCTATGTTTTTAAGATGTTTTAGAATTGCAAGTGTCCTAGAAGGACTTCAATGTTCCTTTTAAATTCGCTTCTGTCCTTTCCACTTCACAGTTTCTAGTAATTGTTGGCTTTGTCTTCTGCTCCTTACAAAATATGTCAGTTTGAGATTATCTCATTGTAAGATTTCTGAAATTATGATCTATTGCAAAGTCAGGGAAGATCCTATGATGGGTTTACTTCTCCTTTGCCTTGAAATATAACTTCAGCATTTTGGGAACTTCTACTTATGAGCAAAGTTCTGTTCTATAGTCTCACAAAACCAAAGAATATATGGGACCATCTGTGATCATTCTTTTTCTAAATTAGCTGAGCACCTCATTAATTTCATTTAGTAGGAATCGGGAGATATGTATTGAAAAAAGCTGACCTCTGCACTTATAATAGAAAATTACTGTCATTGCGAGATTCTTGCTTTCACAACAGTGAAGGCAATAATGCTGCTAAAAGAAAATCTGGCTGATTATATATTAAAAATTATTTCCTCTTTTGTTCCAGTTTTCTTTACAGGATATGAAATATTCATCTTCATCATAATTTCTTTTTCATTTTGCTTGGGAATCCTTTTAGTTTTATATTATTTATTGTCTATTGTTTCCAAGTATGTATTTTAACATCAAGTAATACTTCGATTCCTCCTCCCCTTCCCCTTCCCCTTCCCCTTCCCCTTCCCCTTCCCCTTCCCCTTCCCCTTCCCCTTCCCCTTCCCCTTCCCCTTCCCCTTCCCCTTCCCCTTCCCCTTCCCCTTCCCCTTCCCCTTCCCCTTCCCCTTCCCCTTCCTTCTCCTTCCTTCAGTGCTATAATTCATATAAGATATAGCCAGACACTTTTATTTCAACTATACTGTGGGCAGTAACACAGAAGACTGTGAGTATGGGATGCACCAAAAGAGAGCTGTTCTGCTCAGACCTCCTTTACATCAGGACAAGCTCCAGTGAGCTCACTGAAGGAGAAAATGAGGACTAGTCCCTAGCCATACCTAATGCTGTTGGTCAAGTAAGTGAGTCCTGAAGGAAGGAATGAAAATTGTTTTGCTCGAGGAAATACAATATTGAATTCTACTGTGAAATAATATACAAGATATGCCCTACAACACTCACTACAGTTAAATATGATGTTCACTTGTATGTTTTAACAGCTGAATTACAGTTCAAGAGGCAATTTAGGTAACCTTTCAAGCTAGAAAGGACAATGTAGTTTTGTTATTGCTATTGTGTTCTTATACAAAGTAAAAGCATCAATAAATTGGAACTCAGTTTCACACTAATTGGTTGCCTACAGACAAATATATTATATTCCAGTGTCTGAACTGGTGTAACTCCATGTTTTTCTGCTTGAATTCTGTTGATTCACAATGGCTGAAAATATAGGTCAAGCATTTTATTGACTTTCCAGTAGAGAGAAAAAAAATCAACAATTCAATTAATTTCAGATGCTTAAAAAATAAGTCAAGGCTGATTCAGTGTGAATTCAGAATTTATCAATCTTGAATGACACAGGTAGATCCAATAAAGTGAAAAAAAAATATCATCAGGTTTGTATAAGTAAACAAAGTAAACACAACATGTTTTTGGAACTTAATATATTACAAAGTTATAGAGAAGAGTATTAAATGCACCTATTGAAACTTTCTTAATTCAGTGTTAAGCAAAGAATAAAGAAAAAAAAAATCTATCAATTGACCTGATTCAGACTGTACTCATAAAAAAAACTTGTGTCTCTTCAGTGCAAAAGTAATACTTTGGGCTCTATTCTTAGCAAAACAATCAGATGGTTGATCTGTGCCTGAAGTCATGATCTTTGTCTGAATTCACAAATTTCAATATTAAGTAAAAATCCCATCTCAAGATGCAAGAAGTGTGGTCAGAAGTTATTCTTACAACAAATAAGAGATAATGTCTTGCTTCAGCTTTGAATGCATATTAATTTCTCCCTACTACGATTGTGAACATCTGTTTTCATTTGTATTAGCGCATTGTTGTTTTAAACCCTTGCATTTTGGTATTACTGGAATTACAGAATAGTACTACTGGAAGATCCAGGACAGATTTAATTACCTAGATTTCGGGAAAGAATTCCAACCCTCTCCTCTCCCGTCCTACACTTTGTTTGTGTTATATTTTTGTGAAAGTCTATATTGCAGGTTTAATGGTGGTAAAGCTATTACTTTTATGGAAGTGACTGCCCTGCAACTTGCAAGAGAAATTTCCTTTATTAGAATGATAGATAAGCTTTGAATTTCCCATGGTTACTCTTGTTTTTACACAAATGTTATTCTGTTGAATCAGTGGATATATAGATATTAAAACTGATGCACAAGGGAAACATTAATCCAAAATATCTGAACATTTACTCAAAGGAAACATGTTGCCTAACACACTGTTTGCCAAATCTTTCTTTAGATCAGATTCTCAGCTAAAAAAGAACAGCTCACTAGTTTTTCCATAGGAAATCATAAACGAACCATCTTTACCATGCTTATTTTAGAGTTGTTAAGATGATCACAAACTCAGGTGTGCAGGCTTCAGGCCCTTCATAAGTACCATTTATACAAATTACAGTTTCCTCATATTTGACATCACTTCCATAGGTATCATTTTACTGGTATTTATTGTTATAGAATTATGAAATCATAGAATATCTTGGGTTGGAATCATCTACCTGGACTCGTGTAAAGCATTTGACACTGTCCCACATAACAGCCCAGTCACCATTGGAGTAAAATGGATTTGATGGATGGACCACTCACTGGATAAGGAATTGGCTGGATGGTCACACTCAGACTGCTGTCCAAGTGGAGATTTGTGATGAGTGGAATTCCTCAGGGATTAGTGTTGGGTCCAGTGTTATTTAACATCTTTGTAGGCAGCATGGACCATAGGATCAAGTGCATTGTTAGCAAGTTTGCAGACAACACGAAGCTGACCTGGCATCAACTGGGCTTGAACACCTCCCGGAATGTGGCATCCACAACCTCTCTGTAGTAACTGATGCCAGTGCCTCACCAATCACCAACCTCATAGTGAAAATTTTCCCCTCAACATCTAACCTAAATCTTCCCTCTTCTAGTTTAAAGCCATTTCCCTTTGTCCTATCACTATCAGATTCCCCCCTATTTATAAAATTTCTTTATAAAATAGAAGAACACAACACAGTCTCCCCAGTGTCTTCTCCTTTCCAGGCTGAACAAGCCCAGCTGACTCCATTTGCTTTTGTAGGAGAAATGCACCAGCCCTGTACTAATTTAGATATTAATTTGACAAAAATTTACCTGATAAATCCTGTGATTAGTTCTATGTGCAATTATTATGTGCAATAGGGCAATCAGTCAAACTAAGTGCACCTGGAGCACAAGTCTTATGAGGAGCGGTTGAGGGAGCTGGGATTGTTTAGTCCGGAGAAGAGGAGGCTCAGAGGAGACCTTATTGCACTCTACCACTTCCTGAAGGGGGGTTGTGGTGAGGAGGGGGTGGGCCTCTTCTCCCTGATAAATAATGACAGGACGAGAGGGAATGGCCACAAGTTGCGCCGGGGAAGATTTAGATTAGACCTGAGGAAACATTTTTTTTCTGAAAGAGTGGTCAGGCACTGGAATGGCCTGCCTAGGGAGGTGGTTGAGGCACCATCCCTAGCGCTGTTCAAGAAGCGTTTAGATGAGGTGCTAAGGGATTTGATTTAGTAGTTCAGTGGGTAGGGATAGTGATAGGAGGATGGTTGGACTAGATGATCTTGTAGGTCCTTTCCAACCTAATGTATCTATGAATCTATGAATCCATATGTAAGGCTGTATGCGAATTCTGTAAAGGGGTTATCTCTATGTCCGTAAATGTATGAATTGACACAGCATTTTTTTCACAAAATATAATATAATGCACTGCAAATACATCTTAAGATAAAATTGAAGGTAGTAATACTTCCATGACAGTATAGAAAGTAAAGTTATTTAAGACAGGTTTTTTTAAAACATTTTTTCTTAGTTGTTAGAGGTTTGCTCTCTCATGAAAATCTTACAAACTCATAACATTGACTATGTATTCTGCTAAGAATAATACAAAGATGACTAGGAACTAATGTATTGCTTTGACAGAAATTGACTACATTCACATAGAGTTTGAATTCTCTGATGCAACTAGATAAATTACTGGGTTCTATTGCCACGTTACTACTGTTTCATGATAACATAAAGAAAGTGACCACTGAAAATAAATCGATAGGTTCAACTTTTACTTCAGATTGCACTCCATCCTTGTTGAATTTGCTGTTCTACATTGACTATGTCCGTGGAGTTCAGTGCATGTATTTTACATTTGGGGTGAGAAGAAGATATACCAAAACATTTTACTTATTGCAAATCTAGCAGAAATTTTTAAACCAAATCTAACTTAAAAACATTTTTCTATATCTTTCTTCAGATAGAAAAAGCCTGTTATGCATGTTACTGTATATGTTAATATCCCTATCTTCCTATGTGTTTGGTTAGAGAAGATACTAAAGTTATAAACAAAAATTTATTATTTTAGTATTATTTTTCTCCCATTGATCCCTCCTACATCATTCTTTTCCCCACTACACTTATGACACATTTATAATATCACTGAATCAATTTCATTTTTGCTAGAATTTCACTCCAGAATTTTGTCTCACTGGGAGACTGCTGTGGCTTCCAGATCCATTGCAGGAATAAGATGAGCACATATAGACCATTTTCAGTGACTCTGTTGTTTATGACTCATCTCAGAAAGGATGAGCAGCATCAGAAGGTAACAACAAAATGAACATCTTAAAGTCGTAACAGTCTGGCTTATGCCATTTATCCTCTTAGTTACTGTCTGCCATAGGTATAGATTAATGTTATATTATTTCCTACACTTTTTGTAGTCTCTTGCTATGATAATAAAGTATGAGAATTTGAATGTCTAGCATGTCCTTGGAGTACAGGAACATTTGACATTTTCCATTTTAGTACAGCCTTCCCCAGAAACGAGTGTGGTTGTAAATGTTGATGTGTAGAATGAGATGCCAACCAAAATTAATAATATTTTAAAGGTCAAGGTGATTTACCATTACCAGCCTTGGTATGCAATACTCTAACCACTAAACATCATCACAAATTATGTATTATAAGCAAGCAAAGGACACAAGATTATTTTTCAAAACAGATAGTGGTAATAAGAACAAAAAATTGAAAAACAAGCTACTTTGCTTGCAATATAAAGACAGAGAATAGCAACTGAATAGCCTTCTCTTTTTCCTTTCTGTGTTCATTTCCATTTTCCTTTTCTTCCCCCTTCCCTTCTTTCCTTTTTGCTTTCCTTCTCCATTTGTCATACAGTTACACAAAATATCTTCCATTTTCTTTTCATCTGAAATGACTTTGGGGAGAACATAAATGAGCAAGACCCTTCAAAAGCAACATCATTGTAAGATTTGAAACTTAAGGCAAATATTAAGACTAATGTACTTCTGCACATTTCATGTCTTCATGGAGCTTCATTGTAATGTTGTGTGGGGCATTTTTCCCTTCTTTTTTTATATGTTACACATCAAAATGAAAAATCAGCCATAAAATTATTCTAAAGAAAATGGAAATATGACATTTGTCAATCTATCTCTAATCTCCTTATGGTTGCAAGGAGTTAATTTTCTCATCAAATGCAGCTGTGATATTGACATAATTTGATACAAATACAAACTGTAACTTCAATGACAAAAAGCTTCTGTTGTTTAAAGTGTGCACAACAACATACTTATGTCTGTTCTTCTGATTTCATCACAGTGCAGAAGGCTGTTAGCTAACCCTGGACATGCATTTCTATTATTAAACCTAACTTATCAGTTGTACTCCTGTTAGTGCACTGAGCTTTTAAAAAAAATAGCCCTAGAATCATTTTGGACAGATTAAGTTACACAAGGAAATATTTAAAGCAGCACATAGAATCCTTAAATTTGGAAAGGACCTTTAAAGGTCATCTACCAAATCCTCTACAATGAAAAGGGACAAGCACAGCAAAATCACCTTGCCCAGGGCCTGATCCAGCCATGCTTTGAATGAGTCCAGGGACAGAGCATTCCTTAGCTTATATTGGTGTTGGGTATTGCCTCAACCCAGGTGCAAGAAGATGAATTTGAACTTGAATCTCATGAGGTTCACCTGGCCCCACTGCATAAATAACACAGTACTGGAGAAAGCTTTTCAGTAAAAAGCATTCAGTTTTGAAATAATACATATATGGGATACATATATCTGATTCTGCTCCTCTAAAATATTTCTGAAGAGAAGTATATAGCCATCCTCTTCAATCTGGTATGTTGGTATACCAGATATCACAGAAAACAGGAAAATGAATTCAGCTTACTACTTTATAATTGACTTATCAGACCTTTTTATTACTAAAACATCTGTGCCAAATTTGCTTTCTTAAAAAAACTATTGATAGGTTTGGAGAAAGCCTTAAGAAAAGATGGTATAATTATTAACTGTGCTTAAAAATAAGTTTTGAAAAGTTTTTTTTATTTGTATGTTAAAAAAAAAACACAACAGAACAAAAGTGGGCTTATTTTTATTTAAAAAGCATCAGACTACAATTATCCTTTTAATTTAGCAAACTCTAAAGGAGAATGTTGTAACTAGTTAGATTTTGCTGGGATTTGTAATTATAAAATGGCATAATTACTTTGGATTTTTTGGCAATTTTGAAATCACACAAGCTCGGTTAGAATATTTTTTTTGACAAATTATTTTTTGCGAGATTTTTTTAAATTATATCAAAATCTGAAAGAATTAAAATTGCTACAGCATTCTTGGAATATAGTTTATTTTGTTGTTATTGAAATTGCAATAAATAAAATAAATCTTTTGTTGTCCTGATAACTGTAAAGAGGAAGTGCTAGTAAAATAGTAACACATATGAATGAGAAAACAAACACAAAAGAAATATCACATTTATCAGCAGGCTGTTCTCAAGGTCTGTCATAAAAAATAAATTTTAGAGACAACATTTATCCCTGTGCTTCATTTTACCGATATGTTTTTCTTTTCTTTCTAGTTGAAATCGTTGATTCACAGAATTTTACAGGTTGGAAGGGACCTCCAGAGATCATTGAGTCCAACCCCCCCCACCAAAGCAGGCTACCTAGACCAGGTTGCACTTGTAGATGTCCAGGTGGTTCTTGAACGTCTCCAGAGGTGGAGATTCTACCACCTCTCTGGGCAGCCTGTGCCAGTTCTGTGTCACCCTTACTGTGAAGAAGTTCCCACACACATTTGTGCAGAACTTTCTATGCATCAGTTTGTGGCCATTTCCCCTCGTCGTATCACCACCCACTGCTGAGAAGAGTCCGGCCTTGTCCCTTTGCCTCCTGCTCCTTAGATATTTATAAACATGGATCAGATCCCCTCTGAGTCTTTGTTTTTCAAGGCTCAGGTCTCTCAGCCTTTCCTCAGAAGGGAGGTGTTTCGGGCCCTGTATCATCTTTGTAGCCCTATGCTGGTCTTTTCTGAGGAGATCCCCATCTTTTTTGATTCCCATCTTTTTTGAAAAGTACTTTGCTTTGAAAGAAACTTAAGACTATTCTATGATGCCATGCTTCTATACTTTTATTAATTATTGGATATCTTTTTAACCTCGCATATACAGGATCAAGACTTCTAACCTCACCAAACTGGTTAGTGACCGAAGAACAATATTAATACCATTTGTAGCATTAGTTATTCACTGATTCTAGGATCTGTAGTGTTTTTACACATATGTTTACCTTTAATTAATTAAATTCCTTTTTTTTCTGCACCTTCATATTCTCAACTGAAACTAGAAGAAAATCAAAATACATGCTTTTCTGATATGTTCCTACAGCTCTAATGTTCAAATATGATGACTATTTATAAACTCAGTACATACCATTTCTGCTTAAGATGCACAGAAGATCAGAGAAAGAACCACTCATAATAAGAATTTTCTTTTCTTTTATTTGAAACCCTGATGGGCTCTTTTTCTGACAGGTTGTTAATGGCTTTTGGGGTGTTAAAAAAAATTCCAACTTTGAACCATACTTACTGAAGGTTGCCATAAACCACAGTTTTTCTGCTTGGAATGTGCTGTGCTTATCATAATAGCACTGTGATATTTAAGAATGTTATCCTTGCCAACTTGTGGATGAGCCTTGCTAAAAATGATTTCTTTGTTTTGCTGACATGAAAAAGAAAGAGAGAAAACTGCAAGAGACTGAGGAAAGAGTGGTGGAGTCTGATGAGGGAAGCTGTAATATAATAACTTAATTATTATTTTAAGATTATCTGCTTTGCTGCTGCAACATGTGTCCTGGAAGAATCATAGAATTATAGAATGGTTTGGTTTGGAAGGGACCTCAAAGATGATCTAATTCCAGCCCCCACTGTCATGGTCAGGATTGCCAATCACTAAATCTTATATGTAAGTGCAGCTTTCTGTCTATAAAACCAAAATATTTGTTGTGGTTTTCTTTCTCAGGAAAAGAATACCTTTCCTTCCTACAAACTAAGTTACTGAGGACAGCAGTAATTTCATCTAATTAGTTGCCTGAAAGTTCCTATTTTAAGCAAAGACAGTTATTACTTACTATCAGTGATTGAGAGAACCTAGAGGAATGAGAAAGAGGGACCTCTGTAGCACAATTATTCCTGTTCTCTAGGGACCAATTCAGGCCACAAAGCACAAACATCCATCTTAAATTGGGATGAATAGCTCTCCAGAGATGCCCCTCCTTCCCCACATTGACTGTAAAGGAGGCATTGGACATATACACTGCTTCTGCACTGTTGAGAGAGGAACTGGATGCCTAGACATCCAGTTTTATGTAAAGTAAATTAAATTTGGAATTTCTTACATTGTTGATACCATCAAGAAAAGTCAGGATAAGGGAATAGAATTAGTCTATTACTTTAATTATATTATATTATAACAATTGCATTAACTATAATAATTATAATTATATAATAGTAATATATATTATTATATATAATTAAAGTATATAGTTTTAGAAGAAATTTTCTGTTCAGTACTACTCACGAAGGTGAGAACATGTGATGCAGAATGTCATTTTTGTATAAAAACATACACAGTGGTAACAACAACTAACACAAGTACAATATAAATTTGTGCACTGATCTCAGATTCATAAGAGTTAAATTGTTTTGCTACTCTTTGCCTAAGATTTCTTTGACTTACAAGAAGATATTTAGCTATCTCGATGTAGAAAAGTTATGAAGAGGAGCAACAGGGATCGTCAGTTGTGTGGAGTTGCTTATGTACTAGAGAATAAAGCAAGTAGTAATCTTCAACCTGGGGGAGAAATATAAAGGAAAAAAAAAATAACAACAGACATGGAAAAGCAAGAAGACAGCAATTAGACATTACTTCCTGTGATGAAAGGAGGAATAGAATGTAATCCCTGGACAAAAATCTTGAAATAGAATAAAAGAATACATCTTAATTATATCTTCTTTGAAGCTGTAATCTTGTTTGGTGTAGACATGTTACCACACAGGATATCATGGGTGACAGAATCTTACACAAATTCAGGAATTATTTAGATCTATCAAAGTCTGTCAAAGTCGTCTCTTCCCTAAGAAGTCCCTGATTGTCTTGTCAAAACCTTTCTTGGAATTTCAAGCAATTTCCTTATGTTTATCCTTTGATATGTACTTTCCTAAGAAGCTCTACAGAGAGAAGTTTCTCAGCTAATTAAACCTTTACTTGGCTTGATTCCGAATAATAGTTCAGATATCTGCAGAGCATTCTAGAATCTCAAATGTAAGTATATTGACTATTGTTATAGTTACAAATTTTATCTATTTTGTTTATTTATCAAGGCTGAGGGATCATTTTAAAGACAAGTCATGTTCCAGTATCCCATAACTGACTATGGCCTGCAGTGAAGTAATGTCATTATTTTCTTTCTTTTTTTTTTTAATTTTGTAAAATCACATTCAGAAAACTTTACTGTTTCTTTGAAATCACACAACATACGCACACACCCTACAAGACAGTATCTCCTCTTCTCTGTTTTGTCAAGTGTCTTTCTTCCTTATTGTTTTCTTGTTTTCTTTTTAATTAATAGTGTCAGTTCGGATGTCTGCCAACATGCTGTTAAAAACTTCCTTTAGACAACTATGTTACTATCATGCTGGAAGCATGAAAACTTTGATAGACTTTATGCTTGTCTATGTCTCCATAGCAAAAAAAAAAAAAAAAAGAAAACAACAAATAAAAAATTAATTTAAAAAGTCACTTCCCAGTTTCCAGTATACTGCCACAGTGAAAAAAAAAAATCCTAGAAGTTAATACTGCAATGGGTGGAATATGCAAAACTCCTGGTTTTTCATATCTTTCAATTATAACAAGTTTCCTTCAAGTTCAAGTTAGGTATCAGTGAATCAATGTTAAATATTTTTATATTTCATGATATGTGATATCCCCAGCAATAATTGATCAAAATAGATCAAAATTATCATTCAGAATTTTCTTCGGGAGTATGACCAATTACATTTACACTATTTATTATGTTCGGGGCATCCTTCCTACTACTGTAACCATGCAAACAACAAACAAAAAAATCAGTAAAGCAGTTTGGAACAGATTGGTTGTTGCTCTCTTATAATTGATCACCATCCCTAAAACCTCCTGCCAATTTCACAACCTCACATTTTATGTGCATATAAGCCTGAAATTTTCAAGAAAATAACTTAATAAATAAACAAACAAACAAACAAATAAAGATACAAAACTGCAATATCTTCCATGTTGATCCTGTTGGACTTGGGGGATTTCAACTGAGTTCTCAGTTTTTCATGAGGAAAAGAAATATATTCCCTTTTGAAAAACAGTTATAACTACTGGCAATTGCTGTAACATCATAGATAACTCTTCAAAGCATATTAGTAATTCCAAATGTAAATATCTTCTTTATAGTCATCTGCAGTTTCCTCTGAAGTAATCAGTCAAGGCTGTCTTTACAGCAGCTAGAGTGTAGTCATGTCATGTCAGAGGTTGATTCACAGCCATCCAAGTAATTCAGATGTTTTGCCTTTAAAATATTTCTACTCTCCTATTTCTTCAAAGAGAGAGAAACAGTAGGACTTTTTTTTTTTTTTTGTGGTTACTCAAATTAAGGTGACACAAGTCTCATCATGGCAATTATTTGAAACACAACAGGTACATGAAAATAAAGACATCCAGATCTCAGTTGCTATTTTTACTTACAGGTATATTTTTATTTGATATGAGCACTACACTATCTAAACACTTCAGTTTGAGTACAGGTTACAAGATGCTTAATGCGCAACAAATCCTTTGTTTGTGAAACTAGAAAATCTTATCATTCTTTTTGCTAGCCTGGATCTTTCCCAAATCTTGGGTATCATTACTAAGACCGGATCAATTTTTTAAATAATGTCTTCCTTGTGTGACTTGCAGCAAGAATGATCTTCATTGACTGGAGACGGTTTTAATGGATGAAAAGTTGATTTCTAGTTTTGCTTTGTAAGAAACACAAACAAGCCTCAAGTCTGCCCAGTCCTTCCAAAAATATTGAAATGTGGGAAGAAGTCAGTATATCTCATATATATTACCTGATTAGGTAACTATACCCAGCATCACACTGATTGTTCCTGTAGTTCGAACACTAACCTCTCAGATATTTGTGAACTTTTGTCTTCCTCTTTTTTAACATGGTGATAATCAGAACAAATTAATTTTGTTTCTCAGATTGCTAAAATCCTCCCAACACTTTCTTCAGTGCCTTGCTGAATAAATCATTGTAATGTTCCCCTGAAGTGAATTGAAAATTAATTTACACAGCTAAGATGATCCTCCTAATAACAGGGTACACGGAATGGGGAAATTGGAAATCATTACCCAGCAAACATTATCTGCATTATTTTTGTAGCTGTTTTAGATTGCGTTGTAATAAAAATTAGGAGTCTGGCTGTGAAGAAGTTTAAGAGGGTCCCCTGAAGAGCCTCTGCTTTAAAATTGATTCTTTAAGAAAGCATTAAAAAGCTATTGGAATTGATTGCCTGCTAATATAAAGGAAATACTCTTTGCCACCATTTGTGTTAAAAAACAGCATCTTCATTCATGCATGTTATTAAAACTACTGGCCTGAAAGCCCCTGTAGAAAGATAAAGGATATGGATGGGATATTAAAACAGCAATCTTTACTTTATGTGGGATTTAAAGTTAATATGTCTCTTTTATTAATTTAGCAAAAGCCATTAGTTAGCTTGTCAAATAAGGGATTTACAATTAAAATGCTATAGAATAGAAGTGTCTTAAGAAAACAGTGAATGAGGAATTCTTCAATAATCTTCCAAGCATGATATATACCCCTACAAAGTATAAATCCTGAGTTTGCACTTTTCTCTTTTGACTAGTTTGTTATGTAGCAGCAGTAAAATTCAGAGCTGCTGACAACTCTTATTATCTCCAACAACTTTCAATGCTGTGGGATCGTACCATATTAGTTCTTAATCAGAAACAAAATTGGATCCACGATACTTCCTTGTATACAAAAACTGAACTGAATGACTTTTAAAAGATGTTACAGTATGTAAAAGGTTTGTAATATTTAGAAGTTATGTGAAAATGGAATTTCCTTCCCTGATTCTGAAATGTTAAAAGCTTTTCATTGTTTTCTGATTTCTAACACATTTGGAAAAAATCTTCCTCTTCTCTCAACTTGGGGTAACATGAAATATTGAAAGGTACAAAACACTGAGGAGAAGACTGTTAATACTGATCCATTAGAAATGCATGAGCCTTAACACAATAATTTACATAGGTGCATTCTTCAATTTTCCCTTTTACTGAAGTGGTAGATTGTGCATGAGGGAACACCATCCTGGGAACTTCGCCCAACACAACAATCAAGGTAAAATCTTTTTAGGTGAAATTGCAAAGAAATGCAAGTTGATGAAGTTTTATTTTAATTGCAGATTCAGGGAGAAAGGGGACACAGAGTAGTGTGACAGATCAAGTTACAAGCCAATATGAAAACTAAAGAAATAGCCCTGTCAGGACTGTAACAAGCCAGACACAGCACAAGGGCACCTAGCTGATAATAGAAGCCAATGTTTATTTATTTGGGGTTTAAAAAAAAAAAATTAGGAAAAAGGATTCAGAAAACGAAAAAAAAGTTGGCAGAAAACAGGAGTGAATTAGCTTAAATGGAAAAGAGAAGGATATGAATAATTAATAAGGATCACAAGGACAGTAAATATTTTTCCAACATTTTACACTTCTATGACTGGGAGAAAGACTTTTTTGGAACTCAATCTATGAACCAATTCTAATTTTTGCCCTGAGCAGAGCTGAAGAGGAAAATGAAAGGCTGCAAAGAGTGAAGAGTGAAGTTTCTCTACTGCAATTCCTGGTTCAACCAGTATGCACATAGATACTGGTGTCTGAGAAACAATATGCAATGCAAGTCTACAAAGACCATAACATAGGCCACAGGATTCAATATATAATTTAGTTTTTAGGTAGACAGAAAGATCTCTGTCCCCAGAAAATACTCAAATATTGGTCTTTTTACTTGGTGATCTCTCTAGAAACTCCTAATATCTTCACATGAGATAGTAGATCCTGCATAATTTAATTAATTTTGTAAAGGATCATCGAAGTGATGAATTCAATATGGTAATTTTACATATCACAATGAATTGATCTTGCTGAAATGAAAAGTTACTATTAAAACAGGCAAAAAAATCATAAGCTTCATGAAAAATTTTAATTTTTTTGTCACCAAGATTTTCTAGCAGAAACCACAGCTATACCAATAAATGTCCCACCACTTCCAATAATTACAACATATTTGTGTGTTAATAATTCCTGAAATGTAAAGTTTTAAGGAAAATGTGTAATTTAAAAACTTTTTCTTTGAGGAAAAATAAATCTTCTTGGAAGAATGCACTTGAAGCACGAAAAAATTTTATAAGGAAGAAACTTTGTTTCCTTAGAACTGGAAAATTATTAGCAAAACCGAAGTATATGAACAGGATCAAAAAGGTATACATGCAGCTCTGAACATACTTAGAATAACATTTCTAATCAAACTCCCTTCAAGAATTTATTATAATTATTGTGACTGTCAGTGACTGAAGGATTTGATTTCTAGTACCTACTTTAACTGATGCATAGGAAGTCCTGCACAAATGTGGCTGGGAACTTCCCAGTGCAGTGACGGAGCAGTGGCACAGCTGCACAGAGAGGTGGTGGAGTCTCCTTCTCTGGAGACGTTCCAGACCCGCCTGGACGCCTACCTGTGCAACCTGGGCTAGGGAGCTGCTCTGGCAGGGGGCTGGACTCAGTGATCTCTGGAGGTCCCTTCCAACCCCTACAGTTCTGTGATTCTGTAACAGCCTGACTTTCACTGATAAGCAAACACACATTACCTGCAGGCTTCCCCTTGAGATGTATCTACCATCCAGTAGACTGGAGGAGGATTAGAAAAACAAAGAAAAGCACTAGAGTCCTGATAGCAACCAAAGAAAGATGAAAAGCCAGTTACAAATTTCTTATACAGGCGTTCATGAATAAAAGATTTAATATATTTTCTTTCTTTCTTTAAAACAAAGTAAAACAAAAAACTTTGTATTTTGTGTTTTATTCTGTTTTATATATTTGATAATTTCAGAGTTCTGTCTTGTCTACATGTGTTGACTATAGCTGAGTTCACAAAATCCTCATGCATGCAGGCAACCGTATAAATAACTTCTCACAGTGTAAGCTAGGATTTAGCGTTATAGCATTTTTGCTGTATCTCTGAGTGCTTCTTCTCACTCTTCAGTAAAAATGAGAAATCTTAGCCCTGACTGAAGAAAACTACCTATATTTACCATTGCATAAGAACAGTAAGTTATTACAGAACAGTCAGGATCATAAATTCAGGCTATAACTTACACTTCATTAACCTATTCAAAGTCTGGGTGTCCTGCATGGTGAGCACTGTAGAAACACACAGGGATAAATATTCCTTTTCAGAAAGAATAAAGAAGACAAAGAATAAGTTTAGAAACAATGACCTGAATGGTAGGAATTAGATGACTTACTTGAAGACGTAAGTTAAGACCTGAAGATACAGACTTGGGACTTGAATACTTATCCTTGAAACTGCAGTCATAAGAACATCAGATGTACAAACCCTCTTCTACAAACAGAGTATGTATTTACAATTTACTTGTGTTTTTTCATTTTCAACATTGCTATAATTCACCAAAGTCAAACCCCTACCTAGATCTGAATAAAGAAATTTTGGATAAAAGCAGTTTCAGCATGATCACTGAGGCATCAATGAAGCAGGCTTGAGTGATGATATCTCATCTTGCTGCCCCAGGAGTATGTACTACCAATTTATTGGCCAGGTTGCAAAAGAAAAAATATAAAGGATTATGCTTGGGGATGCTTTGGCCTTTTACAGCCATTGTCCTGAGCATAAGCATCAGCGGCAGCCAGGATTAAGGCTTGCCTATATCTGCACCCATGAGGGAACCATTTGCTGAGGAGGGTTCAGGTCTTACACACACACCAATTGCTATCTCCCATTTTCATTCTTATCTGTGTGTGAATTTTCCTGATGTGTGATTGTTTATTGTTTTGAAGAGCTGTGCCAAAATAATTATGAACCTGCAGAGTTTTCAAAATGGCAAACCCATAAAAACAAAATCATTCATTAGGATTTGGATGAGTTCTTTATTTTGGAAGGGAGTTTAGGATGGCCCATTTTATTCGCAAAGCATATAGAAAGGCTGCTCTGAAAGTAATGCCTCCTGTTTTATTATGCTGGCCCACAAAGTCAGAGACAGATGGTAGTGGTATGACAGCAGAGGCTGAACCTTCCCACCCATATTCTATTACACTTTGTTGCTTTATTACAGATGGCAGCAAAGGAACAGTCTGACACAATGGCATTTGAAATGGAAGTGAGGATGAAGCAAAGGTATGTCATTGACATCCCCCATGCAAAAAATATAGCAGCCATTGGAATCCATGGATTCTTGGTGAATGCTGATGGAGACCAAACAGTGGATGTGAGTGCAGTGAGCTGGTGGATGTTGCCTTCCAGAAGTGGTGACAGGGAGAGTGGGTCACCTCTGCTGGTGCGGATTTTTATGAATGTAGCATACAGGCTCTTGTTCATTGCTGATGAAAATGCATAGTTAACGATGATAACTTTGTTGAAAAACAGTTTTGTTGCTGAGAATTTCCTCAATGAAATGGTATTATTCTCCTCTTTGTATCCATCATAGTTTCCATGGAAAAAAATTGGAGGCATTACTTTTGGAGTGACCTACATCTTTTATTGCATGCTAGGGAAAGAGTCCTGTAACATCTAAGTGATTACCTTTAAAAAAAAATCTTCATTAATAAATTACTTTTATGATAGTGATCTATGAATAATTGTTTATATGTATGTTGCTTTCACAGTACAAAGTACAGAAAAAAAATTTATGGGTTTCTTCTCTTTTTTCCTGTGTTGTATTATTCCTTAATTTGGCAATAAGTATTGGTCTTCCAAACTTGTATTAAGAAGTCGCTATTTTATTTTTCTCTTTTCTGTTTAGTATGTTTAAAGACACTTCTTGCTGACTGCCTACTACCAGCCTGATAAACTCTATTGAAACCTTGCATCAGAGCATAATTTCAGGCATATATTAGACATTCAACAACTTCGTATTGTAATTATAAAGCAGATCAGTACCCACTTTAATTACAATAACGATATAGCACTGCTTCTTGCTAGTTCCTAAAGCCTATCTCTTTGCTCATTTTTTCCCTTCAATTACTACAGTGTGACAGCTGTGGTCATACATACAATACACCTGACAGTTCCAACTGTCCAGATGCCACGTTTATCTTCCCACTACTTGCACTCATTTACAAATTTAGCATTTATCTGAACTGATGGTTTTACCTAGAAAAAATATTCTATGTGACAATTGCAATAAGTGGGAAATACTTAGCAGAAATCATTAATTTTCTGTTTGAAATTTATTTTGAGTGGTCACAGGTATAGTAATTAAAAGGGCAATTGAATTATGAGACTAAATGAATCTTTGCCCATTTATAATTCATTAATAAGGTTTTCAAGTGTGTAACATTTAGATAAATCTTTCAACTGAGTCTTTGTATACATACCTTGGCAAGCAGAAGGGCCCTAACCCTATCTTCAGCGATGGTTAATAGAAAGAAGAGAGTTAAAAGGTAATAAGATTTGCTTTTCTGGAGCACTGAATTCCATCTAAAAGTGTCAGAAGTTACTCTCATGATGTCTTCAGTGTATAATTTTACCCCAGTTTGCTGCAAAATAAATTGAAGATCTAAGAAGTTATCATTCTTGCTTATGGATACTTACAAAGCCTGGGTCACAGCCAGTATTAAAATAAAAACTTCCTCACTCACAACCTATGTTTTACTACAGGAGCATTCAATACTTGATTAAACATCAGACTTGTAACTCAACCATGGAGAAAATATAGCAGTAAAATGTTGTTTTTTTTTTTTTCTCATCTCACAGTATAATTGAGGATACTCCTGAGCCAAAGAAATACCAATGTTTGATAAGGAAGGAATGCAAAGCTTAAATGCTGTACAGTTATTTACAGATCATATAAAATTACATACGCTGAATGATTAAGGAATTGAAGAATTAATAAATTCCAAAGTTAGAATTAATTTTGTTTAGGTTGGCAATCAAAATCATTGCCTGATTTATTGTAAAAGTAAATCATTAGATCCAGTAATATTAGTGCCCTTTCTTAGAATCATTCTCTTTCTTTTTTTCTGTTCAACCTACACCCTGCTATTTCCTTTTGAAGAAATCATTATTTTTTGTTTAATTTATTCCCATATTCAAATTATATAATGTCCCATCTTTAAGTTTCTCCATCCCTCTTATCAGGATAAAGAGCCATATATAACATCTTACACAAATGGAGTAAGAATGTGGATATTTTTACCATATAAAACAATATCAAGTTGCAAATTTACACAATATTTACACAGCGTGTTCCAGATTTTCCAACCTGCAAGAAAATCAAACCTCCTCTCAAAAAATAAAATAAAACAAAATAAAAGCCATAGTCCTTCTTTTATCTAGAAAGTGAACATTTTTATGGAAAACTGATCCTTACAAATGTATTTTACCATTTATCTCCCCATTAGTTGGTTGTATCTTGTATCTGAATCACAATGAAAACTAAGTGAAGACTAATTCTGTACTGCAATTTGGAGATTTTTAGGTGAAATATAAATCAGAAAATAGGAAAGTTGGCAGGAAGATGGAATGTGCTGTGTAGGTTTGCTTGTTTTGTTGTTTTGTTTTGTTTTGTTTTTACCAACCACTGTAATCCTTGAGATTGTCAGGGGGTTTTCCAGGGAAAATCAGATATAACTGATAACAACGTTCAGTGGACAGTTGCATACAAATTAAAGCAAGTGCATTATTTTCCATACTTTATAAGATAAATTTGCCTCCAAACAGTCTCAGATTCAGTAAGATATGAATCGAGACAGTGGATTGATTTCTGTCTAGTTCCTAGCTCTTAAGAAGACATATACAGACTGAGCAGTTTTTAGAGAGTGAGTCAGGAACAAGACAACTCACACACATTAAAAAAATACTATTATTTGTAACTAAAGGAATTACAGAGAGGAACTAAGCAGGTAAATTGAAACTGAAGACTTCCCTGAAGGAATACAAATCATGCTAAAATGTTTGGTTAAGAGCTGGTAGTACTGGTTGCAAGCTTAGATGGGAAACGTAAGATAAGAACGTACCGATTTAATGTTAAGAATGGTAATGAAGTTTTGAACATTCCAGTAAAACTTTTCAATGTGAAACTTTACTGTAAGAAAAAGTTTTACATTAAAACCTAAAAACTACTGATAGCTACAGGTTACAGACTGAAAATTTTGTCCAGTCATATACTTCCAGATATATTGTTTCACTTATTTCTCATTTTAGGGCATGGGAAAACTACAAAACTCAAAAAGTAGAGCTGAGAGGATGTATTCTTTAGGCAAACACTGACCTATTAATCGTATCTCAATAACAAGAAAGTGTTCAGAATGGATGAAATGCTTTCAAATAAATCTTTTGAGAGGGGGAAAGAATTAAAGGCATAAAATGTCATAAAATGAAGCAGAACCTTACAGAACAGATAAGGATAAATTAATCTGGTGATACAACGGTTTGCTTTGGAAGGGACCATAAGATCTAGTTCTAACCCCACTGATAAAAGCAGGGACACCTCCCACTAGATCAGGTTGCTCAAAGCCCCATCCAGCCTAGCCCTTAAATGCTTCCAGTGAGGGGACATTCACAACTTCACTGCACAGTCTGTTCCAGAGTCTCACCACCCTCACAGTAAAGGATTTCTTCCTAATATATAAATCTACCCTCTTCCAGTATAAAAACCTTTCCCCCTCATTCTGTTGTAATCTGCCCTAATAAAAGGTCCCCCCCCAACTTTCCTGTAGGAAAGTTTATATTATTTATATATATTTGGCATATATATATTTATATGTCAAAGCAAGACAGAAAAAAAAAACCACTACAATTCTTACTGTAATGAAGCTTGGTGTTTGATTACCATTATAAACAATGTGAACAAAAAATGGCTTGAGGCACTTGCATCTGGCATTTATCCAACAGATTACCAGCACTCTCACCACATAGGCATCTCTGCAGGGGACATACTGTATTTTCATTTAGCTGAGATGATTTTTAAAAGTCTCTTTTCTATGAGCATCCATAGCAGGAAGCTCGTCCCATCTCTGTCATTGTGTCAATTTGTTTCATCTGAACTTCATCATGACTTTAGCAAAACACACTTGAAAAGTTGTGAAATAAGCTGGCAGGTGTATTTAAAAGCATTCTGTTCCGAAACTCTCAAGGGATTGCATGGTTTGTAGCTCACATGTTAAAAACATGCAGAGCCTGGTTTTTATATACATTCAAGTGTTAGCCAGATAAGAAAATACAAACGTTAAGGATCAGTCTTTCCCTAGTCTCTTCAGCAGTTGTGGGGAATTGCACTACACAAGAAATTTCCTGTCTACCTCCATGTGCTGTGTAAAAATTATCTACTGCTTCAAATAGTTTGAAAAGTAGGCTGCAGACATTAGACTTTTTTGTTCCTGGATGGTAATAAAAAGCCATCTCACGTGAAGGGTTCAGGGTAGCAAATGTTGCACTCAGAAGGAAATGGAGGATCTGATAATTTTCTCTTTCATCATTCCACTCCAGAATCAGAAACTAAGACTCCAAATACTGCCAGTAGACTCTGGACCATCTACCCAAACTTAGAAATGCTTTAAAACTGCTTTCCTTAAAGCTATGCTACTGATAGCTACCATAATATTCCTTCTCAATTTCTTCTCCTTGTTAAGTTTTATTTATAAGAAGTCTTCAGGTAATGCAAAAATGAAAAAAAAAATAAAGCAAAAACTGACAATATGACAATGTATGTTTCTGGCAACCTATTTGGAAATCTAGTGTATGCTTAGAATCCAAACTCTATGTGTTTTGTTTTGTTTTGTTCTGTTTTCTGAGAAATATAACCCAGATAATGAATACTGTGTTAAATACTAATTAATTTTATTCGAGACAGTATATTATTGTGTGCAAATGTGTTAATACACATCATACTATCATCTAATACATGTAGATAATTATGTGTATATTAACCTTCAAAAAACCACCTAAATGATCTACTTCACTACAGAGTAAAATGTACATCTATCAAAACGTAGAGTGTTAATTAGATCTTATAGAGTATACAACATTTTTGAATGTGGCATTTACCACTCTTTATACCATAAACTGTATACCTAATAATGATTTTCTTTCATATTTGTTCATAGATATTTTTATCAAAAGCAGAAATAACTAAAATCATTATATCATTAATTTGTCCTTGCAGTAAACAGAAACAAAAACAAAAAACCTAACCCTTTCACCCAGTCTCAGCCAAGCGAATAAGAGAATAATCAGGGGATGTTGGGCTTGCATTTGTAACATCATTTTCAGGAGCCAAAAGCATTGATCAAAATATTCTCTAAACCTAATTAACTAACTGTAATCGATAACTGTTTCAGTATTTCACTCACTTAAGCAGACTTTGTTCATTTGGCATGCTTAGTTTTGGCTGCCAAGCACAGAATGAACTTTCTAGTCATTTAATTACCTGAAATTATGAGTATCTTCCTGATAGAGAATACCATGGTCACAATTAGATAGTCAGGGCAGAACTCTTGGCTTTTTTTTCAGTCTTTATTTTGCTAATATGGCACAAATCTCACCCACTTGCTTCAGCTCCTAGTCCTTGTCCTTTCTTGAAAAGTGTGATTGAGAGAGGAGGTGTATAGATGGCATGGAAAATATGAAATAGTATATGTAGTGTTTGATCAGATCCCTGGCTATGAGTAGCATGTGCAGGATCAAAATTTAGGGTATCCTAAATGTACTATTATATTTTTGGGCTAATTTCCTTGACTAAACAAGAATTGTTAAAGCATAGGGAAATGGCTGAGAGACAGCCTCTGCTTGGACATTTTTCAGGTGCTGTGGAAGAATGAATTCTCTGCTGACACCAATGTAAGCACCCGAAACAATAGATTTCCCATATACCAAAAGCATGAAGAAAACAACGAATGTCATTTGTATATGTGGTTCATTTCAACTTTTTACTGTTTAATGGCAAGCAAAAGAGCTATTTAAAGCAAAAGAATAATACAGCTTTTCCTTTTGAGCAATATTTTTACTAACTTCAGGGGTCATATTGTCCTATTTCTCTGCTTGAACCAGCCCTCTTATGCTTTTTGACATGAAAGAATGAGAGACTGGCAGGGCAAGGAAAACTGTCAAATACAGCAATGGCAATTAGCATGGATATTACCATTTTGAAGAGTATTACATTTCTGTATAAGAAATTCTACATAGTTTGCTGTGTTGGCATTATTTCTGTGTTGCAACTCCTTCAGGTTAAATAGCAAGGCAGCACCTTATTTAAAATGCAAGAAGAAACAAGTATGCATTGTTTCCATCTATCTTTTTGTTTCACATATAACTTAATTTCTTGGAAGTAAATGTATACAGTTTCATTTCTCTCTCCAACATGTGAAAGTTGAAGAGATGCCAATTTATTTTTCATACATATTTTTGTGTGTATTCATGCTGAATGTTTATTTTCATATTTTTGCAAGTTCAGAATGCTTTTCTCATTCAGCTTGGGATATAATTAATCAAACAGTAGTGGGACTGTACATTCAACGCTTAACTTGTTTTGAGAAAATCAAACTCTCCAGATGCTGCTCTGTATTCAATTTAGGAATGTTTATATGGAATATTCCATATTCCATATGATACCTATATTTAGAACTCATAACTGTTTTCAGAATATAGGAAAAAACCTTCAGACTTTATTCCTCTAATGAAATGGATTAACTTTTTTCCAAGAAGTTTGCAATGGGAAAAAGTGAATGAATGATTTTGCTGAAAACTCTTCACAACTGTGTGATATTTTAATAGAGTATGACTGAATTAAATTCATTTACATTATATATACTTACAGCAAGGATATGAAAGAAAGACCAAAGAATATTAGAAAAAAAAGTGGATTATTTTTTTCTTCTGTAGATAATCCAAGCATCACATGTTGCTCAGTGGAAGTCCTGCAGCAAATTGTGATATAAATGTCCTTCTGTGTTCTGCTGTGTCAGATACTCTGCATAGGATTCATCTGACCTAAAGCAGATTTCTATATCTAAGTCAGATTTTGTTAATAGTCTCTGAAAAAATAAAAAATAAGAATAAATAATAATAATAATAATAATAATAATAATAATAATAATAATAATAATAATAATAATAATAATAATAATAATAATAATAATAATAAAGTAATGAATAGCAAATAATAAAAATAATAATAAATTAAAAACATCTATTTCCTGAAATTGCTCTCATCTTGGTCACATAGAAACATGGTATGGAAGTCTGTCAGGATCCATTGAAGCAAAACAAGGCTGAAAGTGACAGTTCCTTGGATTACATCATTTCTGGTCATGAGACATGTTGTCACCATTACAAAGCAAAATGGCAGTCCATATAGTGTCGACATCTGAATCCCCAATCAAAGAAAAAGTCCAAGATGCAGCCCTTGTCAAAGTATTGTGCACCATCTTTTAAGGTAGGAAAGTGTTGTATTTTCTGAAACACAGATGAAGCACCAACTCTGACCACTACACTGCAAAAGTGGTTAATCTGAAGGCTCTAATTTCCAGACTTGGGACAGAGAAGAAGACAATCTTTCTCTTGCATCACAGTAACTGCAGGCCCCATAGCAGTTTGAAGACCATGGAGTGCATTGCCAATCTTGGCTGCACCTACTCTACAGTCCAGATTTGGCAGCTTCTGACATCTATCTCTTCAGGACAACAAAAGATAGACTGTGTGGGCATATGGACATTTTCCTAGTGAGTTCATCATAGCAGCTGTGAAACTGTTGGTTACCTCCACTGCTGCAGATATTAATGAATACAGCTTGAACACTCTTGTTCATTGCTGTTGAAAATGCACAGCTAGTTCTGGTGAATAGGTTGAAAAAGAGTGTTTTGAAGCTGATAATTTGTTCAATCAAATGGTATTCTTGTGCTCTTTGTATTTGTTGTAGCTTCCATGGAAATAATAAGGAGGCATTACTTTCAGAGCAACTTACGCAGAATAAGAACAATGACATGCAAGTCAAGATCATAAGAAATAACAAATTAACATTCAGTAAAAGGTATAAAACTGTGTCTAAAATGTAAATGAAAAAGTGCTTCATCTACGTTCATAGTAAATATAACAATATATGTTGGTAGTTGTAAACCACAGTCCTGCTTTGTACGCTCGCCATAAAGCTGAACCACTCAGTGCTCCCAATTATTTCTCTGAATACATTAAAATGCACTTCCCATATTCTTCCTTTAACTACATAGTCAAGTTGATACTCCTTGACCTTTTATTTATTATTTTTTTACATACTTCACTCATATTTCAGAAACTGATATTCTTCCAATCCTAAACCAAGCTAACTCAGTTCTCTTACTAAAATGTAGATGCTTCCTGATATCACTAATGCAGTACTCTGTCTTCTCTCCTGTTTTCAGTTCCACTTGTTCTGTGGACATTAAGTGAAAGGAAAAAATACAGCTGTTATTGCAACACAGCATGAGTAATAGCTTTGACTTCTATCTGTTTCAAATTCTATTCCTTCTTGTAAATAAATAAATTAAAAAAAAAAAGAGAGAGAGAGAGAGAGAGAAGAAAAAGAAATATAGGAGCACATGTATAAATATGCTAAATTCCACTAGGGAAAACACATTCATTCATAAATGCCATCCAGTAGTTACTCTGAAAGGTGTTTTTCTTCCTAATGATTGCTGGGAAGAGAAGTATGTATCAACAGTTGCTAGTGGTTTATATGACTAGCAACAACAGTTGAAGTGAATCAAAATCTAACATGCACGTTGGGGCAAGTATATTCTGTAAAGTATCTTGGGTTGGTAATGTCCAGGATAAAAATAGAACAAGGTCCTCCAGACCAGTATGCTGACCCTAACCAAAAAATAAGGGAAGAGTTTTTCCCCAACCTTCGTTTTTCATCTCAAAGCATTTCCCAAACCAGAGAGTGCCCTTTAGTGATCCTCAATGGATATCTTTCCTAAAGATTTCTTTATTCTCCTTTGAACCCATGCATCCACAATGTCTTTTGCTGAGTATCTCCATAGGTCTGCTATCTGCAAATTGGGTAATTCTACGTATATCACTTAAAGGATAAAATCAGACAGAATAGTAAGACCAGACAAAACTAAGATAGATCTACATTTAATCCTTATTGCATATGCCCAGAACAACTACTGGAGATATTTACAAACTTGTTGCATCTTCAGATATTATTATCATGAATTATTTATTTATACTACAGCAGTTACTTAAAATTTCCTGTTACTGCCTCTGAATGTCTTCTTCACATTACAACTAGTAGCCTTTCTGCAGATTCTGATAGAGAGTCTGTAGAGATGGTCCAGGAGTAACTCATAACACCTTAGAGTAAATGTCGTTTGCTGATTTATTTATAAAACTATCATTTGTATGACCCTTCTTGGTTTGTTTGCTTGTTTCTGGTTTGTTAGTTTTGTAATTGCCAGAATGCCATAGTTGGAGGTTTTATTTTTGCAGACTCATTTCATAGTTACTTACCCCATCATCTATGCAGACTCCTGAATGGAGAGATGTCTCTCTTTGAATAGAAATCCCTTGCGTTCTTATAACTTGTAAACTGCATGAAGGAACCCACCAAATCTAAGTTTTAGACCTGAACTTGTCCCTTCTAGGTTTTCTTTGTATTTTGCTGTGATCCTTTTTCATTTTGAATTCTTCTACTTGTAAGAGAGTATTTGGCCTATAAATCACTCTTCAGAAACATACACAGCAGTATCTGACAAGAGAGCAGTGAATTTTGCGTTTGAATCTTAAAAGAAAACATTTTCAGATGAATTCTACAGAAGCTAGTAGACAAAACAATGAATCACTGCAAATTATTTTTTTCAAAAAGAATATCTTTTTAAAGATTTTTCTAAAAAGGTGAAGATAATGCTCTGATTTCCTAAATAAGCTGTAAATTATCATCAACTTCTACCTTAATTAATATTATTTTCCTCTAGTGAAGATTTTTAAGTGTCAGATGGGTTTCAAGGACTAACTATAGAGATAGTGTGAGGAAGAATAAAATGTCTGCATTATAATTATAGCAACTTTCTTCTTTCCAGCATCAGCCAAGCTATACTCAGAGTATTGGGAGATAAATGTGGGAGCTGTAAGCTTGACATCTAATATCTGCTAGTGAAGATTTGGAATTTGATTTAGTGCCTCTATTGGACAGTTTAAAAAAAAAAAAAAAACAGGTCTTCCATCTTCTTTAAATAAATTCATTTTCAGACTTGCAGTTTAGTTTTTTTGGCAGTTTTACGATTCAAAACAATAGACCTTTTTTAGTTGTGTAATTTTTTTTACTGTCTCCTTTTTCTTTCTCATTTATAAATGAGAAGTAGTGTTCAGTAATTTGTAGAATAGGGAAACTGGAGCAATTTATAGCTCCCTAGTTGGAAAATTTTCACTATAATACCTGTTTGCAGTAAATATTGGGGCACAATTTTATATTTTTTGATAGTAACGCCCTGATACTTACACATTACCAGGCCATATTATGTTAACTCCATATACATTTGATATTCTGGAAATTTTGAAAAGCAACAAGTTCTGAAGTGATGAATTACAATTAGCTCTCACAAGAAGGAAAAGAAAATTTTCTGCAAGGGGGGATAGAATCCCAGAGTAGTGCAACTTCCACAATAATTTAAAAACAAAAAGAAATCAAGGTGGGAGAAGGGACAGGAGAAGCTTAAAAGAACAGAGCTCGGTACTGAAGTCTAGTGATCCTAGTGATTCTTAGACTTGATAAACCCAGGGCAGTTGAACAGATTTTTACAAGAGCACCAATAAATGCAACCATGGTTTTATGTCAGCCCACAGTGAAAAAGGTGGTAGCTGCTATGGCCAAAGACAAGCAGATTGGTCAATGTGAAAGACAGTAATTGCTTTCTTTTGTTGTGGCTCAAAGTTCACTTTCTGAGGCATTCTTTGGGTAAGACACTGGTTTATCTTGGAAGGAGTTGTGGATGTCATGTGGTCTGCAACACTTTATGGAGTTTTACATTTGAAACCATTTCTTTGGAGTTGTTTGCCTTTGAAGGGATGAGAACAAAGAAATTCTTGCTGAGATCCAAAAGTCAGAACTTTGTCGCACCAAATTACTACTCTTTAACACTGAAAATACTTCCAAGAGGCAGCTCTTACCACTTACTAAAGAACAGCTCTGAAAAACCTTTAAGCTTCACTTCCTCACACTTTTCCCCAAAGTGACTAAGAAATGAGCACAGAGGGAAGCATTTCCCCTTATTCATTTTTCAAGCCTCATTTGGATCAAGTCGATGATGGACATTAGTACTTGCTTTAAGGTGTTTATAAAAATAATATGAACAATAATTTATATAAGCAAATACGCTGATTTTATTTCCAATTCATTTTTTAGCGTAGTCTTCAGTAAATCTTTAGCTTTTTCAATTTTCACTGCTACATATGGAGAACCTCCTTTATCTGAATGATTCAGAATTATGATCCATCCATAAGCTTCTCTAATTTTACTCCTGTTGGCTGCAGGGCTCACTCCTACCATTAAAGCTGCATCTTGTTTCATCATTTTGTGTTCAAATCCACCTGTGTAACAACTACTAATGTCCAATTTGGGTAGGCTTTGCATCACTTGCTTCACTTGCTTCAAGGCTCCACTTGCTTCCAAGCTCTCAGTGCATAACGGCTTGCTAACCCAGCCACTGCAATGATCAGCCTGACTGCCACCATGGTCCCAGCCATAGATGCTGCTCTCCCCAGCCCTGCACACTGGTAATTGCTATGCATAGCGGTCAGAGACCACAGCACACCGTAGGGCTTTAATATCCCTTGTCATTAGCCGTGTGAATAGAATAATTTGGAATTCCATCTGAAAAAGATTTGTAACTGGTGTTTATGTGAGTGTTTCTACAGGGAAAACATTTTCTGTGAATCAGATCAGTAATAGAAAAGAAAGATTGTGGTACTTATTCAGGTTACTCAGAGGTCCATGTACAGAATGTGTTAGCTACAAAATTGATTTATTTTTATTTAGATCCTTTTAGATGATGGTAGGAATCCTGGAATGATGTGCTTAATGTTTATCCTGAAAAAATTAAACTGCAACTTTATTCATATGTTAAGATACCTTAGCTTTCTCAAGATCAATGGAACAGTTTATTACATTGTTAAAAAGGCATAACAATTGCTTTCATATTTAGATTTCTGTTAATCAACAGAATTAAAGAGACCCTGTTGGAAGAGTCAGAGGTATACTCTTATTCTTTTGATGATTGCAGTCAGCTTTCCTTTCAGTAGATGAATGCCTCATAGGACAACTTTGCTCAGAAGAGATCTGTACTCTTCCATCTGAATGTGTTTTTTTGTAAAATAATGATTAAGTTTATCTCACAACAAATATTTTCCATTTTACTGCACATTTCAAAGAATCTTCATCTAAAATAATGTCAGGAAAATATAATCTTGTTAAACTTTTCTCCACAGAATCTGAGCAACATGTTTAAAGAATCACTTCATATTAATTGCAAGGTACATGCAAATAAATTCTACAACACCCAAGTGAACCATCTCGCAGATGGCAAAGGGGGAAATACAGATGTAATGGGGAGCAGAGACCAGTTCGTGTTCCTTATTGTAACAGTACATGAAAACTTTTGGTGATAGGAAAAAAACGGAATTTGAATTATTTTGTCCCCTTGCTTTCTCAAATGTTATTACCACTAAAAATTCACATATTGTTTCCAGGTTTATATTTTGTAGTAACAATAACAAAAATGGAAACATCTATATACAGATATGAGATAATTACAAAATCTTAGTTATATTCCAATTTTTCACATTGTAGAAGGGAGGAAACATATAAAGGTAAAAGGTAAAGCAAGTCATTTACTGAAACAATCTCAAAACCTGCTTCATTAACTCATGTTCCTCATAACAGTTGACAAGGAAAGTACTCAAGGCTTTGCCTTCTCAGCTCTTTTGATGGATAAAATATTAAACCCTCCCTCACAAATATGCCATCATGGAGGGCTTCTTTCCAAACAATTTGCACAAGAAATGCTGGAGTGACAGTTAAGTTCAATCACTCTGTTTAGCTAACACATCCTGAACAAAAGTTTATTTTTTCTTACTAGTAGAATACAGATGTATCTCTAACTTACTGCATATGCTTGAAGGCTATCAGGTCACTTCTACCTACATGTTCCTAAGGTGGTACATTGATTTGATCCCAGACAAAGTAATTCACTTGAGGATATACAGTTCAGTATGTCTTCTATTCTTGTGTGAAATCTGTTATCTCAACAATAAAAAATAGATGTTTTTAATTTTGATAGCATGTGATTCTTCTGGAAAGTTTACTGAGAAAGGGAAGTAATTAAATAATTGGTGTGTAACATACGAAGGCTAATGCTCTTAGTCATCTTTACTGAAAAAAATCTATTGCGGTTGAGTTTTTGAGTTGGCTTCACAGGCTTTTACAGCTAAAACGAATCATTAAATCTTCCATTCAGACTTATTCATATTAAGTTTCATCTAATTACTGAGTTAAGTAATTTGGTTTTGGCTAAAGAATACATCAAAAAAAGACATCCAAACTTCATTTCAGAACCTCAAATGGCCACTTCTATACATGTCATAACAGAGGTTAATATGAGTGACAAATTAACATTTACAAACTTTTGCTTTTTTATCATTCGAATTAGCTTCATTTCAGCTTCTAGAAGTTGGCTGCTGTCCTTCCTATCATTTAGAAATTTTAGCCTTTTACCACTCACTCTTTTTCACAGAAAATCATCCATGGAAATCAAGTAATCTATTTCCTCATTTAAAAAAAAAAAAGTGTAACTTAATAAAGATTTGTCTAGTTCTAGATAATTAGAAGTTACTTTGAATTAGATAATTAGTATCTCTATTTTAAAATCATCTGCCTGTGCCAAAAGGAATATCTTCTCATTCTTTTTTTTTCTACAGTTTTCAGCAAATACTAATAAACAAGAATACAAGAGTTGCTTCCAGCTAGCATTCTGATGTAGATGCAGTTCCCTAAAGATTTCCTAATTAAAGTAATTGTTTCCTTGTTTATTACCTTAAAATTGGTTTTGACTTTTTATTATAGCGTCATGTCCTCTTTGACTGGGAAAATGAAGGGAGAGCAGTGAATGTTGTCTACCTTGACTTCAGCAAGGCTTTTAACGTTGTCTTCCATGACATTCTTATAGGTAAACCTAGAAAGTGTGGGATAAGCAAGGGAACAGTGAGATAGATTGAGAACTGCCTGAATGGCAGAGCTCAGAGGGTTGTGATCAGTGGTTCACAGTCTAGTTGGAAGACTAAAGATAGTGGAGTTCCCAAGGAGTTCATACTGGGTCTGCTGTTTATCATCTTCATTAATCATCTGGATGAAATGATAGAATCCACTCTCAGCAAGTTTGCTGATGATATAAAGCTGAGAGAAGTGGCTGACACACCAGAAATCTGTGCTACCATTCAGAGTGACCTGGACAGGCTGGAGAGTTGGGTGGAGAGAGGAACCAGATGTGGTTCAGTAAGGGCAAGTGTAGAGTACTACATTTGAGGAGGAATAACTGCATGCATCAGTAGAGGTTAGGGTTATATGGAAAGAAGTTCTACAGAGAAGGACCTGGGGGTTCTGGTGGATGATAGGCCGGCCATGAGCCAGTAGTGTACTCTTGTGGCCAAGAAGGCCACTGGGATCTTGGGGTGAGTTAAAAAAATTGTGGCTAGCACATTGAGAGAGGTGATCCTCCCTCTCTGCCACACCTGGAGTACTGTATCCAGTAACATGAGAAGAAAATTCTTTACTTTGAAGATGACAAAGTATTGGAACATGTTAACCAGAGATGTTGTGGAGTATCCTTCTCTGGAGATATTCAAAACCCACCTGGATGCTTTCCTGTATAACCTACTGCAGGGAACTTGCTTTAGCAGGGTTTTGGACTAGACGATCTTCAGAGGTATCTTCTAACCCCAGCAATTCTGTGATCATCCTGGAAAGTTTCTCATCTGCCATAACCACTTGTGAGTCATTGCTTTCTAGAGTTACAGTCCTCCATTCTGTAATAACATTCATGTTCTTCAGTTCTAGATGCATGATCCAGATCTCTGCAAATATGTTTCTGATTTATACTACTGCTATTCACTTCATGCATTTTCTAATGATTTGCAGTTAACCCTCACCTTCATTTAATAAGGAACTTCTGTACAGGATGCTGATTTCGCACTGTTACTTAATACTAGTATTTTTTGTCTCTGGCCAGTTACTTAGATACTAAGGGCTAGAAGCAGGCACTGCAGAGTTTCAAGCAGTAAGCTTATACATTTGAGTGAAAAGAGTAGGAAGTGCAGCAATAGAAGATATATTGCATCATTCTCAAATGTGATTGTGCCAACAGCAGCAGCTGGGAAGAGTACAGGGTTCTAATTACAGATTGCATCAATCTCTGTGAACAGAGGCAAATCTCCTTCCTAGGTTGTAAGCTTGCATCTTGTTTGGAGAGACATAATGAGTTAGGATTGAATGTTCACTTATGAGAGGATGGCATTATAGGTTGTAAGCAGATGTTGCATTTTAGAGCTCTAATGATATATATTTCAGTACACCAAAACTTTGAACTTCTAAATTAAGTCTTTATTAGACTAACTATAAGCATAAGGATTCCTAGCTTTATTTTGGGATGTAGAATCAGTGATTAGAAGAGTGTTCTCTTGCATGTTAAATGAGACTATAAACAAACTAGAATCATCTTGAAAGAAATATAGTGTGGAATATTTCCACAGAAGAATGAAACAATGAATGTTGAAAATGACTAGAAACTGTGAAATTACAATAATGCAAATAAAAGTTTACCAGATAATATCAACAGCATAGTACAACATATGACCACATTATTTCTCCATTCAAAATAATAAGCCCCGAATACCCCAGATTAGGATAACATTTCTCTGAGTGTCTTCAGGCCAAGTCCTTGCTATCCCATATGACTTGAAGATGGCAAATAGGTCAAGGAGGTGACAGTTGCATATCCTATCAACATTCCAGTAAAGATGAGACAAATGTGAGATGGTGAGTCAGGGCCAAGATTGATCCAACAAAGCAAATTCAACCAATATGCAACAAGAACAAGCCAAAAATATGTCTAAAACACATCTCAGCAACAACTGCAGGCAGAGCTGATGTGAGGTGCCCAGGCCTGAGGGCAGAATGTGTGTGAAGGGCACTAAGACATACGTGTAACCACATGGTATTCTTCCCCTCTCCACTTCCCCCATTTTTTTTCCTTTTTCCTGTGCTCTTCAAGTGCTTAATCTTTTTGTTGTTGTTGTTGTTGTGTTTTTTTTTTCATTTGAATAAGAGCAACATGTAATACTTCAGTAAATTCAAAATTGGGTGAAATTAGTGCAGTGATGGTAGTTTTTGTGTCTCAAGGCATCCTATGCAGAATTAGCCAGAAAATATGAAGAAAAATTCTCTTAATGCTCTCCCAGGCTCTTTCATGGAAGATGGTGAATTTTTCTAGTCACCCATTGCTGCAACAGTGACTGAACTGCTGAGCCACATAATCTCCAGGAACCACAAGAAGGCCAGTGTTCCCTGAGGGCTCCTATCCCCCTTCTTACCATTTGTATGCACACACCTGCTTGCAGCAGCATGGCTCCAGCCCTGCGAGCAATTCCCAGGCACAGTGTGTTATTTTCATTGCTATGGCATGGAGAGCTTGAATTTAACACTGAGATTACTTTTATTTAAACACAGCACAACTCAAGCAGCAAGAGGTTGTCTTTGACTGCAGACTAGTGCCTTAGGCTTTGAAAATAGAAGCCAAACTTTGTTCTCCACAGCTGCAACCCACATTCTTACTGAAAAATAGCAACTGTTCCATGCGGAGCAGCGCAGAAGTTGTGCAGCTTCACAAGGATAGATTTTTATTGAGAAGTCCCAGCATAGAAAAAATCTCACAATTATTGAAGCACTAAATAAACATGGTGAAACAGAGCAAGGACAATTAGCTAAATTTAGAACACATATTCAAATCCCTTCACCTTATATTGCTGATTATGTCTATTTTTGGAGTGTAGCTGCCAACAGAGAAAGACATTTCCACAAGTAAATTAGAACACTAGTGGTCTGAAGGTGCTATTTTTTCTACAGTCCATACACAATCTAAGTGACTTTCCTGATTTAAATGTTCTGTGCCTGGTGATTTGCATCTGAGCCTAGAATAGTATCTGGTAGAAATACCACTTCTGCAATCTTTTATCTTTTCTACCAGTGTATGCTTTAGTTTAGGATAAGATAATCCATTTTTAATCAAATGAATGAGACTACAACTATTCTTTCCCTTATGTAGGCTGCTCAGGATTTTGTCTTCTGACCCACACAAGTTTCTGTATGCCTGAAAGCAGCACTGGTAGGACGTGACTGGTGGGATAGTTTTGTTAGGCTAGTCCTTCCATGGATCTGAAAGTTATAAAAAATCTGAATGTAGTTATATTTATTCTGTATTTTATGCAGCCTCTGCAAGAGATTATCAAAATGCATAATATTTCCAGATGTAACAGTTTGTTATTATTATTATTGTCCTAGATATGTAGTTCATCTAACATTTTCTCCTTGTTGTGGACTAAATCCATTAAGCACTACACCACCACTCACTCTCTGCATTCAATGGAATGGGGAAAGATTAAAAAAAAAGTGTAAGCAAGAAAACACATTGTTCAAGATTAAAAAGAAAAAAGAAAACGCCTAATACATGAAGGAGAAATGAAAGAATAGAGAAATAATAATTTTTTTATCAAAGGTATGCAAAGGCAGTGTCTCACAAACCCCAGCAGGTGGATGTTTGCCCAGCCAGTTCCAAAGGAAAAGAAAATCCCCCACAAACCCTGTCCTCTCCCTTTTCATTACATGATGTTATATTATATATCTGTGTTTACTTTGGAACATCTGCTTAGTCACATCCTCTCCCAGCTTACTCCTCCTCTCCCAGCTTACTAGCTGGTGGAGCAGAGTGAGAGACAGAGAAGACTTTGACATCTATGTGTTATCAGCAGTTTTTTGGTGACAGAACTCCACCCCAGAAAGGGACAGTGCACTCTCCCAATTACTTTTTTTCCTACTTAGTTTCACAGCCTTATCAGCATTCCCTTGGCATCTCTTCCATGTCCACCCTTCTTGAAGAACACTTTTCCTCTGTCATCTATACATTTATTCTTATGCTTCCATCTTTTCTCAGATCAAGAATATCCCCCCTTTCTTATTCTCATCAGTAAACAACATATTGTCTGGTTTTGCATGCCTTGTTGTTTTTGTTTTCAGATTAATATCTAAATCATATTTATCTCACTGGGTGTTTTTAAGGATTTTGTTTGTACAGAGAAAGAAAAAATATTATTACACTGTTTTTTTCTTGATAATACTTGTATAGCATTCTTAATTCAGGCCAGTGCCTTTTTAAACCAGTTAATCCAGAGCCCCTCAAGTCAAGGAGGCTTGCTGCTCTCCTGAAGTGCTGATTCTATCGCAGAGTTAATATTATAATTGCACTGTTGGTTTGCTCAGTCAACATCTCCATTACAAATCCTATTCTTCTTCTAACTCAGCCATTTCAAATCATAATTGTGCCATAAGCTGGCCTACAAGTACTGGCCCATTTACATTGTTTTGTTCATGTCTGAAAGGAAAACAATAAAGAAAGAAGGACTTTTTAGAGAGCTCTTGCTATTCTGAATCCAAGTAAAAGCCTGTCATGGTAATAGCTAGACAAAAGCTATTACCTGCCCTGACTCTCTTTCCCATTCCAGGGTAATATTGCTGCACATAACAAGTGCTGTACTGATACTTTATCTTTAATTTAGACTTCCCTAGAATTTGTCAGCTTAAGCCAGAGACTTAACACTATTTTTATGCAGTTTTTTTTTTTTTGTACTTAACAGCAGACTATTCATTCTGCTGCAGAGCAGTAAACAAGCTCACTGCAAGATGCCAATTGGGAATCACAATAGGAAATAACCGATCTCCTGTGTGGTATTAGCTAAAATGGTGTGTCCTACAGCCAACCTTGAGATCTGGTACATTATTTTGAGAGAGAAATTCACACTTAATACTAACTGTAGCAAGACAGCATTATCAGATAATACAGAGGGTTTTTAAAAACAATTCTAGCTTACTGAGAGGCAATTAAAGCTAGCAATCATGTATATCTTTCAAGACTATCTGTGTTTTTATAGTTCAGATGTGCATGTGCACGTTTATGAACTTAAACGCAGCTTTAAATTTGACCTCAGCTAATTTGTTGCAACTGATACTGGCCCAGTACTGAGGTATTGCTGATAAATTTAAAGATACAAAGCAAATATAAAGGATCACCTTTACCTAGAAGAACAGGTGGCTATGAGTTGCTGTAGTTCATGCCAACACAAAAGAACCATAAATCTAAAATAATTGGCAAAGTGGATTTGTATTTCTGACTATTTTGACTTAGAAAAATACTCCAAAATGGTTAAACTGTTCTAGTGAAGCTGGCAAGCAATCTTAGTAAAACATTTATACTGCAAACTAGCATGACTGAAAGAAAGAAAATTGAGAAGGATCCATGTATTCACATCTATGAAATACTTTCCACCTCTCCAAAAAAAAAAAAGAAAAAAAGATATTATAAAAATATCACATTGAAGTTTAACCAGGCTGCCTGTTTTGTTTGGGGGTGAAAGAATGTAAGAAAGAGAATTCACATGAAACTTAACTGCTAACAAAGTAAGGAAGATACATCATCTTTGAGCTATTTTGAGGTTATTTAGGCCATGGATAAGGTGAAAAAAATGTGACAAAGGGAAAATGATATAAAAAGAAAAGATGACTCAGGTTAAATGAAAAAAATACTGTCTTCATTTCAACAGGCTAGTTGCAGCTACATGATTCACAGTCTAATGATTGTTCCTTTGCACATAGGGAAGAAAAAGAAGTGTTATTCTCAGCTCCTTCATCTGAAAGCAGTTCTGAATGCTGCTGCGCAAAGTATGGCTATATCGAGATTGAAAGGATACTGTAAGAAAAATCAAGGAATTCCAATGGGGAAAACAAGAACTTGTGGCAATAGCTGTCCCACTGTCCTATTTCATACAATCAGGTGTCGTAATTGGAGTCACATCAGCATACACCAGTCAGCATTATTTCATTTTTCTCTTGCCATCCACTGGCTGAGAATATCTATCTTGTACTGTCCAAGTTGCCCTGCCACCTGTCAGTGTTATCCTGATAAGTGCCTTGCTTTTTCCAGTTAAAATGCATATTAAGTCATGCATATAAAAAACATTTCTATTTCTTGTAAATGACCAGAAAAGACATTATTTCCTGGGGATATAAAAAGGCCCCTGTGAATATGTCCAACAGTTTCCCAGAGCAGGAGAGCTTAAAGTTGCCCAGTATGGACTTCAGGTATTGCTGCTATTAAATGCTTTTCTTTCACTGGGGAACTTTTATCAGAGGAAGACATTATCTGTGTTGCCCCCTGAAAAACACCATAAAGCAGATTTTTCACCGCTTTTTGCTACATTTAGGTTATCCATGCTTCCCTTTGTGTATTTGGCTACATACATAAGTTTCAGTTTTCCTTCTGAAAATGGAAAATTAACAAATGCAATTACTTTCATTATTTGCTTAATTACACTTCAAGGCACAGGTTTTTTTAAACAGCACATAAAGAAAATGTGCTTTTTGAGCACTATTAACACATATTCCCCTAATTTGCTTTTATTCAAGGGGAAAATGGTAGCTGAAGTGAATATTTTCATATGGCAAATTCATGTTCAATATTGTATCATAGAGAACCAGAAAGCTGCCTCCTTATATTCCCCTTGTCTTAGAGGCTACTTGCTCCATAGTTTTCAGTAGGACAGAAATGTCAGTACAAGGGAAATACTATTTCCATATCCCTAGAGAAGGAAACGGACAGTCTCACCATAGTCAAGGAGGTCAGAATGGAGTGTGGAGACATTCTTCTAATTTGGGGTGACGCTGAAGCCATGGAGAAACAGAATATACTGCTGCAAATGGCATCATTACAAACTATTTCACAGTTACTTTGCTGCTTCGATCTCCAGAGTTTCTCCAGGAGAGCTTAAATTGCAGTACAGGCAGTGATAGGCTTATATTTTGTCTGTTAGTGGCAGACATGATTCCCTTCTTTAATATGGGTTTAAGTGCATAAACACAAAAATGTTTCTGGCAAAATGCTTTATTGTCAAGCAGTACATGTAGACTAATGGCAGGTAAAGCAGGAGGGTTTGCTTCGAGGCTCATCCCTTGGAAAAATCAGAGTCAAAACATTTTACACAAAAGTACACCATCATATAGACGAGAAACATACAAGGAGTGCTCATTTAGGTATATTGCAGAGGGAGTCAAAACTTTTACCCTGGATCTCTTGGATCATTTTATGTTATTATCTTCATGGCAAGTCCACAGCCAGACACAAACAGCACCTCAAACTGAGGTCTGTCAGAGTAAGACTTCATAGACTACTAGGCTAGATCCTAATATTAAAATAAATAAACATACAAATAAAAATCACAAAACATTTATATTTTTTCATTTGTAGCATATTTGTAAAGGAATAACAAGGGAAACTGCATCATTTTCATCATCTCAGTTCATCTACTGTGAAGAGTGAATTCATAAACCTCTCCATCAACTGTACTGAAAAAAGTGTGCTTCAAAAGAATCAGCCTGAGGATTTTACATCCCTAGCTTCCTAAAATGTGAACAGTGAAGCCTGAAGCAACTTGGCTCACACTATAAACTTGTTTATAGCCAATCCAGAGCCCTAACTACAGCCCAGGGCAGACTCTGAAACAGAAAATTCTTGGCCAAAAATGCAAACACTTCAAGTCAAGCAATGTACCAATATAAGGTCAAATGATAAAAACCATGTTATTGACCTTCTTGTGGTTTCTCTGTGTAAGAACCACAATGTAGTATAGCTGACAGGTTTTGTAAATATTGTACAGCTTTCCAGTATCAATATCATTTTCTTTTTATCTCAGGAAAAGTAAGAATGAGCATGTAAAAACCATACCCACCTTACATTTGAACTTATCTTTAGTTACCTACACCTACATAGGTTACAAGTCTCGTAATACTGTGCTAGGTGGAGTTTTGTTTGGTTGACTTTTTTTTTTTCTCCTCATTGAATTCAAGTCACATGTTTCATAGAAGACCTGACTAACTTAAATCTGTTACACAAATACTCAGTCCTACTTTAGTTTATCACGGTTATCTTATTCAAAGAATTACCTAACTTGTTTTGCCTTAGCACTGGGCTCCCTCAATTGCCAGAACTCACAATATTTCTGATCTATTGGGTGTGTATACAAAATAGTTTGTACTTATTTCTCCTCATTATCAGTTTGGCTGATTTCTCTTGAACTAGTTAATAAAATGACAATTAAAAAATACTGGCAAGACCACATTTGTTGAATTCAGGAGCAAGAGGTGTTATTTATTTTGTTCAGTACTGCATAGATGTTCTGATCAGGGAACAAAGAAATGACCAAGAGATGTAGCCCATGAAATTAAAGACTTCTTCATTTTAACCTGAGTGAATAGAAGAAAAAATAGAATAGAATAGAATAGAATAGAATAGAATAGAATAGAATAGAATAGAATAGAATAGAATAGAATAGAATAGAATAAAATAAAATAAAATAAAATAAAATAAAATAAAATAAAATAAAATAAAATAAAATAAAATAAAATAAAATAAAATGTGGTAAAATCCCATGAAGAAGACAATAGATATATTGATATAAACAACAGATGTCCTGGTACACATAGATCTAACAAAGTGTGGTTCACTGGAATTGGAAAATATTGGATGACTAAATATTTTTCCATAAGAAAAATTCTGGATGATTTGATACAGGGTACATGACATAGTATGTTTGCCTCCTGCTTTAATCCTGGCTTGCTGCACTGTGTAGGTTTGGACAAACCACTTTTCACCTCACCATTTTCTAAGTATGAGTAATTACAGCTATCCTACTTCACAAAGGAAGTATTAGGAATAATTTAATTGATGCCTGTGTAGTGCTTTAAGAAACTTGGGTGGGTAGATCAATGCTAAATTAGAGCAGGCAATTATATTCTGCCTGAGGGAGAGAAATCAATTTCCATATGGCAAGGCAGGAGAAATACTTTCACAGATCCATTTTAAATCTCCCTTATACCACTCTCACATCCCTGTATTTTGCATACTTCCATTGGAATTACTTCTGGATAGCACTAGAAAGATGAAAGCGCAGTCAGATCCAATAAGTTCATGTCTGAGGAACAATGACAAAAATGCTCTGTGTGGTGTTGAAAGAGAAAGCAAAGATGAAAATTCATTACAGCTGGAGTTGCTCTATACAGTGAAGAGCATTTTGATTTCTCTACTGTTACATAAATTGGGAATTTTAATCAACTTTTAATTTTTAGAGAAATAATTTTATTACTTTCTATAAGAAAACTGAAGCAGTTGACACTAGAGTTTTTTTAATTTTATGGCAAAATCTATTAATTTTCCTTTCTTTGAAATAATGACTGAAACTTTTGGTTATTATCAACATAAAATTCATTCTTATATGATGAAATGTGTGACTTGAACCTTCACAATCAGTTATTTGGCTTTATCTTAAAAAAATCTAAACTATTTCTAAAGATTACATTTTTCCTAAATATGTAATTCATTTAATGACAAGTTTCAAAATACTAGATCTATCATAAATCAGTAGTAAAGCATGAAACATTTTACATAATATATGTTTCCAGAATATTTTTCTCAGTGCAACATGGGGAAAAACCCTTTAAAATTTGATGGAAGAGCACACTGTAAAGAGAATATGCATTCTAAATAAATTTAAATTAAGGTTGTTTTAATTCACAGAACCTAGAACTTAATTTGCTTTTGTGATCTCTGTATCTCTTGAAAGAGTACGGAAAGCTGTTTTATCTGGCAGATGGGGATTGCTCTGGTAGGAGGTGAGTTACAGCCACGGCAGTGATCCATAGTTATTAGAAAAAATCCTTTGGGAAAGAGGGAGGAGATGGCAACTGGGGTTATGTTAGGCTAGCCCTGAAACTTGAGATTGCCTCCATTTCTCAGATTGTGAGAAATCATGCCAGAGTTAACAAGTAACTCAGATAAGGGCCTGAAGATTATACTGCATTATTGCTGACAAATGTCTTCCTGGAGATGGATATGCACAGGTATAACAGTATATTGTACTTGGTGCTCCTGGGAAACAGAAGAAATTCTTTCAAGTTGAGATTTGACATGATCATGGGACTTTCTTATTCACTCTTCTTAAAAATAAATAAATAAATAAATAAAACCCATCTTTTGTTAATTTGGTGCAAAAAACACTGAATTTCTGTAAACTAAAAAGGCCACCTCCTTTTATTAAAATGTTCTTCTAATGTTGGGACAGATTTACAAAAAATGTTTTTCTTTTCTGTTACTGATGATGTCATTGCTGGTTGATGAGACTTGCAATTAAAAGTGAAATGAAAGTTTTTTGTTTATTTTGCAGTAAAAATTTTAAATATTTATGAAAGATCTGAAGTCTAACTTGTCTTGAGGAAATATAGAGGAATTAATAATTTATGTGGTTGTTTTGCAGAAAATTAAAGGTTGGGAACAAGTGTTTAAAAATTAAATCATCCATGATCTAAGATAGCAGATGTTATTTTGTTAAAATCTTGAAAAAAAAACGAAGTACAATTAGGTGTTATCTTCTCCTTGGTCCAACTGCAATCTTAACAATTCATTACAACTGAGCAGATTCTAAAGCCTGAGGCCAACTAATGTCAGAATAATGAAGAGGAACTTCAATTATGTAGCCTACTTTTTTGTATTTGTTTTTATTTTGTTTTATTGCCTGCAGTGAGAAAGACTATCTGTAGATTGCATAATGATTTGTAAGATATTACACTTCCACAAAAATCACTGCATATTTCATTAGTAATCTTACAGCAGAGTCCCCTGCAGTTAAAATGTGCATCCATTTATCTGTGTATTTTTCAAAAGCAAAACAGTAATAATAATAACAACAATAACAATAATAACATGATATTAGATGGAAAAGAATTTCTGAAATTACATAGCGTAATAGCTTAGTAATTCTTGCTCTTTTTTTTCTTTTTTTCTCATCATCTATCTTTATTTATTTACTTATTTATCTACCAGTGACAGCTGTGTCTAACTCTTGCTTAGTCTAGACATTAGAGTTATTAAATTTCTGGTTAGTATTATTAAGCCAATAGACTAGGCAAGGTAACTTTATAAGAGGGTCTATAATGGGTTTCCTCCTAGCCCACAATGAACTGACAGAATTCCAAATTCTGCTTTTGTATACATTAATGTCTTCCATAATTAAATCTATATTGAGGAGACAACAAATTATCTTGCTGGAACTAAAGTCAGGCATGCAGGTAATCTGTTGTAATTAACTTTTGGAGATAAAATTCTGCTTACAGCTCCAGTATCTATGTTAAAAACATGGTCTGATGGCTTGTCCTTCTATATCTGTTTCCAGCACAATTTCCTATTAAAATCTATGGGATATCCTAAAAAAAGTACTAGAATTTGGGCAGAGATCCATTTTTTTATTACAAAGAAGCATGTTGGTCTGTGGGTGCTGAACTTTACACCAGAATATAGAAGCTATATGTGAATTTCTCCTCTTATTTTTTACCTCTTTGATTCTAATTTCAGCTGCATATGCAAACCACAGAAATTTTAAGTTTTAATATGTCAGAATATCAGTCTGAAACCGCAGCTGAAAATATAAAAAAGATTCTGTACTCTTCAAATAAAAGATCTATACAGTACCATGAATGAAAGAATTTTGTGCTTAGATTGCATCTAATAAGAACCCAAAGGACTTCACTATTAAAAATATATGTTAAGCGGAGACTTCAGTTTAAATAAAAAGTGTATCTAGGAAACATAGTTTTAAGGGGGTGCTATTTCAAGATACTACATGAGAATTCAGCATTGTGATTCCCAAGATGCAGATGAAGGCAGAACAGCTAAAAACTTGTACATTGCCTGATAGTATAATTCAGCTCAGCAGATTGGTATTTTCTGCTCAGAAGTAACTAAGTATTAGTAATTCATCTACACTGATGTTAAAATTGTAGTTGGTATTGAGATATGAGATCGTAATTGCACAGTAATAATAAATGATAAACTTTCACAAAAAAAGCTATATTCATAAGCTGTTGTTTTTAAGACTGACTGTTCTTAGTGACTTCAAAGTTATTTTTGAGTAACATGCATGTCTTAATAAAATTGCAGTATTATGTATAAACTGGATTAATTTAATGTAGAAACACTTTTCTACATATTAAGAGACATAATATGCAGATTGATTTGATAACATTAGAAGATTAAATCTCCCGGGTTTCTCTAGATGTGCATTTCCATATATGTAATCAATTCTTTTATCAACAGTTTTTTACTGAGAAAATTAATCTCACATTCCCAATTCTGGAGTTATTTTCAACACTTATTCTGTCTGTGCTATTCAACACAGATAAAACATAAACAAGTGCCTGAATTTTAAGGGTCCCTTATGAGATGCCAACCATTTCGTACTCCCTTTCCAGACACAAAATGCAATTTATAAATGTGATAAAGTTCTACAGAGATCTTTACATGATGCAGAGATGTCTGTGACAGCTACTAGATCTTCAAAGACAAAATGCTAGAAATGTTGAGATTTTGAAACACCTAGTTGGATTTGCTGCAAGATATGGTTGAAAATCAAAGCTATCAAAACACAAAAACCATCAATGATCTGAATTTTGTCCTTTTTTACTAGTGGTTGAGAAGAAAGGAGAGAATGCCTTTAGAAATTGGTCATGGAACAGAGAAGAGAACTTGTCATGCCTCAGTCCAGTTCTGGAGCCCCCAACACAAGGACATGGAGTTGCTGGAGCAGGTTCAGAAGAAAGCCACAAAGATGATGAGAGGGCTGGAGAACCTCACTTACAAGGACAGGCTTGGAGATCTGGGGCTCTTCAGCCTGGAGAAGAAAAAGCTCTGATGAGTCATTACAGCAGCCTTCCAGTACTTGAAGAGGGCCTACAGAAAATCTGGGGAGGGACTTTTTACAAGGGCAGGTAGCAACAGGATGAGAGGAAATTGCTTTCAAATGGAAGAGGGTGGATGTTTTAGGAAAAAATTCTTTACTGGGAGGGTGGTAGGACAATGGAACAGATTTTCCAGTGCCCCCTCCCTGTGCGCATTCAAGGCCAGGCTGGATGGGGCTTTGAGCAATAGGGTCTAGACAAGATGTTCCTGCCTGTATCAGGGGAGTTGGAACTAAATGATCTTATGGGTCCCTTCCAAGCCAAACCATTCTATCCCCGACCTCAGAGGCCACCAATGTAAGAAGTACACGGAACTGGTTTGAGTGAGCTCAGAGGAGGCTGTGAGAATGCTCAGAGGGGTGGATCACCTCTCCTATAGAGAAAGGCTGAGAGTTGAGGTTGTTCAGCCTGAAGAAGAGAAGGCTCAGGGAAGACTTCATATCAGCCTTCCAGTACCTAAAAGGTAGCAGTATGAAGGATGTGAAGGACTCTTTATAGGGAATTTAATGTCAGGACTAGAGATAACAGGTTTAACCTAAAACTGAGTAGACTTAAGAGTACATATTCAGAAGAAATTATTTCTTGTGACAATGATGAGGCACTGGAAAATGTTTCCCAGAGAAGCTGTGGATTCCCCAACCCTGAGAGTATTCACAGTCAGGTTGTAGGGGTCTGTGAGACACATAGACCTGTGTAAGATATCCCTGCCCATATCTGGAGGGTTGAAAGTAAATGATATTTAAGGTCTCCTCCAAACCAAACTTTATTTTGAATGGTTCAAAATTAACAAAAAACAAAATCTCTTTCCTGATAATATTTATATGAAAACAGAAATACTTTAGTTGCAAAGAATCATCATCTCATAATAAGAAAAATACTTTTGGATTGATGTCCTTAACTTCTACATGAAGTTTAATACATTTGCTTCATTACAGAATAGTTACACCTTTGTAAAATAGATTGCATTTAAAATTATCTAAATGTCTGACACCGTTGACTTAAATAAAAGAAAAACTCATTTAATTCAATTGAATTTCTGCATCAAATAATCTAAGTAAAACTGTCAAACATTAAATGAAAATAGGTTGCAATTTCAAAAAAATTCCTCATTTTATCTAGAAACCAAAAATGAGACACTGAGATGTTTTGAGAATTTATGGTTTATTTGACACTTCTTCAAATTTTCAAATGATCTGGAATTCACAAACAGCTGGTTTGCATAATGCCTACAAGTATTACCAATTAGATACAAGCTATCCCTTTCAACAGGACTAGCCAATCTGAACATGCTTTCTCCTTTACATTTTTAGAAGTCATGTCTCATTACACAGCTAATGTTCTGTTACTCTGTCTAATGTAACATGACTTGACTGGTAAAATTTGAGAAAGAAGACAATTTTTCATACTAGAAACCCCCTCTTCCTTTCTCTGAATGGTTTGTGCATTCTGTTTTGAAGGGACCAAGCTGTAATCCTATGCAAATCATCTATATAGGTGAGTTAGCTAACGTAGCAGCTATCTTACTACCAACAGAAAGAAAAGCCAAGCTTGAACAGCCTGGCATGTCACTGAAGATAAATAAATAAATAAATAAATAAATACTATGTTTGCTTCTTTGAAATTGCTTTGAAATCCTGTTATTGCTAAACACAAGATTTTTCTATTTACGTATTCTACTACTGACATACGCAAAATATAATAATATAATATAAACAGGCTGTACAATTTTAAATTAAGATAATCCTCATACAGATATTAAAGACTATGTCTTGCAAAGTTTTATTCCTTTTGAAAGCTGAGTAATAGGAGTTGAGATCAGATGGAAATATCTTAGTCCTGCACGTGACATATATATAGTCCTTAGACAAATGCAATTCTTGTTAACTTTGTCAAATGATCTGTTTCAGTAAAGATTTTCAACTATAACGTGCAATTAATTTGTTGCCCTGTATGTTCAGAGTATGAGAAGATCTATGTTCTGATCTGAATGGCCACTATAGCAGAGCCCTCAAGTGAGATAGTTTGATTTTACCTGTGTTTTTTAGCAATGCTAAGACTGATATTACCTCAGTCTCAAAACTAATATTCTTTCTGTTTTAGGATTGGGGACCACAGACTCCTATTTTGTTATGTTGGCTGACAACCTTAGAGGCAAATAGTGGTAGTATGACAGTAGAGATTGAATTTTCCCACCCATATTGCATTACATTTTGTTGCAACGCAACAGGTAGCAGCAGAGGGACGATCAGGCAAAATAGCATCTGTCATGGAAGTGAATTTGAAGCAAAGAGGTGTCACTGAATTCCTCCATGCAGGTAAAGATTGCACCCACTGACATTCATCAACACTCACTAACTGCTTACAGAGACCACATGGTGGATGTGAGCACAGTGTCGCAGTGAGTGGTGCATTTCAGCAGTGGTGACAGCAACAGTGGGTCTTCTCCACTGGTGCTGATTTTTACGAGTGCAGCATACAGGCTCCTGTTCATTGCTGATGCAAATGCATAGTTAACGGTGACTATGCTGAAAAAGAATATTTTGTAGTTGAGGATTTGCTCTGTGAAACAGTGTTATTGTGCTCTTTGTATTAGCTGTATTTTCCATGGAAATAAATAGGAGATTTTACTTTCACATTGACCTACATTTAACCAATTACTTCAATAAAGCATTGTCATGAATTCTAGAGAATCTTCCATCCATACTTACATATTTAAATATGCAATCTGGCATAAAAAGTTAGTACAAAAAATATATTTATTCAGTTTAAAAGTCTCATATAATGAAATATGCAAATGAGTTTGACTTTTTTTTTCACCCAGTTCTCACCTTCATCCCACTGGGATAAGAAAGAAGTGAGTGAAAGGCTTCCTAATGCTGATCTGCCCACTGAGTTAAACTGTAACAGCAAGTGTCTAACAAGAGCAGGCTCCCCCAAGTTTGGGGCAATTATATGTTTGTCCAGATGGTATTAAATCTAGCACCAGTAGCATCGGTCTCCCTACTTACACACTGCTGGAAACAATAACTGTTAAATAAGATTGCTTAACAAAGCCCTACTGCATAAAATAATGGTCCCTCACTGAAAAAAATGTCTCCTCTATTCTGATAAATGACACGCTTTTCTTTCTCTATTTTCTTCTACCTGACACACAATATCTTTGCAGACAAACTGTGTCATGAAGTTTAGTTGGATGACAATATTTTTTGTAAAATAAGCTCAGTGTAGCTAGACTATTGAGGGAAGTGACTGTCCCACTCTGCACTAGTGTGGTGTACCTCATAAACTGGGTGCAGGTTTGGATGTCACGATATAAATCTCTGTTGTGTGTTTTTTAAATTTTTTGAATATCATATAAAATATACTGACTGACTGGATTTTAACTCAGTTTTTATTGCATACTTTTAATTCAATAGACATTCATAATTACTCTGTTTTTCCTTCTTAAAGGATAAGATAAATGGTAAGAGAAAAATGAGACAGAACTCTGCAATTTTTGTTAGTAACACTATTAATAAGGGAAAGCAAATAGAGGAAAAGATGAGAGCACTATATTTTAAATATCTGAAAGAGCAATGGATAAAAATTTACATAGCTACTAAAGCTTAAGTTTTTTTCACATTTCTAAGAACTGTTGAATACAACTCATAAAACATACATTGTCACTTCAGCTGTTTTTTTTTCTGATAGATTTTTTATTTTTCTGAGCTTCCTGTACTTATTTTTAATCTCTCTAGTTTTTAAAAATTGAATATGAAAATTAAGTGTCTGTCAGATCCCAGTCACTTGAACGTTTTATGTTAATTTTCAGTCTCACTTAATCCACACTAAGAACACAGCATTTACTGTGCAATACTGTGAAAGCAGCCAATAAATCTGTAGACAGAACTTTTAAGACATCCATTTTGGGGGCAAGAAACTCCTTGCAAATGTTCAGAAGGAGACTGCTGGAAACAGTGTTTTCTTCTTCTGAAAGGCAGTTATTACCTTTCTGAAGTGACCACTGTACTTTCTAGCAACATTATTTCAAAAATAGTCCATATTTTCAGCAGTCATCTTTTTTCCTAAGTCCTTGATTTACTAACTTCCTAGTTGCATGTACCTGTGTATGTGTATATGTACATGTGTACATTTATACACACATATATATTCTTTTATATGTCTATGTGGTTATATAAAGCCATATTTACACATTCCAATCCAACACATATTTTAAATGCAGGAAAGAATATACCCCTGCTATGATGTCTGTGTGCCAGCTAAATTGATATCTTTTTCTCTTTCTAGCCAGAACTATTACAATGAAATTGTCTCCACTTGTGAACTCATATTATAAAGAAACCTAAAGCTCTGACAACTGAAGGCATTATGATATACTCCTCTCACACTGTTAAAGCACACATGGAGAGCAGGGTTTTCTATAGAGCATAAGTTAAGATTTATAGACCTGATGAAAGAACTCTTCCCTGCTGCCTTCTTAAAATAATTATGACTTTCCATGAATCTCTTTCTAAATCAAGTGCAGAATGACAAAAGCATAAGGAAACAAGCTGCAAAAATACCATTTGCAATAATCTCTAGTAGACTTATTTCAATGTCATATTACATCCTTCCCTGAACACTGAATATTATTATTTCAAGAAGGCATCTATGTCTAAACATGAAAAACAAGTATTTATTATGACTGCCACTTGTGTTCCAGAAATTTACCTTCTGCCATGATTTTTGTATTCCTATAACACTACATAATTACTATAACATTACTAAATACTGAGGAAGTGAACAGGTATGAAGTAGGAGAGAGACATGAAAATGTACTACATGACATAAAGTGTATATAATAGATCAAACACTTTTAACAATCATGAAGAAATATTTACAAAATAAAGCAAGCACCCCTAAAATGAAAGAAGCTGATGATTTTAAGAGGCTGTTACTGATCTTTGTTCAGGTTGCGGGAGAAAACTCTCTGATTTGTTCAATTTCTCAGTAGTAGTTCATGTGCTTACCAATACCCAGGTTTAAGTAGCTGCTGGGTATTCAAGGGTTTCAATGGCTTTCTGCAATTTCTACCTAAGCCTAATACATCTTACTGTAGTGGTACACACCACTGAGTGAATACTCTTCATTATTTATGTTAACTACACAGAATAAAGTCATTTGTGATTAGTTGTTATCTTGTTGAAAAACGCTGGGGATAAATCCACCCTTGTGTTATAGGGGTTATAGGGATCTAAATGCAAAATTTATCTTAGGTAGTTTCTGAAGGCCTCTCCCATCTGAACAGTGCCTTGGTGAGCTGTATAACCATCCTGGGTGTTGTGATGCTTCAGGTAAGTCATTCAGTCCCTCACTCTCCTAGCAAGTTGTCCCTTAAGCCCTGCAAGCTCTGGGCATAACACTCCATCTCCTCATAACAAAAGGATTATTTCACTTAGTGAAGGCTAATGAGATGCCATCAAGAGCATCTTTGATGAGTAAACTTTGTTCAGTAACCCCTAACTGACTACTTTCTTCCTAAGGGTAGTTTCCTGGCTGCTGAAGTTTGGGCCATCCCATTGTCTTTTTTTGTGTAATCCTGATTTCATAGACCTTCAGATGCTAGCATATCTCCAAAGGTTTTCTGAGGTTTCTTGGCATGAACTTGATCCTTGAATTAGAGAAAGAGTTCTAAACCCATTCAGATAGCCTCCTGCTATTCAGTGTTAGTACATGTAGTTAATATACTTAGATCCAGAAAACAAACAAATAAACAAACAGAGAAAAAACAATAAAAATACACTGAATGTGGGCACTGAAAGATGATCTAGACAAACACACACAAAAAAAAGATCTAAAGAATTTTCACTATTGCAATGCATTGAACCAAAACATGTCCATTTCTGTGATGACTTCAAAAAGAACTACATCATAAATCCTACAGAGAACTATAAAGGTTCAGCACTTGAAATAGAGTCTTGTAGAAGGCTGTTCTTATTTAACTCAGCAGGCAGCTGAGCACCACACAGCTGCTTGCTCCATGCACCCCAAGTGGGCTGATAGAGAGAACTGGAAACAAAATAATTCTCCTGCATTTAGATAAAATGTATCTGCTTAGAAAGAAAAGGAAAATGGAAACATAAATGCAATTATAACTATATGTAAATGTATATATATATATATATATATATATACGTATATATATATATATATATATATGCACAATGCAATGTCTCATCCACTCTAATATCCAGCCAATCCAGCATCCAGATCCTGGTCAACTATCCTGCAGCTTTGTAGATTTCTGCAAGTTATCTGCAATGGAATAACCCAGGCAGATATGACAATGCACTTTAAATAAAAGACTCTGAACAATGTAATACAAAAAGTGGTAATTACTGAAAAACATAACTACTTAGTTTGTAAAATATTCCACACTGATAAGCATCTGTGCCAGTTGGTATAGATGGGTAGAAAGCTCTCTAACAGCTTTGCTCATTAAGGTAAGGCTTATTTATTATTTAAAATTAACCATTTACAATGTTTGTGTATTTGGAAATCCTGTTTCCAAGTAGTTAAAACTAACTTTTTGAATGACTCCTGTTGGAGCAAGATTAGATATAAGGAAGATATTCTTTACAATTAGGCTGATGAGACACTGTAAAGGTTGCACAGAGAAGCTGTGAATGCTTCTTCTGAATTCTGTGAATTCTCTTTAAGCATTCAAGGACAGGCTGGATAAGGCTTTCAGTAACCTGGCCTAGTGGAAGGTGTCTCTGCAGGGTTTGTATGCTATCTTTTAGTTTCCTTCCAGTTCAAGCCATTCTATAATTCCATGAATGGAGACAGTAGAAGTTGTGCTCTTTTTGTGTGTGTGTGTGTGTGTGTGTGATAGAGATGCAGCTTTTTCTTTCTTCACAGGGAAACAAAACAAAGTGTAACAAACAGCTAATGACAAAATGGACGAGTAAAAAATTTCTGGTAAAAATTATAGATAAGCAATGGTCCTTACATTCTGGCAAAACTTCCCTCTTCAAAGTAACTTACAAAATCTAATCTTAGATTCAAACTATCTGTGTTTTAGGATTCTTTTAATACTATGTGCATTTAAAAGTTCAGAGTGCTAGTTTTGTTTCATTATATATGGTAATTTTTTCTTTCTTTTTGATTGATCACTATAAAAATTGTGTAATATCAAGAAAATAAAATTGAAAAAATCTTAATTTTACATATTAGCATTAAACTCGTTACTGTTTTTACTGAGTAATGAACATAACAGATTTTAGACAGGTTTGATAGTCAATTCTAACGTTTTTATTGTTAATCAAAATGAAGAAGGGCAAATTTGTGTCCATTTTACTTTCATTGAATTAAGTATAGATTTGAATTAGGTACAAAAATATTTCACTATTTATTTACCAATATGTCTATATTTTAAATGTATACACAAAGAACAATAAAAAACCTATATGAATTATAAACAGAATATATGACTTCATATATGTATTGTAAAAAGGATTGCATATATCATTATACACTATCATTATGTTGTTGTTAGGAATAGGTATTTTGGTGTACCAATCTTCTATTTGTAATGGCAGCAGCAAACTTAATCTCACATGATGGAATAAAAGAGGACAAAGTCTCAATGCAATGTTTTTCACTCACCATTACCTGTAAAATACATACATACACACACACACACACACACACACACACACATATACACGTTTTTTACTCTCTTTTCAATGATTATATACTCATTCTTAAAGTGCAGACCTCTAGTTCCCCTTCAACATTTTACTCATCAATATGCAAAAGATTGCTTTCTTTTGTGGTTTGTATTACATTCACAACACATACAGTTTTTGTGTAATTAAATATGTTACTCCTGACAGTCAAACAGAAAACTTTCACATTTTAATGAGAAGAGCTTTGTGGATAAAATAAAATAAAATAAAATAAAATAAAATAAAATAAAATAAAATAAAATAAAATAAAATAAAATAAAATAAAATAAAAAAGACCTATTTGTCATCCTTTGTTATGTTAGTTCACCATAATAAACTAATAGGGACGAAATGTTCTCCATACTGCTACCGTGCCTTCTATAGCTTTTTCACTAAAATGAAAGTGTGTGTAGAAACTAGTATTCTCAGGAAAATAATACTTACAAGCACTTTGCAGTCTGAAGTCTGAACTATATTCTTGGAAACTCTCTTTGGCATTGGATTAGTATCTTATTTTTCTCAGAAAAGAGTAAGCAAGACTTAACACTTAAAATACTTATTTGGGCTTATTATGAGAACAGTTGTTTGTGAAAAATGTGTATATCAAGGTATAAAAAGGAGTCTGAGGTATGAGAAATAAATAAAAAGCCCATTTCAACACTTGGTAACACTGGCAGTCCATGTAGCTGTGTAAATAAGAAATTACACAGCATATATGAATATTTTAATAATCTAATTCAAACTTTATGTAATATATTTGATTGGCCACAAAAAAAAATACAGATGTGTGAATTACATAGAAAATGTAGTGAAAAGGAGGAGACAACACACACTATACAGTTCATGAAAAAAAAAATGTTTTGAGATGAGTTATTAATTGGTAAAAAGATTTTATGGGAATATTGTTTGATCACTGCCCAGCATAATAATTTGGCTACAAGGGTTCAGAGAATATTTACAAATTATTGCATATTATAGATTATTCTTGGTATTGACATACTTCTATGACATATTTTCTCCTTATCACAGCTGTTAGAGAGCTCTTCAGAACAAAACAAAACAAAAAGCAATTTGAGCTTTCTGTTAAACAGATGGAGAAATTTATATTTTTTTTCCTGACTTGCCTCTATTATGACCATAGATCTGGATTGGTCACTTTTTCAAAAAGTAAAATTTATTGCTTATAACTGATTTCTTCCAGTTAATCTTGATTCCACAGAAATCAGTTAGTCACCTTTAATATTTTGTGACAGAACTTGACTTCAAATAAGTCACTGAAAATTTCTGCTCAGAAGATAATTTTTTTTGACAGTTACTCTCATTGAGATAAAGAATTAGAAAGGATGGACTTGATTTTGTAGAATACTCTCAGAGACTATATTTATCTGTTATAGCATCAAAATCATAACTTCTGTTTTGCTTGAATATTTAAGCAGCCATAAATCTATTTTTAATGCAACTGAGAGAGCATTCTCATTTTATTAAGAAAACTGCCCTTTTTCTACTTGAGAACTATTATGAGATTATTCCTTATCCATATTGTTCTTTGACAGCTATTTTTACACTGAACAATGTCATAGTTTTACTATCTAGGCATCAGAGAGATATATTTGATATAGTAGTAATAGGCAAATCTGAGAAAAAAAAAGGTAGAATTAATTGAGAAATTGTAAAATTGGCAAATATATATTTATAGATATTAGCATACAGGTCTTTCAGAAAGTAGTATCAAGCTAGAAGTTGATTCCTAGTAAAATTCCTCAAAATATGATCTAGAAAGTCATCTTGTATATTGTTACTGATCTGGCACTGTTTAAGATGTGTAGTTATGAAGTTTGCTGATGCCATGAAGTGGAAGTTAGAAGAGAAGAGATTGGAAAACAATATCAAAATATAGAGATAATACAGCTATATTGAAGTACAAGGTTTTGCAATGGAGCTAGTAAGATCCTCCAGCATGCTGGAGGTATGTAATGTGGAAATGTTTTGTTGGAATGGGATACAATGAAAGAGCTGCTACTGCAATACAGCATAATGACAAATGCAGATTGAAAATGTATTGCAAAAGGTGAATTCATGAGAGATAGGCAACCACTGGCATAATGAGACTTGGATCTGGGTAAACTTTGCCTGCACAACACTGAGTTTTCTGCCCAGGAAAGGTAACTTTGACAACAAGTGCAGAGAGGGCTGTAGAAGAAATCAAGAGTAGACACCCAATTTTCACGGTGAGCATAACAGTTTTCTTGGTAGAAAAAATGGGTAGAAAAGCAGAGTAGAGTGAGAGGTGATTGGAGTCCATAAATGCTTCAGTGGATAGATGAAATAAAGAAGAAAACCTCATTAAACAGTGCTGAGACAAAAGAATGTACTAAAGAGACTTATAGATATTGTGTGGAAATAAAAATAAGTGTTAGCCATTATATGAGGAAATTTTACTGTGGCTTTACAGTTAGATTACATAGAATTAAAGTTTTGAAGAGAGATCTTGGTAGATCTAATCCATTTATGAATACGATTATCTGAAATGAGCCTGAGCCAGAAGAGAAATGGAATACATTACACTAGTTCCTTTCATTCTCACTAGGTAGACCCCAGCGGCAGCAGTGTTTCTAAATTACTCTAGAAGAGTATTATGTAGTTCTGTAATAAATAAATGTAATGAGATTCAGTAATGTGTGTCTCTTAAGAGAAAGTTGAGCAGTACCAAGTATCATATTCCCTTAACTGGACTTTTAAGATAAAAATTAACTTGTTCACCACCTGCAAAATACAGTGAAAAAAACTAGAAGGATGATGTGCGTGTTTTAGGATGTCACCTGCCATGCAGGTGCTGCTTAGTTCGCTCAGTTTCTGCCAACTACATATATCATAAAATTCAAATCTAACTATGTATGTGATGCCAAGTGTTTGGATTTGATAAGGAAAAAAAAAAGCATTAACTATGGAGATAAATGTATGCAATCACATTAACAAACAGCTCTTGAAATCATTCAGGAGGTTTGCTTTATGAAAAAACTTTCAGGTCACCCCAACATTGTCCGGTTTTGCTCTGCTGCATCTATAGGGAAGGAAGAATCAGACACAGGACAAGGAGAGTTCCTTCTGCTTACAGAATTGTGTAAATACATTATTCAACATATAGGTATTTTCTTTTTCTTTTTCATAAACCTAGACTGTGAGTTAAAGAAATTCAGTTGTTTTCATTGTCCAGAACTTGTTATGGATTGTCAAATAAAGGAGAAAAATACATCAGCAAAGTTAATGTACTGAGAGTGCATGATGAATTTGACAATTTCCATAGAGGACAGCAGAGGGTTTATCTCTGTACTATCTCTCCATTGTGATCAGGATTTTCAGATTCAAATAGGCATGTGGATCAGCCAAAGTTTAGAGAAGCAGTTGGCAGCATGGTTGCACCAGAACTGGTAAAATTAACATAAAGGAGGGCGCTGGCTGTTATAGAAATGATTTAGAAAAGGAATGCTTAGCCACCAGACTGATCTTAACCAGGCTGTCATGGGAATATTACAGCTTAGTCAGTCTTGGTGAAGTAAAGGTATTCTGATTGTCAATATCTTAGCCAAGGGAATAATTCAGAAATATTCAGTTGGAGATTCTTAGAAAGCTTCCCCCAAATTTTTATCAGATTAGATTTTATCAGAGCATATATCTTATGTATTACTCAGCCATTGTTAATCTTCAAGTTTTTGATGTTCAAGTTCAGTGGAAAATGAATTTGAAAATATGTCCTCCTGAAATTCTCTGAAGGCATAGTTCAGCAAAGAAGTTTTTAGTGAGGTCATTAAAGGAATAATTGTCCTAATTCACCATTTCTTTATTATGAACCAAGAGAACAAGAAAGGTTATTTTGGCATCTCTATTTTTAGAAGAGTTAGAGAGAGAAGCAAGGGCTTCCAGCCCACAGCAATTCCAAGTATTTTCAATCTTCTTTAGCTCTGCTTGGATCTTTTTTCCTGGTATAAGCACAATATTTTAAGTGCTCAAAATAATGCGATGACAGCACCAAAAGTGGTGAGTTGTCAAGTTCAAAGCTGAAAAATTTCCAGGTGTTTCTAGACAGTAGACAGTTTTTTTCCAGTTTATCTCCAAAATAAATGTTCAACAAACTTCTGAGTAGCAGATTAGTCTGGGAAGGAGATTTTCCTGAAGGTAGAAAAACTAATACTTAGTTATAATCTAACTTTGAAGCATAGGTCATTTCCAGTATAGCTCAGACACAAATTGTGAAGATATATTTTGATAAGAACCTCTCCTCATCAGGGCAGATACTTCATCTCTAAGGATAAACTGAGTTGTATCATAAAGAATGCTGTCATTCATTTTATCTTTGCTTTTATTTTCATGGTGAGTTTCAGTGAATGTTTCATTCTTAACCTGTTCGAATGGTGACATGAAGGTCAGGATACTATGCCTTTGCATTTCATAATGCTGGAAAACTCACAAAAAATTAATTATTCATGTATTTCTTGCAAGTTGTGAGTTCTGTCTATTTGAGTGCTCTATTTAAAAGTGTGGGCATTGTCTGTTCAAGTGCTCACTTCTCCTTAACTTTCAGTAAGTGAAATGCAAATTTCTAAGTATTTTACACTCAAACTCAGCAGATACTACTGCTTTAACTTCCTATGTCTCAGTTCCTATCTCTAAAATTCAAATAACAGAAATGTTGTTGTAATAACTTAATATTAATTTGTGAGGCATATAGAGGGCATATTGACTGGTATCAGAAAAAATTCTCGGTGCAACTAATGCTTTTTCTTAGTACAGTTTGAACAAATTTGTTAAAAGTATCTAATTTTCCAAAGGCAGTTGGAAATAAAACAAAACATTGCACAGCTGCTTAATCACTGAGCAGGACTCATCTTCTGCAGCAATGAATTTACGAAGTTGATAGGGAAAAGACTACTACATAATGTCACAATTAAAAACTCTGTTATATTGTATATTTACAAGTAGAGAATAGAAAAAAACATAGAGATGTTAAAGAAAACTTCAATTTTAATGTTGCCTAATACATGGCAGCCAAAATTTAGTGTCATAAAGGACCCCCTTCTTTCTTTCTTTTCTCTTGACTTTCTATTTTTTCCCCCTTTTCTTCTGCTTTTCATCATTTCTCTATTCTTTGCAGAAGAATGAAAAAAGGTTCCAAAAACATGTCCTGATTCCAACAAATATATTCACAGTGATAAGAAAATTAGACCTACAGGTTATATTTCTGTCAGTAGATATGTCAGGATTGACAACAGTAAAAGATGCTCATCTCTTATGTAGCGCAGAACCATAGGAGAGTGAGGAGCACATTTTACCAACAAATTTCAAATATTTTTACTGATAACAGAGAAATGCAGAGCTTTGAAGTGGTTGGTTCATTTCCAAGCTTTGCATGATGGTTTGCTCTAGTATTACAGTCTTATGTTTCGTTTTCTGCCTTCACGTCTGATTGCAGTTCTCTCACTCTGTTTCCCCCCATTCTGGGGACTTCCTTCTCATCTTCATATCTTCATGGGCTTGTTTCCATATGACTCTTTTTGCTTCATCAACTATGGTCCTCAGTATTAAGATTCCTTCTTTTTCTAGATCACATATCCAAAACCACGAACTCCTCATGTAGTTTTTCCATCTGACAGCCACACAGACATATTTGTTGTCTCTTATCAAGCTCCCTTCAGGTACCTAGCAGTTAGTCATCAAAGTGCAGTCCTCTAAATTCAGCCAGATGATTACCATTTTCACTCAGGCTTCAGATCTTCCTCTGAATGATATCTGAAATCCCCTTCTCCAGCTTTGCCAGCTCCCTAGTCCCAAGAAAGACAGAGGAGACTGCTTGCAGTCTTGTGCTCTGCTAGGAAAAACTCCTTCTTAGTGCAGTTTTGTCTCTAACTAAATGAAGACCACAGGAAAGACAGACTCAAACTTCAAACAACTGTACTGGGAGAGACAAAACTAGGCAGTATCTGAACATACCTGGATGTAAAACAGCTAAAGGTATGTACGTATTTGTATAACTCGAACTGCTATTTAATGTGTGCAAACAGTTTTTAAATGTACATGAAATGGGAAGATTTTGGGAGGGAATGTGACAGATTTCAAGGGGTTTGCAATTAAACAAATACTACTCTTCCAACTTACAAGTTTCTTCTCCAGCACTCTCAGGTACTAAGGTTCATAGGAATTAAATCTTTCCCAAGAAATTCTTTACCAAGAAATAAAACAAGGTAAAGCCAATCTTGTCCTTGGACATAGCTAAGCCATTTGTGCTGGATATGCTAAAATATGCAGCCTGAGGTAAGCCTCCATCATAAAATGATTTCAAGTCAGATCACAAAAATTTACTAAAGTTATAAAAACTATTGCAGTATAAGATTGTTTCAGGAAATAAAAATAACAATCAAGTAAAATAAAACAGAACAAACAAAATATATATGGAAGCTATAGTAACACAGCTGAGAGTTATTCCTCTTAGGTATCTTAGGATATATTTATATTTGCATTTATTTTATCCGTGCTTATTTGAATGGAAAATGGGTCAGTAGGACAAATATGTTAGTTTAGACATAAACAGAGCAGTAAATGCATCATAAACTTGTGAAAATGATAACTAGCATGGGTGTCCAATAACCAAATAATTCTGGATGCCTGTATCCATTGATCTGTTAAAATTAATGTAAGGTCTTTGTGTATCAGATTTTTCTTCCTAAAAGGAGTCACGCATGAACATCCAAAGTCTGAACTTGATTCTAAGCATAGTATCTTTGAGTGTTTTTTTCCCCACGATGAAAGTTGCTCTTTAATATGCTAGTCACACTTTACCATGATTTTAAATAATCTGGCTCTCAACCTACTACGGTTTAGTATGTTTTCCTGTATATTTAGAAAGAGTTGTCATAACTCTCAGGTATTGCAGATAAGCCTGCAAAGCAGAGCTTCAACAAAATAAAGTAGGGAATGGTATAAATTCTGAAATGTGTCAAGGTTAGATTACCTTTGTTGCTTTGTATATCTAAGATTTGAATTGATTTTTTCTGGTATAAAAACAATGGGGGGAAGGGACATATGATATAATGGTTTATAGAAACAAGAAAAGTCAATAATATGCAGACAGCTCAGAAAATACAGTATTTACTGACTCAGTGAAGCATATTTTTAGTGGTTTATGATGGCAAGTTCCAACCTGACATAAGAATACTGGTTAGGTTTCTTAAAAATTATATATATACTTGTAATATACTAAATTGCATAATACCCTAAGATCCTTAAAAATATTACTTTTTATGAACTTTTTGAAGGGCACAATTTTTTTTAATAAAATAAAAGTCCTAATTTTCAGCAATCTCCTGTATATTAACAAAAGATTGATGCATGCAGTACTACAAATGGAACAGAATGCGAGTTTTAAATACTGGAATATCATTGCCTAAAACATACCTTTGTGATAGATCAGATGTTTAGCAAATAAAACCTCACTACATTCTAGTTACCAGAATTATTATTGGAAATTGAATATAAAACTGAAATGCAGGCAAGAATGTATTCCCATTACCATTTGCTCCATTATCTTTTAAAACTTGAGAGAATATATCTACATATGAGAAAACAGTATTAGTTTTAATGGTCAAATGTTGAATTGCAACCCGAATTTTATATTTTGTTAGAACACCAGTATTTCAAGCTTCAACACTGGTTCTTTTCTGCTGTACAAGGAAGAGTAGCTATCATGTACTACTCCGTAAGATTTTCTCCATATTTTTTCATTAGAAAGCATTTTTTTGGAGTGTCAAAAAACTGACTTGTTTTAAAGGGGTCAGTGAGATTACAGATGTTACAGGACTGCAGAAACTCTAATAAAAGCAAAGATTTTAAATTTTACCAGCCTTATCTGTCATTATTGAACTGGTATAGATGTAGAGAGAAAATTTACAAGGGCATATAGTGATTAGAATAAGTAGTAATGGCTTTAAAATAAGAGAAGTAGACTTAGATTGGATATAAGAAAGAAATTAATGGAGAGGTTGGTGAGGCACTGGCACAGGCTGCTCAGAGAAGCTGTGGATGCCCCATCTCTGGAGGGGTCCAAGTCAGGGTTTATGAGTAACCTGATCTCATGAGAGGTCCCTGCCCATTGCAGTGAGGATGGATTTGGATGGCCATTTAGGTCCCTTCCAACCCAGTGATTCTCTGTGTGATTCTCTTATTCCCTGATTCTATGATCTACTGTTGTTATTTTTACATTTTCTCAGAGAATGTCAAGTTCTGTTTATTTTAATAAGTACTACAATTTTTATTGCCATTTATGTAATAAATGGTGTGCAGTTCTTCAAGTTATGGTAGTGAAAATAAAAACAATGAAGCCTGTAGTGTAGTAGGAAACAAAATAGAAAGAAGAATAGAAGTAGAAAAACCTTTAGAATAAAAACAATTACATGAAAAAGAGTTTTAATAAATAAATGATAGCTCAACTATTTAAAACAATGTCTCCTTAAAATAATGTCTACCAAATATCACATTTTTTTTACAACATGATGGGCTGGAAGCTTGGATAGCCAGGACCATTATGAATCTGCATCAGCTAATCCCACACAACATATGCAATCTGATGCCCTTTACGTCTTCTATATGGCAATGGGGCACTCTTAAGGAGAAAAAACACATCAGACTTGGTGAAAAAAAAAACACACAAAAAAAAAAAAAAAAAACAAGGAAAAAACAACCAGCTAAAATATCTCTCTGATTTTTAATAGTCTATCTTCAGAATATAAGATTTCATTAATTTTTGATCTATTAATGACTACACTTGCCACAACAGGTTGAAATATAGCCTAAATTTAACACTTTTTTTACAGCATAGATTTGCATCTCTTTTCCATTCCAAACATCTGCTTGAAGCCAGGCATTCTGCCGCACTCAAAACATTCTACTGATGTATCAGTCACTTCTTGATTTTGTTACTGATATAAATGAAACTGGAATCAAGACTTCATTTTCTTATGCAATAGGCAGCAAAGAGTCTTGGGCCTCTTTTTTTTTTTTTTTCTTCAGGCTAAATCAGCACAGTGGCAACTGACCATGTCTGAGGAATTGAACTGGGTGCCAAAAAAAACAAAAAACAAAAACCACCAACCAACCAACCAACAAACCAACCAACCACATAAAAAGAATTAAATAAAACCTAAAATCTTTCTTCTCAGGAAAATCAAAGATTCCATAAATTTAAAATTTTTAGAATTTCCCAGAGTTTCAGGCCTGTTTTTGGACACAGGTAGCAATCTAAAAATAATGTCTAGAGGTTTCTGAGAGGATGTAGGTGTTACCTTACAATCCTCACCCACTAATGAGCAATGGAAGTACTTTACAGAACAGTCTGGCCATGAGAAAGAATACAAACATCAGCCTTGCTTTCAGCTTCCTCATATGACATGGTATTTCATTTACAGGCCCAGTTTCCCCTGTAATATATCAGCTTCTTGGATTCACTGTCTTCACCCTAGCCTATTCCCCAGCATCTTTTCCATCTTTCAATGGGATCAGTCTCCTTTTCCACACATTATCTTCCATTCCCAGAATAGAGAGCTCCATTAATCAGGGACAGATTTAACTTCTCTGAATGCACACCTTCCAAAACAAGTATGTTTTGGACATGGCAATTAAGACCACAACTTAATGTCAAAATGCCTTTAGAAGAAGAAAGAAAAAAATAAGTACTTCCATATTATTTTTTTCCACAAATGTAGCTGTGTTAACTAAGTTTTTTGTGTAAAGAATGAAGTGCAAGATACAACATTCATACAGTCTCTGTATCAGTGATTCTGTGACTTCTTAACTTTTTTTTTTTTTTTTATAGCTCTCAGCAGGGAGTTCAGAGCTCTGTTTTTAGCTCTGCTTCTTTTCTTTACTTATCTTCTATATATTTTTTTAAAACTGATACTGAAGTTCATTATTTATGTGATGGATGTATGCATACACAACATGTGTGTGAGTACACACCTTTATGTATAAATATATAACTCCAGAAAATGCATTCGGTAAAGAGCATACATACAAATACATATTTATGTATTTCAGATATAAAGAATAAAGCAAACAAGAGCCCTATACATCCATTTTTTCATATTCCAATTGTGATATACTGGGCTTTGCTTGGTTTCCTTCTGCAAAGGAACTGGAACTAAAACTTTAAATCTCCCATAGTCTGAAGAGTTACATATGAAGTCTTCATGCGATGACATCTCCCTCTGTGTGTATTATTTTGAATGAAGGTGAATGTTTTTAATCCAGAAATCAAGCATGGAGTAGCCGAAAAACAGTGTATTTTATTCTTACCTCTTTTGATACTGAAGAGCCCCTTTTTAATTGCAACATAGGAGAGTGGAGTTTACCGTGAAAACAAAATGACTTGCCTTTAGGATACAAGAATTTGATCGGGCAGTATTGTTGCTGCCAACAATGAGCTAAGGAGGTTAATGGATCACAGGTCTGGCAAACAGCCACGCTACCTCTGGCTCGATACATTAAGCTGCATGATCCGGGCTGAGGTTTGGCAATAGTTGTGCATTTTATTATTTTTTTCTTAATCCTGGCGTGAGTTGTTGGTAAATAAAAGTTAAATTTTGTCCAGTCTTTTCCCGAAAACACCATCACTTCTCACGGCTGGAAGATCGGGGGAAGGCAGCAGCGGCCTCCCGCGCTCGGAGGAGCCCTGCGCATCCGGATACGGGCAAAGAGGACGCTGCGCTCCAGGGACCGCTGCGCTGCGAGGCCACGTAGCATGCAGCCGACAGAGACTGCACGGCCTCCGCGGGCATCCCAATGTATAGGTCGAGTGTCTGAACTCCATGGCAGACTTTGCTTGCCAACTCAGAAACCACCGCCTGGAGCCACTTCTCCAGCGGGTCACGGGGGCAGGCGGTGAGGAGAAGGATTGATTGATTGATTGATTGATTATTTATTTATTTATTTATCTATCGAGACAGAGAGATTGAGAGAACTATGGCCTGAAAGGAAAAGCGCACCAAAAGTATATAGCTCCCCCTCTCCCATCTTGCATGCTTCTTGGGTGCTCTGCGGAAAGCGGAAGGCAGCAGCGGCAGCGTTACGATGCAAATCACAAAGCGAGCAACTTTCACTGCCGCTGTGGCTATTTTTGATTCCTATCCCGAGAACGGGCTTTTTTTGGTGCGTGATGCCTTCCCCCCAGCCCTTTCCATACGACTGTTAGAAATCTGCCCTCCCTCCCTCCTTTCTCCCCGGCTCTCCGCCTTCCCCCCAAGAAGCGATAACGCCGCACCATCCTCGCTCCGCTCCCGGCAGCTCACCGCGCTCCGCCAGGAGGTGAGCCGAGCCGAGCGGGGGATGGAGCGTTTGCAGGCGTGAGCAGGGAGCATCGCACAGCTGCCCGGCTGAGGCGGGCCCTCGCCGCCGCTTCCTCGTATCGCCGCAGTTGCGGAATGATGAACAGGGCCCGCGGTAGCTCGCAATCGCGAGCCGTGTCGCGGCGGCGGCAGCGTCCCCAGTAGCCCGGCCGCTGCCGGCTGATAGCGGAGGGCCCTGCCCTGCACCTGCCTCGGCGGGCTGAGAGGGAGGAGGGAAGGAGGGAGGGAAAAAGGGAGGGATGGAAAGAGGGAGGGAGGCTCCTCCATGCGCGGGGAGAGGCTCCGGCGCTCAGCTGGGCGCTACCGGCAGCTGCTGCCGTGCAGCACCGCGGGCGGTGGCTGCTCCCGGAACCGCAGCTTTGGGGCTGGGAGCTCAGCCGGGAAGTAGAGCAGAGTTTCGCCGCTTGCTCTTTTCTTTCTTGGTCTTTTTTTTTTTTCTTGTCACCGACCTTTTTTTTTTTAAATTATCGTTCTTTTTTTTAATCCCTTCCCCCGCTCCTCCCGACTGCGGTGCGTGTACCACCCGGGGAGGATGCGAGCCTCCCCCAGCCCCTTCCCCGGCAGCTCCCTCCGCGGCAGCGGGGCGCGGGGGGCCGCGTGGGGCCGCGGGGCTCGGGGCGCCCTGGGCCGCACCTGTCCGCGCCGCACTGAGCCCCCCGCGCTCCGCAGCCGCTCCCCGCCCCTCCTCGGTGCCTGAGTGTCCGGCACCGCACCGCACCGCACCGCACGCACGCACTGACTCGCAGCACTCTGCCCCAGGCTGCCGAGCGGCGCCGCCAGCAGCCCCCTCCGTCCTTCCCACCTCCTCCCTCGCTCCCGCCCGCTGCTCCGGAGGATGCCCGGTAAGTAGCGGAGAGGACCGGCACCTCCGCCGGTGCGTGATCTCCTGGGTTAGGGACCGCTTTATAATACCGCTGCTCGCCGCGGGAGGGGGGAGCAGGGGGTGGTGAGGGGAGGGGAGATGACAGCGATCCGAGGCGGGAGGTGGTGGGGCCGGCCGGGTGCTCCTCAGTAGGACTTTGAGCTGCTCGGCCGGGGCTTGGATGTGGGTGCCGAGGGACGGGGTCCGGGCACGGCAGCGGGCACCGGGACGGGGGTTCCTCGCCTGCTTTGCCGGGTGCAGCCTGCGGCACGGCGGTGAGTACGGGGCTCCGCGCCTCGCAGGGTCCCCCGTGGACGGATAGGTGGCGGAGGGTGCGCGCCCGTGATGGGGCTTCTCGGGGGCTCCGCTACGCGCCAGAGACGGTGCTCTGCTCTTCCACCTCGGGTTTGGAAGCACCCCGGGGGCTGCCGGGGTACGGGGAGGCGGGCGGAGAGGGGGCTTTACCGGGCGCTCACCTGCGGAGGGGAGCGGCCAGGTGCCCGGTGCCCGTCCTGCCTGCCCCTCCCCGTGCGCTTCCCTGGGCTCCGGAGGCAGAATGCTCGTCCCTCGGGGAAGGGTTGATGCTTGCAAAATGTTTGCAGTCGATTAGCGCGTGGCTGTGCTAACTCCTCGCGGGCTGGGGCTCAACTCCGCTTCCGAGTGCCGGAGGCACCGGGGCACGGGGCTTTGTGTTCTCCTGCGCTGCGGGCGTGAGTTGTGGGAAACGCGCCGGTCGGTGCCGGAGGTTTTGCAATGGAATTGCCAAGTCATTTGAATATTTCTCATACTTTCAACTTTGACAATGATACGTTTTTGGTTTTTTTTTCTCACTGTTTTGCAACCTGGATATGATCATTCTCCCATTGAAGCCAATGGTAAAACTCCCATTGACTTCAGAGGAAGAGGGTTTTGCCATTGTAGTATACATTTCAAAGGTAAAGGGACGGGGCGGAAAGCTGTGAGACAGCAAAGTAAGAGAGATGTATCAAAGAAACTTCATTTCAGAAAGACAGCCTTTTAACCAAGGAAATGTAGCTTCAATCTGTCAGAAATATTTGCTGGACTTTCATTCCCACTTTGCAGTGGATAGGTATCAGACTGATTTCTTGACATGTTTGTCACAAAGGTAGACAAAGTCCATTGTTTTATCCACAGACATTACAAAATATTATCTGATTCATATTTTACATTTTTCTGGTGTTATATATATTTTTTTTCTCACTATGAAGTTGGAAGAGAGAGAGACTGGACCCAAAGCAAGCTGAGGCTGCTGTATGGGCTCCCATTGACTTCAGAGGCCCACAGATCAGGCCCAGAAAGGTTTGACAGAGTAGTGGGAGAGATGTAGTGCAGTTTGTAAGGAAAGGTGTTGCATAAGCATTTAACTCATGAACAGCCACAAAAGAGAAAAATCTAGATGTATGTGAATTCCTATGAAGTTTTTAAGAATTCTTTCACAGATACAAATAAGAAATAGTGCTTCTGATCAATAATTAAAATGACCATATTCATATGAACTACAAAGAACACTTTATGAAAAAAATACCTCCTAGCAAATGGAAGTTCCAGTTCACAGACTGTCTTCTGTTCAGTGCAGCATTTGGATTGGAAGCTGCCAGGTGTACAGTAAAACACCGAATAAAAATACTGATATTAAATGGAAAAACTGTCCTTACTCCTGTAACCTGAGTTGCCACTTTTAGTTGATTGAAATGTCTTTCAAAAGAAATTGTGAATGCACATTTTTCTTTTTTTATTGTTATTTTTATCAAATCTGAGTGATGAAAGAACCCCCAAAATGTCTCCAGCTGTCAAGGTTTGGAATCATGTCCACACCTCATGAAGACTGTGAATATTACATTGCTGTAAGCAAGTGTTTGATGAGAAAAAAAAGCCATTTCTTAGTTGAGGCCCAATAATATTATCCTTCTAAATACAGGTGTGTGTTAATTGGCAAGGACGGAAAAAAGTTTGAGACGTTGGATCCCTCCTTCATTTTTGTTTGGGGGTATGTAGAAGAACTGACATTGAACTGAAGCTAATGTGCCGAACTGTGAACAGATTAAGATGTTCATTTTACACAGGAAATAAAGAACAACAAAAACACCTCTAGAATGGACAAGTGCTTCATGGTTACTTCTTTCTCCTTTTGGAAATACGTAGCAAAGAAGCAGCTTCTTTTCTAAACGTCATATAATCAATTCTTTTCTAATTTCTCTGAATTTGAATATGCCTTTTAACACATATGAAGGTGAAGTGTACACATTTTACAGTATATTAGGTCAAGAAAAATTTATTTTTTGTTGCATCTTGTCTTTATCTGCTATTTACTAACACACTGTAATTCCACAATCTATTTCTGCTGATAATAATCCAACTTCCAGTCAAATGTGAAAAATATGATTATTTCCATAGTAAGAGTTTCAGACTGTTTGTTTGTTTATGATCCAAAGCTACACTTAATCCTGTTTGCATGTTTGGATAAGGAGAGTCAGTAGCTCACAAAATGAGAATAAATATTTGAATAAATCTTCAGTTTTGTCTTCAGAGACATCGGTGTTAAATTCTGTATTCTTTTCATTTTAATGTTTCAGTTTTTCCTCCTCATGTGTGCATGTAGGAACACAGCCCAATGTTCTTGTGGACAGCATCTCCAAAACTGAATGTTAGGCTTTTTAGTCTTACCTGTAACTGAACAGCATATAAAATTTGAGTATCTATAATAGGGTTGAAGCAGATCAGAGAACCTCCTGGAGATAATTCTGATCTGCATTACTCATCTGTATAAACCTCATTCTGTTTTGAGAAACAAATGCTGTTCATCTTAGTTATCTTTTTTTTCTAGGCTATCACAAATTTACTGTCCTTTCCCTGACTCTGACACATGTTTATGGCATTGTATTACCACGTTATTACATGAATGTTCACAAATATCTACAGCTCTCGGTGTTCAAGGAAACAGTCCTAGTGAGATCACTGAAAGATGCTTTTGTGATTATTATACCTTTGAAAAACTTCTTAAAAAATTTCACTGTTTGTTAATGCTAGAAGATATTCACCAGATAGTTTACGTAGGACTATATTCTTCTACAATTAAGAACAAAAGCTTCCTCTGTAGCACAAATCAATCAAAATATTGGTTTTAGGTTATACATTGTACATATGGAACCTGGCATGTAAAGCAGATGGTATGTAAAATTATGCATAGCGTGTCTGGAGAGCCATACAATATCTAAATACAGTGCAGCAGAACAAGGAAATAGTGTCACACGTAACTTAAAATATCAGATACTGGCCCATGTCTAGTCTCAACTGCACTTCATTTCTATGTGTGTGTATACATGAGCATGTGCCCACTTGTTCAATATCCTGTTACTTCATTCAGGACCTTTACTTCACAGTATGATCTTTCCTAGGAAAACTTTTAGGCTGAAATGATATGCTTCTGGATAAATGAATAAAGATAGACACAGAAGAAAAGATAATTTGGTTTAGTTTTGGCTCAGAACAGTATTGCATGCAAATTTTAAAAGTCATCAAAAATAGAAGGGAAAATAAGGAAAATAGCCAAACTCTGTTTGCTACCAGGGTGGTTTTCTTTTGTATTTATGCATTTAGTTTGTCCAGCAATAGTACTTAGCAGTATTTCTGGCTTGTGGCAGAAACACCATATACTTTTTCCCCCTCGAGTATTATAGGACTGTTTGCAGATTTCTTCCTGAACAAATAAGTATTATTGTGTATTGCAAACTTAATAAGATGAAATGATCATTGCAGAAAGACTCACATCATCAAAACAATTAAATAAATATTAGTCTTGAAGCGTTTTCTGACCTCAGAGAGACCAAATCATACATGGAAAGTTTTGTTGGACACAGATACTTTCCTGATCAATTACCATGAAAAGTAATAGTTCTTCAAAGCTTATAGAAGTGTTTAAATGTGTGCCTATAAAATATAGTCAGTCATGTAGCTGTCGTTTTTAACTTGCAGAGAAAAAACTTGAAATTTTTTTCTGTTTTTTTTTTAGCATTTTGTATGAGTGCTGCCATTAAATGGTTTAAAAATAGATGTACAGCAATACTCTTTGATGTTTCTAATCCAAATGATCTTTTATAGAGAGGGTGTGAAGGATGAAGTTCATAGTGAAAGGCTGGCATGAAGTGAACTCTAGATATAATGTCAGGATGCAGTATTAACATCAGGTCAACTTTACTAGCCAATTTTGTAAGATCTAGCCATTTTTCAAGGAGTCACATTGAAAGAATGCCCCACATTTACACTGTTGAATATCTCCAAATATTTTTAATGATTTAAAGGCACCTGTGTTGGTATAGAATGTCTCATGATAAAAAAAAAAAAAAAAAAAACATCTGCAAATCCTGCTACTTTTCATGCTCTGGCACCTAAGAACTAAAGAGTTCTTATGCATCTTGCTTGTATCAGTGTTGCATGAGAAAACACGCTTCTGTCAGGGGGATTAAAGTAGCACTTTTGCCCTGATATGTCACAGGACAGTGTCTATCAATCCATTTCTCTTTTGGAGATGAAAGAACTTTTATCCATTTAAATCACTCTAAGACAATCTTTATATTGGCTGTATATAATATATAATGACTTGAACAATCTTGACTATGCCCGATTGCTTGAGTCTCCAATGGATTTCCAAAAATAAAAACATTAGGTGATATTTTAACAGACAGATAGCAGAGCTTCAGTTTACCAAGAGGTGACAGAAACCTGCATTAAAGCACAAATTGCTTAAAAATATCTTTGGATACCAAAAGCGATTAGCAGAAGAGCATCACATATCAATTTATAATCAATATATAAATGCAAGTTTTCTTTAAACGTATAAGGAAAGTATTAATAATAGTGGATTAATTGTATGTAAAATTAAGTGGAAACTGAGCCAGTGAATATGGGATTTGTCCTTTGCAGTAGTTACTTTAGCTTGCTCAGCAGCATGTTAACTTTCTACATGAGCTGACTTTCAACTTACATCAAAACCTCCCTTTGCAACTTGGCATTGCTACTATGATGACAGCATTTGAAAACTGGCATCCCACGGGAAGCGAGTCATTTTACATCAGTGGAAACAGATTTACTCTGCAACCTGGATTCTGTGCAGACAGGTTTGATTTCCCAAGCAGATATTATTACAGAATGTATGGGTTTTGCCACAATTACAGATGATTCTGAGTTTGATAAAGATGTAGCTGAACATAGAAATGAAGGTGGAATTAGTGAAGACATAGCAAATGGAACTTAAAAAAAAAACATAAGGATGTAGGTTTTATGTTTGTTTGTTCTTGTTTTGTTAGTATTGTTTCATTTTTAAGACAGAAAAAATATATTCTTTCCTGAAAAATCCATTACATAGAAGTAAAACATGAAAAAAGTATCAAACCAATGATTAAGATTACAAAAGTTAAGTTACTTAACATGTTCCTGCCACTGGAAAAGTAACTAAAGCAGGTAGGGTGGGAGCTTCAAAAGAAGATAAAAGCCAGAAAATAACCATCTCCCACTTTGGAAATCCAGATGGCCCCAGCAGATTTTATGTGTATCTCCATACACATTTATTTGAGTAGAGACATTTATATATACCTTTTTTTTTTCCTTTTAAAATAAAAATATATGTAATTCCCTGCTTTGTTGCAGCCTGGCTTCACTGTTCCTAGCAGGGATTTGCTGGTTGTTCTTCCTTTCTGACCACGAAGGTAAGAAGGAAGATGTGAGTACAATAAATAGTTGAGAGTGGTTAAACTGTTTCCTGAAGGTAAAACAGCAGGGTCCAATGGCTCTCCTGCAGAATGTTTTAAACCCTTGGCGATAAATAATATCTGGCACTGCCAGCAAAAAAAAAAAAAAAAAGCAACTGAATCCTGAAAAAGAAGAAAACAAAATGAATCTTCAGTGTCTGAAGCCAGCGTTGCACTATACCCTAAACACCATAAAATGGAAAGATATTTTGCCAGCTACAGGCTAGTGTCATCTAAAATCACGGTCAGTTTCTTCTTGTTAGGACGTGAAAAAGTGACTATAATCTTATGTTCAAGAACAAGTAAACATCACTGGATGTAGAGCAGGGGAGTATTTAATCTTGTGCTCTATTTAGTACAGGAGATAGAGATACCAACTTTAATATCTATTTATAATTCTGAGAAAATAGTTGACTGGATTGAATGGGGCTGACTTTGGCATGATATAAGCAGTAAGATTTGAGGAAAATCATTTTGCATAATTTTCTGCTGCATATTTGGCCCCTTGCAAATACTGTATAAAGTCTAAATAATGGCAGATGTGGCAGCAAATCTCTACCGTTTCAAATTTCATATTCCTAGTTCTTGAAAAAAATTAAAAAAGGTATATTTTTGGGAATAGGTTAATTGCTCTATAGCCAAACAGATGCCTTTATTTATATTCTTGTTGAATATTATATCCCTGAATAATGCATCTATCTCACTGTGCTCACATTCACTGTTTTATCTCCCTCAACATTTGTCATCACTGAATGTCAGTGGGTGCCATTTTTTTCTGTATGGAGGATTTCAGTGGCACATCTTTTCTCCAGACATACTTCCATGTCAGATGCCATTTTGTCAGACTGCCCTCTGCTACCATCTCTGATATGGCAACAAAATGTAATGGAGTATTGGTGGGAAGTTTCAATCTCTACTGCCATACCACCAATGTCTGCCATTGTGGGCCAACATAATAAAATAGATATTACAGTATTGCTTTTGGCACAGGCCCTGTAGAATCAGTTCTCAATTTGCAAATGCCAAACAATTCTGGTTAAATGTGACATTGTTCCCCCCTCTTTTAGTGTCATGTAGTGGTTTCTAACTCAAAATTGAAATGTGTTTCCTTTAGATATAGTCAAACTACTAGGACTTCAGAAGATTATTTCAAAAATGAAATGCAACTCAGATCTGCCTAAGATCTTGGAGCCATTGCTTCCTTTCCATGGTTGCTTTCCCAGCAGCTCCTTCATGATTGCTAGGGAGGTAGATCCAGGTAAAAATGAATTAGCAACATTTTCTTCTCATAGGTATCAGACCTAAGGGAGTATTCCTCCTCCTAGGTATTCCTCCTCCTAGGTATCAGACCTACGGTGCTGTAACTACATTGGCTTGTTTCCCAGAGGCCAACAAAGAGGCTTTGCTTGGAGAGACATTTTCAAGCACCTCTGCTTTACACAACTTAATGGCAAGAAACAGCAAAGGATGAATCTGATGACACAAGTACCAGAACCAAAAAAGTGTACATATATCCTCAAGACATGTCAATCATTTTCCTATTTTCTTCTGCTTTTATTGATGGAGAAGTAGTGAAAAATTTTAGTGAGAAATTAAAAAAAAAAAGAAAAAAAGAAAAAAATTTAAAGCTTGCAAACAATTTCTTCCTTTACATATAGTAAAAATGTCTTCTTAGTCTTGCTTCATTCTTTTGTTGCTTTGAAACTAATCTGAAATTAATTAAAAAATGTCATTTCAGATTAGATAAATCCTTGGTGGTTTTTTTGTTTGTTTTTTTTTTTGCAAAAATCTTGAAAATATTGTAGTTAGCTGTCAAAATTTATTTATAATTTATTTTCAAGAATAAATTCCTTGGAATCAAAGCTGTCTTTAGAAAAGATGAGGTTTTGTATGCTTTCTGTTTGCTGCAATAAGAAATCAGTAGAAAGGGTTGCTATTTTTTTTTCCATCAGTAAACTTATTTTTTATAAAAATAAGAAAAAAAAATACTGAGAAAATTTCCACAGAAAGAAAATGACACAGACCCTTGATTTGTCCCTAATCAAAGCCTTTTTTCGGCTTCTTTTGTAAATGCCAAGAAGAATTTCCAAGACTCCAAGTAATTTTTCTGGTGAACAGAATATTTCTAACCCAGATGTAGAGAACACTGTTGAGTAGTCATATTTTTTAGTCTAATAGATCACGTGAAAGAGAGCTTGATATGATAACAGAAAGAATGAAACAAGAAATTGTGTGGTTATGTTGTTGTGTGTTTTTTCTTTTTCTATTTTTTTTTGTCTTGATTTTATTTATTTATTTATTGTCATAAATAAATTGTGAGTGGGAAAGCAGGTGTGACTTTCTGACAACTTTAAGAGGAGACTGACCTCTAACCAAACTATATTTATGCTCAGGATATAGATGTTAAAAGACATTTAGTGGCCAGTTGGAAAGAAATCCAATTTGCCTCGCCTACTGCTTCAAGAGTTTCAGTTTAATATGTGTTGCTTATATGAGTTGACAACTTATCAGTTAGTCTTGCTCATGAACAAGACAGTTTGCCTCTGGACTGGGACGTATATCAGCACCAGTGCACTGGATCAATATGGAATGCACAGCATGGAGACATAGCACAATCCCCAGCACAGTGGTAGTCAGAAGCTGGCTACTCACTTCTGTTTATCCCCAAGGGACACAAGAGAGCAGATTGGTCAGGGTTTGTCTCTTTTACTCCAGTAATAATGAGTCCTTAATTGGCAAAGTTAGCCTCAGTACGCTGTTGGCTGGAAGTGTGATTTTTGGTGGTAGTGTTTTTATCTATTTATTTATTTTCTATTGCATCTGAATTTCTGCTTTTTGCCTGTATTTTTATAAGTGAACTGAATAATGCAAAGCATCGCTCTAGCCTTGACGCCAGCTGAGGATAGTCACTTCCATATGGTTAGCTCGCATAGCTTCTAGAGCTCAGGCGACAGTTAACCTGCCTCTCGGGAGCCATGCCCGAGCCATACTTGTGCCCTGGCCATGACTGGGAAGCCCTTGGGAAGTGGCTGGTCAAGCAGTCAGGATAAAATGAGTGCCAAGGACTGCCCTGAAAATTTTATATTTTAGAAAAAGGTAGTTTCAGGGCATGGACTTATGCCATAGCAGTACTTAATTCACTTGCATAGTTGTAGCCTTAATAGTATTTAGGTCAGTACTGTGGCTCCATTTACATACACATTGTTTGTTCACTTCTTTCTCTTGGAATGAATTCCATAGCTTTAAATAATGCTACAACACAACATGATGTTTCTATAAATTGCATTAAACAGGCTTAATATTTGTTTGCAAACAGCCATGAACTATGGTATATGTAAGAGGTGCCAGAAGATTTAAATGTGCTAAAAAGATTTAAGAAGTGATAGCTAATTTTCTACCTGATTTCTGCTTATAGTTATGTTTTAAAGACTGAGGTCAATTTATACAGAAATCACTGTTAAAGGAAAGCTATAGTCCATTTACAGCATGCTTGTTTTCTGGAGTGTGTAAAACATTGAAAAATCTGTTTTAGAAATGTAAGAGTAGAAGCAAAGTTTTCTCAAAGGTTCATTTCTAACTTTTACCAGAGAATACAAGACACAAATATCCAAGTTTTGTAGAACTCTAGGTATTTGTGTCAGAAAAAATCATAACAGACATTTTAGAGTGCAGTTTCAAAAATATGACACTTTCAAGCTTTAAAATACAGACACTCAGTCAACAGTGAAAATTAGGTTTACAAGAGGCAGTTGGATAAACCTTTAATAAGTAAATGCATGACAGTGAATTAAAATAATTTTTGTTCATGTAATGAACAAATATAATGCATTAGTTAATTTTGAAGGAAAAGCATGTAGGTTTATAGCAGTTCCTGTCATAGGTTTTCATTTCTTGTTACTTAACATCATTTTTGCATGTTTTGCAACACCTACAAGTAATCTTCTCAGCTTCTTCATATTTTACTGTTGAGCTCTGGCAAAGTTTTATGACTGCTTCACAGATGCAGGATAGCACAACCTCAAAAATAGTGAAATCTGTCTGGTTGTGGTTAAATCCAAATGTCATACATGAAGGCCCAGGAGACATTCTGCTTCTCACTGTTAATCTTTCAGTATCATCTTTGTGGTACATGGATTATATAAGTGCTCTTGGGGAAAAGTTCCATAACAGAGACCTCCAGCCACCATAATCCCAGATGTGTACTAATACAGAATCTCAGGGTCAAGATGATGAGATTCCAGTGCCTTCTCTGTTAACACTCCTGGAATTGAATTTATTAAATACCTTTGATGTTTTGGATTTGGGGAAAAGAATGATCCTAAACCTTTTAGTCATTTATTTTTCTCTAAGTGATGCTTCTACTATTTTATCTCTTCAGGGAGTTTCGAGGAGCCTTTACCTCTGTGTTAACACATATATGAAGGATCTTACGAAGTCAACCTACAAAAATCTGAATCTAACAGACAATAGTCAAATATCAGTTTCAGTTTTCAGTAGAAGCTATTTGGCTCAACCCAGAAAGAAGTGACAATTTTTAGTAGGAAAACTTCAAACTTAAAGAAGCATATCAGGATTTTAAGCTGAGCTTTGGTTTTGAAGTCAGCATGATATAGAAATCACTTACTTTATCTTCCTGCTTTAATTGCTGACTTCTCTAAAATTCTTTGTACTATAAAAATAGTGTGTAATATACAATTATAACATATTTAAAAATTAAAGTATAGTGATAAATACTGTAAGATTCCTGGTGATGATCTAAAAAAGATTCTGTATGATTATGTATGATGTACCTGTAATTACTGATGTTTAGTTTATTCTTAAATACATATTTTACTCATTCACACCAAAACATAAATGCATTTTATCAGTAGATATGAGATCTAATGATCAAGAAGAAATGAGTGCATTCTAAAAAGATTAACTTCTTTGTTGGTGATACTTGAATAGTTAAATAAATAGCTGCCCAGCTGGCCTGCAGTTTCTCTGGTGTTTGGCTGAGGCCTGTCCAGTAATTCATGTTTTGAAGAGAATCCCATCCCTGACATCTTGTCATAAGGCCCCTGGCATCCCAGTTTTTCTCTTTTCTCTCCTCAAGTGGGGTCTGTGAGGGAGTGAGCTCGTTTACTACAGTTAATTACTACAGTTCATGCAATCCAGGGTAGGAAGGCCTCATAATCTCAGGCTGGGGACCCAGATTTTACCACATGCTTGGGATTTCTTTAAGTGTATGTCTCAAAGACGAGGCCTTTTCATCCAGTTCATTTCCTGAAAAGAGCTGCAAAATTATATTGTAGCACTTCAGATCTCTCTACAGACTGAACTGAACTTAAAACATTGTCAGTTGTGGCATTAGAGTGTCTATTAAATGTTTCAGTCTACATTATAAAGGTATTTTGGACAGATGTTGGGTTGAGACATCCTGGGAGAAAGATCATGACACACGTGTTGACAATGTGGTACTGATGCCAACATCTTCCCACAAGCTATCAGACGCTTGAACGTTCCTTCTGAAAAAGCAGCTGTCACTTTGGGCAAAACAGTTCCTTCCTCTCAGCTGCTCTCTGTGTGTGGTAGGCCTGACTCTGACCCTTGCAAACTAACCTTGAAGCCACCATAATTGTAATGGAAACCTGCCTCTTAGCCTCATTCTGCAACCATTTGGCATTCTCTCACAAAGTTGTCCTAACCCAACTGTGTCAGCTGCCCCCTCAGAAGTGATCCAGACTGCTAGTAACTCAAAGTAGAAGTCTGTCACACATACACTTAGTGCAGTATGTTTCTTAAAAGGCACTTTAATCAGCTGGCATTTTAGTCTGTAGGCCTCTGGGGTCAGGTTGAAAAATTACACTAAGGCTGGACTTACTCTGATATTCTGGGCAGCCTTCTGAATTTTAAGTAACTATCCTCAGAGGGCCAAGCTTTTCAAAAATTATCTTTAAGTCTGCACACAGAATTTTGAGCTCTGTTCAGTTAATAGCACATTGATATGCAGGCTAAAATTGATAAAAATGTAGGGTCAGAATCTCTGAATTTATAGATAAGAGCAATTATTTCAGCTTTCTTTATCTAAGTATCTGGCCTGTAGATTGCTAACTCTTTGACTCTTATTTTACCATAATTCTAATATCTACCTCTGAATTGACTGTTTTGTGTTTTTGGTTTTATAGCTGACTGCCTACTCAAAATTGTGGAATTACTCTGAATCCCATGTTGAAAACGATCCTGTTATAATATGTAATTAGGAAAAGTGGAAGATACAAATCAATTTTTCCAAGCAATGGCATCCGTTTCTTTGTTTCCCATAAGTGCTTACGAAGAAAAAGATAAGATTAACACCCACTTTGTCTAGAGAAAGTAATTTCTGATTTCTGTATTTTATATGCTGTTTCTCCAGTATTTTTTCATTCTCCTGGTGCTCTGCCTTGTCCTGTTACTAATTCTTATCATACAGTGATCCTCACACAATCCAGCCTGTTTTTTACAGATGCTTCTTTTGCTGTGACCTCTTCTATTGCAGAACTATCACTAAACTATCACTGCCCATTCACCTCAACCCACTGATCTCATCCTCTGGTCCTCTCCCTCTTCCTCCTGTCTGAACCTTCCCTTGCCCTGAGACTCTCTAAAACACAGATTGCAGTGGGCATCCAGCCATGGAATGGGACCAGCTCTGGGGCACAAAACAAACCCTACTGCTTTCAGGCAGGGACTGCAACCCATTAGCCATCTGTTCTGCCAGATCATTAGGGATAAAGGCTACCTAGAGGCAGTTTTCAGAAACGCCTTGAGCAACTGTACCTTTCTGGTTTATCCGAAAACTGTCTTGTTGATAGCCTTAGAGGCATGATAGACTGAACCTTCTCTGAGCTGACACCACATTTTGAAAAACTGAAAACAGTTCTCAGTTCACAGCACATCTTACTCAGTTTGACTGGAGTGGTTCTCCTCTGGGAGGGGGTCTTTTTGAGCCAGAAAGGAAGAATGAGCTCAATATATTCCTTGTTCTACCAGCTGCCACCAAATGTATTTATCTTCCCTCCAAGGAACCAAGAGTCCAGATCCATTCATGCTGCACACTCTGATGAGACAGAGTGACAACTTCCATCATAGGTGATGAGGCTGTAGTTCCAGTCTCTCTTTCTTTATCACATTTAACGAAGAATGCCAAAACAAATGTGTTTCACTGTTGTACTTTCAAGAGCAAAATAAAGTTTAGGATGGCTGCATCAGTGAAATCCAGTAGCATGCTGTGTACCTGGACTGCGAGGAAAAGAGATTATCTGGCTTCTCAGATAAATCACAGGTTTTTTCAGAGTGCTCCCACAAGCTGTGGGAAGAAAGTTCAACAACTATTCATCTACTCTGTGTTGGAAAAAAATCTTATAAATGTTGAAATGTGTCCAGCCCTTTACCAGATAGCAAAGAGTTTCTAGAATGCTTCTTTGGTTCCTTCTATGGTCGTGCATCTTATTTTTAGACTGACAACAAACTGTGCCTGGCAGTGACATCTGCGAGCTATTCTTTTTGTGAACTGAATGGTTGCTTTTATACTAGATATGTGATGCATAGTACACCAGTTCTGCTCTTTGACTAGAAGGAGGGCAAGACTTGCTTCATAGGATTTTTTGTTTTTGGTTTTGTTTTTATTTTTATCCTTGTCCTTGTCAAAAATTATTGACTCATTAGAAACTGGGATGTTTTTTGATTGGTATATGAAGTAGATAGCAGTTCTGATTCTTTATGGGGTCATTTGGTGAAAGTTTGCTCCAAATAATGAAAATAAGAAAGTAATGGTAAAGTTTATAATATCAACAACACAGGGAAAAAGAGGATTATACCACTATAAATAATCCCTTACTTCAAATGCATACAAAATTTGATGTTAATACTAGAATCATGCAGTTGTATAGAAGATGTGAAGTTCTGTCTAGAAATCTCTATGTCTTTTGGTATTTAAACAGCCTTTTTGAGAGTTACAGTCCTCTGTGATATCTGATAAGGATAGAGTTCTCCTGTCAGAATATTCTTCTGGATTAGAGATCATTTGAGGATATCTTTGCTGAAGGACAAAAAAAAAAAAGCGAAATGTCATTTCATTGCCTTTCTCTCCCTCTTGGGGATTACATATACAGTTTTTGTGAACGGCAAATGTGTATGTTATCCAACAGATTCAGATGTTGAATAATGACATAATGTGTTACTTGCTTTCATCATGTTACGTGAACCATCTCAATTCTTCACTTAGGTGAAGAATGACCTTTACTTTCTTGTCCTTTCCTTCCCTCTAGAGTTTAACACCAAATTCAATGTCACAGGAAGAAGACAATATTACATCTATGCAAAAATAATCTACTTTATCATATGTCATTCTTAGAAGCATCCCATTTTCATCTTTTTAAAAATTAGATGATGGATTAATAAATTGGTGTTTGTTCCAATTATAACAGAAAAGTGTGACTAAACATACTCATACCCTCCCTGTGATTGAAATTTGCAAATATTCATGAGATTGTACCACTGGTCTGCCAATAGCTATTATCAGCTGATTTTATTTATGCTGAGGTCTTTGGATTTCCTTAGGAAGACTTTGCAATGTCTCTCTGAAAATATCATTAAAATTCTAACATGCTCTGTCTACCTTTTTTTAATTAACTGAACTCTCAAAATTTATATGACATATTATGTCACTGGGTATAAAGTTCATGCACATGTAAGTAGACATGGAGAATGTATGTTGACTTGAGTGTTGCTTATGAAGAGTTACATCTATCTGGAGTCTCACAACTGCTTCCCTAGATATATCTAAGAGAATGACAGGTAATCTAGATCTATTTCATGTGTAGCTTCTGTTCCTGGGTGAGTATACCTCTTCTAAGCAGAGGTCAAAAACCACCTAGGTTTGTCTCTGGGACACACAGTCCAAAGATGCTGCCTGTTTCCTATGTGGCAGCTTTGGAATAGAAAATGAATCTACAGTTAATAATGTCTTTATCTGCACATACAAAGCTGATGGAAAAATATTGCCTCCTTTTGATAGAACCTTGCATAGCCAAAACTAAATACTCTGTTAGAACAAATTGAAAGATTGTATAAAAAGGAGTCACTCAGTGACACTTGCCACACAAATACAAATTTGGAGGTGGTTCTTGTCAATTCAGTTAAGTTTAATAACTGTGAGGGGTCTAACCTTGTTTTTGGATGTTTTACATTCTGAAAATGTCCCTAAACTGAAATGTCCAGATTAGACCTATTGCTTTACCTATCTGGTAAGTTCATATAAAAGTGTTTATCTTTGTAATGACAAGAAAAATTCAGTAGTCACATTAATTATTAAAACAAAAAACAACAACAAAAAAAACACAAAGGACTTGGATATTTTTAATGTCTTCAAATAATGATTCTTCTATGGCTAGAAAGCTGAAAGAGATAAAACCAAAGCTAGTTCCCAAATAAAACTTTTGTACAATAGATTCCAGTATTCCATTAACATTTGTTTGAGATAGAGCTTCTCACAAATTATGTACTGCAAGATTTCTGTCTAAACATATAAATAAGTGTACTTCTGTTTAGTAGTTTTGTAACATATGTTTCTGAAATATACAGAACATGCAAAGGGATGAGAGGGATCTCTTGTCTTCTATATTCAGTATGAAGGATGCCTAATGCGCATTTTCAGCTTTTCTTTGAAGAAGAATACCATCTTGTGGATAGCTTACAGAAAATGTGGTAGTCCATATCTGAAACAGGCAGCTAGGTGACACAGTTTGCCTATTTTAAAATGAGAAAACTTTTTTTTTTTTTTTTTTGTTACCTCCCTGTAAAGTTTTCCTTTAAGGAACATCACTTGATAACCATTGAAAAATCCTACTGAAATTCCATTCAGTGTGAGAAAATTACAGCTGTTACTGTGCAGAAAAGTAAACAATAAAAATAACTTTTATCTCAAATATTGTTTCCTGATTTTCTGTCTCCTGTCTTTTGGGAAAGGTTGGGTTAAGTTATCGCATTGTTTCCGACTAACTTTAGGATCTGTGTTAGTACATTTTATTTTTTATTGAAACCTGGCATGAGTGCTTCTATCTTCTTTTGGGAAAAACAAAACAAAACAAAAAATAAAACAAAGAAAACTTTTTTTTTATTAGAAGTTAAGAATACATTTTTTTTGCAGAGACAGATATTGGTACTTGATTTTACTACTCTACATGGTCTAATTTTAAGTGTGAATAGTCATTTCAAAGTTCTTTGAATCTGCATTGAGTCTGAATTTGCCTTTGTAATGTGCAAGAATTCTGCTTCTATTTCTAGAAGCCTGCTATTGAAGCCAGCCATTCCAGATTTTTTTTCCCAATTAATTACAAAAGAGCTTCTATGTTACAGGAGATTTTCAGAAGAAATATGGAGAAAAAATTATTTAAATAAGAAAAGATTTAGAAAATAGTCAGTATTCTATCATTCAAATAATTTTCCAGGATGTAGGAATACATAAATATTAATACCTGGAGTATTGTGTCTAGTTCTGGGCTCCTCGGTACACAAAAGACAGGGATCTCCTGGAAAGAGTTCAGCAGAGGGCTAGAAAGATGATAAAGGGCATGGAGCACCTCTCTTATGAGGAAAGGCTGAGAGACCTGGGTCTGTTCAGCCTTGAAAAAAGAAGACTCAGAGGGAACCTGATCCACATCTACAAATATCTAAGGTGTGAGAAGCAAAGAGACGAGGCTGGACTCTTCTCAGCAGTGTGTGGTGATAGGACGAGAGGAAATGACCACAAACTGAAGCATAGGAAGTTCCACACAAATGTGTGTGGGAACTTTTTCACAGTGCAGTGATGGAGCAGTGGCACAGCTGCACAGAGAGGTGGTGGAGTCTCCTCTGGAGACGTTCAAGACCCACCTTGATGCCTACCTGTGCAACCTGGGCTAGGGAGCCTGATTTGGCAGGGGCTTTGGATTCAATGATCTCTAGAGGTCCCTTCCAACCCCTACAGTTCTGTGATTTTGTGATTAAAAAGAGTTTGCACTTCAGATCTTTAGACTTTTCTATCATTAAAACTCATTCCTTTGTAGATTCCTATGGAATGTACATTTTAACAAATTAGGTTTTTATCTAGCTGAGTTATTCAAATTATTTCATCCCTTTTATATATATGTACAATTTCTTTTTTCAAAGCACGTTATTGAAATAATTCATAGGGAGACATAAGATACCTAGTGGTAATGAAGGTGTTCAAATACTCCATAAAAAAGGCCACTATTCCTAACTATTAGGAAGGAAATGTCTGTGCTAGAATTGATCACCGGGGGAGAGTGGAGGATATGGTACAACCACAATAACGAGGCTGATAGTGTTGCAGCTGACATTGTTTGCACCCAAAATATAGAAGTTGTCCACAGGTATCTTCGTGCTGATCCTGTCGTCACCTTTATTAATGATACAAGACAAAACAAGAATGGTACTTAGTGGTAAGGCTGTCCTGTGTTCACCATGAGGAAAAAAAAAAAAACAAACCAGAAAAATTCTATCCAGACAGACAGACGTTTTCAACAGCACCCCTTAAACAAAACTTGTCCAATTCCTAGCTGATTCTCAGAGAGGAGAATGGAGGATATATCTTGCATCAGCACAATCACTGTCTGTTAGGAAGACCCATGGTGGACACCTTTCATTGTGGCATAAATGGGAAGATATGTGCTTGAGGAAAAGGATGGAGATGCTCTGAGGATGGCAGGAGTTAGCAGAAGAGTATCAACTAATAGGAACACGCAGTGAGCCTTTTGGTTCAAAATTAGCATGACTGCCTGGCTGCCTGGCTGGCCCAGTACTACTGAGTGGCTAACGAATTTTCCAGGAACAGTTTGAGGCTGTGTTAAAAGAAGAGCATAAGAACAGGGATGTTGCAATCTGCTACTGTTAGCTGTAGGATTTGCAGCACTACCTCAGAAGAAACTGTAGCATATCAGGGAAGGAGTGTTCATGTGTAACCAGCAGGAAACCCAGTTGAAAACTGGTAACCACACATACTGGTAATTATACCTTCCTTTGAAAATGTTGCTCCCCCTGCATGTTCTACCCAATGGCTGTGATCTGAGACAAATCTCATGTTGTGTGGGACTGCAGGAACACAATATGTTCTCTGTGGTGGTGGCTCTTCCATATGTGAACTAGTGTGACACTAGCTGTGCTCCCAGCATGACTGCAGTGCAGGCATCCCTTTGAGATTCCCAGGTAGGACCAGTCTTCAGCAGCTGCCTTAGGAGCTAATTAGCTCAATCCACCCTTTCATATGCGGTTCAGTCACTAGATGATGAAAAATCTTATTTACATATTTTCTGCCTGTGGTTTGTTTTTCTATCAGCCTACAGTTTCTGAAAATATAATATAGTGCCAAGCCTTCCCAGAGTGATGCAGTGTTTGAACTGGTACTACTTAAAGGACTCCAATTTTATACTACAATGACCCAAAGTGGGTCACCTCCCAGTTGTTTTTTTTTTGTTTGTTTGTTTGCTTTAACTGTATTAAGTTGTCACCTTACTTTTTATTGAGTCTTCCAGAAGGAAATGAGCATAGCCTAGTGCACTGGAAGAAGAAATAAAAGCATATCAGAATGATGGAAGTGACTTTTTATTTCTATTGACACTGAAGAGGAGCTGTTCTGTATTTCTTTGTTCTTTGTTTTTATTTTTAAAAGAGAGCGGGTTGGAGATTGAAGGACTTGGTACATTAATATGTTTCTCATTCTTTTGATGACATTAATGCTATGCCTCTATGAAATTCTCTGGGGTCTTAAACTCAGAGGATGGCCATGACAGTCAAGAGGCCATCTGAGTATTTCCTTGCTTTGCAAAACTTTGGGCTTTAATTTCATTTGCATATTTATAACTCTTTTACAATTGTGCATACGCAAATGATATTCCTGCTAAATGCTGGCTATACAGATCTGTGTAGTGTGTTGGCACTCGAATTTGAAAAGGTAAATGTAAAAAGAAGTAGGAAAACACAGGAAATTGTTTTTGTGAGATTTTAAAGCATTCTAAAGTGATCCCAAATCTAAAGCATTACTACCATGGCAGTGTTCCTCATAATCTCTTACATACTATGGCATTCTCACATGACAGTGAGATGCCATTTCCCACAGAAGCTTAACCTTCCATGCATTTGAAAAAAAAATTAAGATAGAAAAGCTCAAAATATCCTCTCTTCCCTTTACTAATCTTCCTCACTTAGTGGAATAGCTACCTCAGTGTCTTGCCTCCTGTGCTATATCAGCAAACAGTGCTTATGATTATGTCACTGGGAAGGAATTGAATCTTGACTTATCCCTTCAGATGAATGCTGCCTCTCTTCAGCATTTTTGTACTTTTCCTGCACAGCTCATAGTGTCATATGCCACTGCCCCTATGACTTTCTGCTGCTTGCAAAGTGACTGTTACAGTTTCGTTGTTGAGTTACTCAGTCTTTCTGGTATGCAGTGTATACTTTCCGCATTTGAGCTAGGGGATCTGATAATTTTTCTGGCTTAGAAGCTAGAAGTGAAAATCTTATCTTTGCCAAAATTTGAGGGCAAATCTGAATGTAGAGCAGCACACATGGCTTGTCTCTGTGACCACCAGCAGCACAATATTTGCAGCTAACTAAACAGAGCAAGCTCATCTGCTGTGAGTCTAAGAGTTGGCCAGAGTAGGACATTCCTGTACAGCTCTTAGCTATGTCTTCTGGACTGGAAGAGCTTTGTTGTCATGTCTGCTGTAGAAAATCCTAGAAATATCTGGTTGTGGAGTTCTTCCTGGTTATCACATACCTTCAAACCAACAGTATAATGGGACATAAGTGGTTTTGCACTGCAACTTGGAAGCAGGTTTGACAGCATCATGCATAAAACCTGTGGATGGGGGACATTCTATGTTTCAGTGCCAATGGATGTGTTCAAACTGAGAGATATGAGGTACACAATTAACCTGAGAATTTCTTGTGTTTTCCAAGTTTATGGTTGAGGCTACCTCACATGAATGACTAATTTCTTAGAAACTAATTTTTACCTTTTAAAATATCTATTGTAGAACATAGTTCCTCAGGAAATCCATTAGTTGATTTTAAATAACAAATGTATTTCTTCATTAAAATAATCTGTCTATAGATTTGCTTAGAATAGGCATAAACATTTCTCTATTAACAGACACTAAGCATTAATTTTTTAATTCATGTATGACTTTCCATAATCTTGTAAATGTACATTCTAATTAACAGTGTAGAAATAAAAAAATTCTGTTAGTCCATGACTTACCATGAAGTGTGATACTTTCCCTATGATGAACTAAAATTAGAAGAAATATAATTAGATCAAAATACTGTCCTGAACACTTAATATGAAGGAGAAAAATATATGTCTGCTTATACATGCACCATTATGATAAATTTATTACAAAAGAACATAAACTATTTATTCTAGGCTGGTTTAGCAATCTTGCTGAGAACATGGCAGGAGTAATTTAAAAGGAGTTCTCTATCAGCTTTATCTGCATTATACATAATGAAAATGTCAAACTGAATCATTAGTATACTAATTTTGGCTCAATAATTCTTTTTGTATTGTGTTATCTATTCTTTTTTTTTTTTTTTTTACAATGATGGGGAATGTATGTAATTGTTGGTTACACTAACAGCTTGTCTGTATAAAAGAAGAGATTTCAAAAATAGCCACCGCTTTCGGTTGTGCAGCCTGAGAAACCTTTCTTCAGTCATCCAAACCAGAAAAAATAAAATGACAGATCTTGTTATCAAATTAGTAGCTGGTCTTTTGACCAAGCTGTGAACAAGTAAGCAACCGTATAACTAAGGGCAAATACTTTGTTTTCAGCCTTATTATATAGGTGCATTATGATTGAGACTTCAAATAAGTGAGCATATAGTACATTATAAGAAGTAATCTTGATTCATTCAGTACAATGATTAGAACAAACTCTCTAAATAATAACATTTAAATATATTTATACATGCTTCCTTTACTTCGTGTTGTCAGAGTATCATTTTGAAGACAGAAATTCTGATTAGATGTTTCCAGTGTCTATTTTTACCATGTGCTAAGAAGTATACATGTGTATGTTAATTCTCATAGACCTTGGAAGAGGAAACAGGATATCAGTCTATAACTGAAACTCAACTGGATATAAGGATGTCAACTCACTGTTTAACTTGAAATTCTGCAATATTGTTATGAAGAACTCAAAGGGAAAAAGACAAGAGGTGAAGACAACTAGATTCTTCTGCATCTATATATAAATAAAGCTTCTGAAAGAGCAGTCTAGGTGTTCAAACATTCAGTTCTAGAATGTGACTCATTCTAGCAAATTTTATGCTTAAAATCAGTACCAAAGAGAGAGCTCTGCATCTTGAAATAGGGATTTCTGGCAGTTTGTGTTGGGGCACTGCAACAGTACCTCTCTAACCAATGAAACAGTAAAAAAAGTCTGAAAACTCATGAGTAGATGAGAATGTGATTTGGTAATACACTGTAATATTAAGATAGTAGTCTAATTTTTTTTTAATATAGATCAATTCATTTGCAGAATTTTGTTTCACTAAAGTCCATAAAAGTCCTAGCTGAGAACTGCAGTAACATCACTCAAAGATTTTGATAACTATGTTCTATATTGATGATCTACTATCTTTTCAAAATATTTGAAATTTAAACCATGTCCTTTTTAGCTTGATATTTGAAAGGTGTATTTCATTAATATACTAAATGTTTATTACACGAGTTTTCAATTATTATTTTTTACAATTACTTCTACATATATTTTATTAGAAATAGATACCATACAGAAGTTTCCCACTGTCAGCACTTAGTTAGGAAGCAGACTTTTATTTTATGAATCACATTATTGATTTTCAGTTACTATCCAATTTTGATGCAATTAGAGAATTGAAAAAATTCCAAGATCTTCCAATCAATTTTTTTTCTAGTTGTGTAACTTTGTAGAATTTTTATGTATGTGCTTTTTTTATTATTGCTGTTTGTTTCTTTGATTATTTGTTTGTTTTCTTTTAAAAAACTAATGAAGCAATGTTCTAGTGTGTGATTTCATTTTGTTATTGTTTGACTTTATTCTTCAAGGTCCTCAGCCTCTCATATCACAGCAAAAATATGCTGCCCTACTTTTTTATGAGGGCAAGGATGTTCCATATTGATTAATTTATAGTCTGCATAAAGTTCCTCCAAAATTTTAAATGAATGTATTATTATCTGTTTAGACTTCTAGAAAATACACTGTGGATAGACACCGCCATCCAGAAAGGACTGCATTTTTTATTGCAGTTTAATTTTTTAATGCCTTTTCAACTTTGAGGAACATTAATTGTAGAAATATACTATGCCACAAGAAATTAAGGTTGACTGTTCAGAATAGCATTTGTCTATTGCTGGATATCTGACATTTCATGGTAAATTCAACTTTATGTGAAAGACCAAGATCGGAATAAGATGAGTGGTGCATATGGTACCCTAATGTGGCAATGTTACCGTATAAAGATAAACTACAGTGTATTTGAAAATTCCAGTGACCTTACTGACCACTACGAGTACAGGAGCAATCAGAGTCTTCGAGCACAGATGTGCCCGAGTATGTTAAGTGGTGTTGTTTTTTTTTTGACTCAGAGGGACACAGAGTGTTGTGGTCTCTCCTTTCTATTGAAGAGCACAGCTGGCCTGCTCAGATCAGAGCATCTGCTGCTTCCTCTGAAATTCTGCTGCTGCAAACCCTTTACCACAAAAGCTCTGTGTTCTGCTGGATTTCCACACCTGCCAGTTGGATATTATAACTGAGAATTATCCCAGTGCAACATAGAAACATCATGGCACAATCTGAAACATCACATTCACAGTTTAAGAATTGAACAAGATCATTTTATGAATATATCTAGAATTAAAAATACAGTTATACAGATGTGTTTCTTCTTGTGTTACAGAAGACAATGAAGAACAGTATGCCCCCCAATGAATTTGCTTTCTCCTTCTTATCTTATGAAATATTAATACTCAGCAATCCAAATCTAAGAGGTAATAAAGGTCAGTATCCTTATACTCAAAGTTAATGGGTCTTTTTCTGTGACATGAGTAGTTAGAAGGAATTTGTGGAATGATCTGGGAGTCAGGAATGGATGGATTCACTTGGGTTTGGTTTCTGTGATTTGGTTGTGACAGAACGTGCTTCTGATATATACTCAGGATTGTAAACTACCAGCCAGGCTGACTTGCGATTGTACTGCATATCTGTGAATTATATAGTCTTGCAAATTGAGATAACTAGAGAATCCATGACAATAGAGGCTGAGCCCTTGGCTTCTTGCACATTCCATGAGGGCTTTGCCAGGAGACTTCAGCTGGTCTCTGCAGGAGACCTGATTTGTGCATCCTGCCATGTTACCAAGCTATAGTTAGCCCAGGCTGCTGTAGTCTTCCTGGTCATACTGATACCAAAAGGATCAATTATCTTGAAGAGATCTGAAAAACATTACTGCAGACTCTGGCTGCTGACCCTTTGGTGCAGTTGGATCATTCAGAATTACCAACACAATCATTTTATCTGAGTCAGCCTCCAAGTGCTCAGTGTTGTTATGAAATCAGCATTTCATAATCCTGGGGAATGCCACACCTGCTTTAGCACAGGCAGCTGGAAGACTTGGTCCTTATTTGTTGCTTGCTCTTCACTGAGTACTTGGAAGAGGTAGTGATTTGACTAGAGCTTTTCCCTGAGAAAAAGGGTTTGAAGACAGTCTCGTTATAGGGAAAAAATGGCTAAGGTAAGAAGGGTAGGAGGAAATTACATGGTGGGGTAGCCCAACTCACTACTAGAAAATTGCTTCCCCTTTGTGGAGACCGAAAGCAAGAAGATAATGTCATGAAACCATTGCATTTTCTGGGTTGGAAGGTTTTTTTGTTGTTTTTTTTTTGTTTGTTTTTTGTTTTACCCCCTCCAGGAGGGCAAAAATGGCTGAATAGATGCTTATTCTGCAGCCTTCTCTAGTACTAACTACAGCAAGGCAGGATTATCTGTGAGCTGGAGCGTTACACGGGAAGGAGAGATCCCTGACCCTATGTGGTTTTCTGAAACTTTTTATAGTGTAATGCTTTCTGCTGATATATCAACTTTTTTAAACTATCAAGACTTCGAGAAGCTCAAGTGTTACTTGTCATTACCTACCCATAGGTTTTAGGTGATGACTGAAAGCTTCCAAAGCAATGCTCAGACTCAGTAATGGACAAACAAATTGCTTGCTACAGTACGTTGTCCTTCCAAAGGATCATTCATTCAGTATCAGTATAACAGATCTTACTCTAGCTTCACACTCTTAGGATAGCAACATAGGGAGCGATATATCTCTTCAGTGTAAACATGAGAACTGTATGCCATCAAACTCTGTGAGGTACCTGAGTCTCTTGAAAAATACAGCCTCTCAGAAGGAATAATTACTGCAGAGGATTCAGTCCAGAGCCATTGAGGTTTTGCAGAGCTGTCCTGCAGAACACTATGTATCATTTCACTGGAGAGCTCAAATTTTTGGCAGTGTAGTGGCCACATGAGGCCTTTCATTCAGGTCACAGAGTCTGCATGACTGACATGAGGAGTAATCTGTCAGAGCACGACTGCCACAGGAAGCCAACTCTGCCAGAGTCCCTGATGGGTCTCAAGCCAGCTGTACAATTTAGGGAGGACTGTCACAAGGTATAACTTTCAAAAGGATCAGTTCTAGATCTCTGACCCACCTTTCTTATCTCTTCTATTTTGGAGACAATATAATTACTTGGATCAAATGTTACCACTGTATATCAGAAATTGACTGAGACATTTAGATTTTTTTTCTGATATATGTATAGTGTCTGAATCCATTTGGGGTTTTGACCATTTTTTCCCCCTTTCTAGTACATTGCATCTGATAAAGAAGTTACAGTAAGTTAATAACTGTACTACGGACCAGATAGTCTTTTTCAGAGTGGAACAAAAAAGGACAGGCAGTCAGTCAATATTTTTCAGGTGGAAAAAGTATTTGCTGACATCACTGTAATACCAAGTCATGGAAAATAATCTTTTTTTTATACGTTTACAGTAGAAGAAATATCTGTATATTAACAATGAAAAATATCTCTCTTTAGAACTTTATTTACTAGCTTCAGCCTTGTGCCATCCATAAAAAGTGTCCCAGTTCTTAAAATTCCTACAGACACATCACTATTCATTAAGAAAGAAATGAATTTATTCATTAACAATAAAGTAAATGATCTTAAACTGGAAAAACATCAGATTTTTATATCTCAAGTCCCTACGTTAAATGACTTTGTTATCATGAAGAAGGCAAAAAGAAGGCTGATGTCTTAAGAAGACGTAAAACAAAATTTGACTGGAGCTTTGAAAGTTTCATGAAAGCAATTGACATTCTTTTTTGAATGATGCCAAATCTAAGAATTTTTCAAGCTGCTTTAATGAAAGCTGTGATCATTGTTTTACATTATGTATTCAGTAACAGTAGTGGAATATAGTGTATTAGAATGAATAACTGAAAGCTGGAAGAGACAGTTATGCAGCTTGCAAATGTGTTATGAAAGTACTTAATCTGAAGCAAACACAATTGTATATGCTCTTATTATGTACCTTTTGAGATTTAGCTTTGGCAGAGTATGCTAGGGAACATTCTAAGATATTGAACCAAATTGAGTACATTGCCTCAATTCATCCACATTTCAAGTAGATATGCCTTGTGGTTTTTTTTAAGAAAACTTTTCCCAGTGAATGCAGAAACTGTCATTGAGGTACACCGTGCTACCACTTCTTTTAGGCAAATAGCTACATCCTGAATGGCAATTTATTTTTTCCCTCTGAGTTTGCTTAATGATCTTATTCATAGAGAGATAATTTGTCACAGTGTGAGGCTGCCTGCTCCTGAAGAACTCAGCAGGGGCTGGGAGCTACTGCCTCTCTCAGGTCACTCTGTGCGAGGCAACAGCTTGTATGCCGGTAGGAACTCGCTCACACCCACCCCTCTCCCTAAGAAATACCACTCCCCTATTCCCTCTGTCATATTTTCTTTTTCAGTACTAGGCAGCATCTCAAAAATACCCCCAAAATAGTAAAATTTCTTCTATACAGTGATGTCTCCACCCAAATATGGATTTTTGTAAGTGGAAAGAGTGTTCTTCCAGAATACACAAAGTTCTTTGACATGTGAATCTATATCCATCAACAGCTATAATAAATATAAAGGAAGAGGACAGTTTAGTGTCGGCCTAGAAGTCAGAAGTGATTACTTCTGTTACTGAACCAAGGAAGTTTGCAACTTGTCCATAAAATCTAAAATATTAACAAACAAACAAATAGTTTTCAGCATCTTTCCAGTTGTCTGTCTTTCATATCTAGAGGTAGTGACTGTGCACTTTTGTGGCTATGAAATGATGCTTTCTGACATCAGTGTTGCTTGGCTTACCTATATGTTCTCTTAAATCCTTAAATTCCTCTGATTATTATTTTACAGCTCTATATCTGTGGCTATTTTAAATAGATGGGAACTATAGAACTTGTTTTGTTTGTTTGTTTTTCAGCCAGAGGTACCGGAATATTATTAAAGGATTATGTGAATGTTTTCTCCATCAGTATAGAATAAATTGAACTTGAGTCCGTGGTTCATTTTATAAAATGGATACTATGTTTATTTAGTATTGCCTAATGACTTTGGAGCATAATACAAGCATAATAGTTTATTAGGAAAAGCTACAATAAGGTGTGAAATGAAAAACTGAAGAGTCTAGTTAGGAAAAACAAAACAGCTCTCAATCTCTTCGGCCTTGTGCATACATTTGGAATTCAACACAGTTGTGTAATCCTTCACCTTCTTCACTTTCTTTAATTAGCCTGTGTATTTACTGAAGTCCTCAGCAAGAAGCTATTGCTAAAGTGTAGAGAAATATGTTACTGCCTTAGCAATAGGTTATAAAATTTTGCTCTTTAAAATTATACTTCAGTGACACTGTGCCTTTAAATTTCCTAAAAAATGCTAATTTGGTTGGAAATGACCCAGACATTCATAGACAGAGATACAGAGGGACTGAGTGGTGGACATTTTTTTGAAAAAAAGGAAACAAATTCTTTTAGACCTATGGCTTCACTTGAAGTAGTATTGCTTTGTTAAGATGAACGGGTTCAATGACGTTGAAAACAAGGTTATATAAACTCTGCAGTAATCCTTGCTTTTCTTCATGTCCTTGTCACCAGTGCCATGCAGGAGCCATGTGTGTCAAACACTTTATAGTTTCCTATCTACTGATACTTTGTGCCTTCCATACTTGAACTATGGATTGAATCCTTTGTCTTGAACCCTATTCTTCCCTCGTGTCTTACAAGATTGGTATAACATGAAATTAGATAGAAACACAACCTTTTTGAGTGAGGGAAGAGCAAGAAAGAGGTAAAATCTATTGTTTATACTGTTCCACACTGAAGTTGTCAATAGTTTTTTGTTGTAGTACAGTTTTATGTAAAACTCCCAAAAACTATGGTTCTGCTTCCTCCCACAGCATGAAATAAGTGGCAAATTAACTATTTTTATAGCACTGAGTTGGTGGAGAGAGTGTCTTTTACTCTACTATTTGAAGACATTTTGTCAACAGTTAATAATCTAGATACTTTTTAACTTACTGATTAAAATTGCATGTTCATTTCTCTACATCACAAGATTTGTGCCCCAAAATGGAAAATTACCCATGTATATTCAAGTTCATTGAATATATTGAATATATCTATTCAAGATCCATTATAGATCACAAACAAATATATGTCCATATATTTTTATGTGGAAAGTGAAATTCTAACAGTAATTATTTCAGCATAGTTTTACACAATTAAATTTAACAGTAATGGTCCAAAAGAGAAGGCATAGTAAGTAAAGAAAACTTAGGAAACATTAGAATCTAAGTTTATCTTAATTCTGGTAGTAGTGCAGATCAATTTAGATAATTAGGAGTGAACTAAGTCCATCTACTTTTTCATCTCTGTCAGAATTATTTACTCATGTTCCAGACAATTACATTTATACAATTCCATTGCAATCCTAATCTAATGACAGTGGGTTGACCCAGCATTCTGAGGTTTAATTTTGTCTACAGAATCTTTATTACTGGTGATGATATGTGAAAAGGAAAGAGCTCAATTTGGTTTTCACAAGTAAGATTTTTTGTTTGATTTTGGATACTTTGGAACAAATTCAAACAAAATGATATCCTTCTAATCTAGTAACAGATGAAATATATGAGTCCCTTAAAAATACTAAATTGAGCATCTATTCAGAAATTAATTTTCAAAAAGTGTAATCAGTTAAACTCCAGGTGATGCAGAGTTTGTGTTAGAGAAGTGATTATTAAATACTTACTTAAATGGATAGGTTAGATTAAACAAAGCATCATTGACCTAATGTTACCCTGTTATTCACTATACTTAGTGATAAGACCTCAAGTGATAATTGGATACACAATGAATTACTTGTGATGATCATTTTTTCTAAGAAAAGATGAATTCATTTTCCTGAGGAAGTTACCAACCCTTAAACCAAAGCTGAAGCTAAACTCTACTGAGTTTGAATCACCATATTTTTCTTAACGCAGTAAATTGGACCACCAGCTAAGAAATGCCTTTATCTACTCAGACAACACTGTGATCAACATTGATGACAGGTGGGATTTTGTTAGACTTTCACTGTCCTCTTCAAACAAAGTGTTCCTGAGAACAAAGCGCTGCACTACTTGCACAGTCACCAGATTTCTGAAGAAAAAAAAATATATGTATATATATATATATATATATATATATATATATATATATATATACTGTCTAACTGCATAGTGCTCATTAGGGTAGGCAAAGATGCACATGATAAACTAAAATGTTGAAATCCTGCTTATTACTTAAATAAATGTATCCTCTGGAAACTCTGAGCCAAGATGGATAACAAATTTCTCAAACTCTACTAATTTGTAAAGCATTTCCATCAGCAACTTCTTCTGTCCCTAAGCAGTAGGAGTTCTGTTTACTGACCCCACGTCTCTGTTCTTGAAGGTCACTCATCATTTTTTGTTGCTTGTTATCTCTTCCCATAGATGCTGATTTAATTCTGCTTCTTATTGATTTGCATACCAGGTCTCTACTTTCTACAGTTTGATGTGATTCATTATGTACTCTCTTCCCTGTTTTCCTCCTAATCCCTCTTTCCCTGTATTCATATTCATTCCTACTCTTTAACCAGTGTATTTCTGCTGTCCCCTTTCCTCATGCTGAGATTAATCTCTACATTACTCACACACCTAGAGCTTTGGTCCCCACTGCCAGCCATGCTGGGTCTCCTTTTTTTTTTTTTTTTTTTTTTTTTTTCTGTTTTCTGAAAGGTGCTATTTTTACCTGAGTTCGGATGTTCTCTTTTCTGTGGATCTGGCAGCTCCTTTCCACTCTCTCCTTTTTGCAGTTTTATTTTCCCCTCATTCAGAGCGTCAGCCTATGAAAACCTATTGGGAGATATATTGCTGCAAATTGTTAGTTTATATTATTCTATTCTTTGATCTGCACACAATTATAAAGATGTTTGTAGCTTCTTAGGTAAATAGAAGGCAAGGATTTAATACCTTATATATGTATTTTTTCTTTTAATTTCCACTTCCCCTGAAAAATTAGTGTACTTCTGCCATTTTAATACTATCCAGAATTTAGAATATTGATCACATAAGGTATGCAAGACTGTTATGAACAAAAAAATTTATCAGGTTGAATAAAGGACCTTATAAGCATGGTCAGTCAGTGCACAAAGGTAAATCTTGCTGTCTGAATTCATGAGTGGGTGGTAGCAAGTACTTTGAATAAAAAAAAAAAGAAAAAAAAATCTAATTTCCTATAGATAATTATGCTTATCCACTGAAGCTTACTTCTCATAGGTTTATTTATGAGGCTTGTGCAGATTACCTTCTAACTCTTTGTGGGAACACGTCTTTCCATTCATTGATGCCATTTCCCTAGTGATATATTACTCTGGAAGTAACACCTTCTCTTTATTTGCATGGAAAATATAACTGATACAAAGAGCACAATAAGACTTTGATAGAGCAAACAGTGTTTTCCAGCATGATCACCATTAACCAATTTGTGTGGATGATGGATAGAGATGCTCTGTGTTTTGAGGTGTGAAAGCTGTGCATGGCTTTCTGGAACATGGTTTAGCTTTCATGTTGCTGTTGTTACTGCAGTAATGCACTACCCACTGCTTCATCCACTAACATCCACTGTTTGATCTCAATAAATGTTCAGTAAGGATTAGTGAATGTCAGTGGGTGCCATTTTTCCAAGTCAGACTGCCTCTCTGCTTCCACCTGTCACATGGCAACAACATGTAATAAAACACTGGCAAGTAGATTCAAGCACTACTGCCGTACCATGAACATCTGTTCCTGACAGTATAGGCCAACATGATAACATAGGAGGCATTACTTTCAGAGAAGCTCTCATAATAGGTTTCAGATTAATCTCACCTAACTTTCAGCATCTCAATTAGATGGCCCTTATAGTCAAAAGAAAGAAAGATACATTTTTAGTGTATGATACATGTGACCCGTTTCTAATATCTACTTCAGGAATAGATGAGACATGCCATACAAGTAACTATTTCTCTCCATTAATTACGAAGAAAGCATAGAGGGACTAAATCAAATGTAAACTTATTGTGTTTATACTTATTCAAGTTAAGAATCTCAATTTACTGATTCAAATTAATTAAAGGCATTCACTTATTTGCAGAGCAGACATACAGATCATCTTATCATGTAATCCTTAACTTGAGAATATATATTTTCTCATAATTTGTTGATGATTGCAGTTTATATATTTCCACACAAATAACCAGTACCTTCTGAGATAGCATACTGTTGTGGAAAGACTGAGAAAGAGTGACAGGATAAGAAAGACAAACAATTGCAGTATGAATTGCTTGAAATTCAAAGTATTATTTATATTGCAAACTTTTGAACAAAATTTAATACAACAAAGCTGAAATAGTTTCCAGTGACTTTTACTAAAACAAGCAGTCCTTCAAATAGAAAAAAAAAAAAGAAAAAAAAGAAGAAAAAAATTATCTGACAATTTATTTTCTTAGACCAGGTTTACCCCTAAAACATTTTGCTGACATTGCTGGGATAATGAAGGGTGAGATATTTTCACCATCATGTTCGACATAAGATAGCAGCTCCCTGGATGTATAAATGCTTGTAAAACAGAGAAAAGGAAAAAAAAGACATTTTGCAAGTGTAGTATATTCTTTTCCAGGAATGAAACACCTGCTATCTCTATTGTTAAGATTTGCCAACATAACTGTAGCATACAGCTTTATCAGCAAACCCTTGTAAATCTATTGAAGATCTTGACCTGTGGGAGAATCTGACCTTATATTCTTGATTTTGTTGACCTCATAAATTACCTCCAGTGAACAACTTTTTTCTTAAGTGACCACTTGAAAAATATCCCCATGTGATCTCTGGAGCAAGTTCATTTGACCTTTTTTTGAAGACTTTTTTGCTATACAGCCAATTTACACTTGTCCCTTGAGTGGTCACTTATCAGATATGTATATTAGTTCAGTAAAGGTGTGCTGAATATGTGCCTTTTTTTCCTGAATTCCTCTCTTTATTTCTGCTGAACAGTATGAACCCACTTCATAATTTCTAGCATATTGTGTTTTCTCATTATATACGACCTGAACGTATATGTTATACAGAGCTTTTATCTATTCCTAGTCAATGAATGGGAGAAGGTCAATTGAACATCAGAAAAAATGCCATGTTTAATTCTTGATGGTATTTAGTTCAAGAATATGGTAGGATTTGCATATCTGAGAAATTTGTTTAATATTTCCAGGGCAATACCTGGTTCTGTAAGCTTCTATAAAGTTTGCAAAAGTTCTTAATAGCATGCAGGGAGGAAGATACATGGTACTGTGTGCCCTGGACAGGAGGTGGCTCAGTATCTCTCACAGCAGTACATATCTTACACTGTTTTGAATACATCTGCTTTGAATACAGTCAGAGTGCATTGTGGTTGTTGGGCATTACTTTCTCATCAGCTTAGGGAAAATACAGCAGTATAAGTATGGACAGCGTTTAAAATTATGTGTACTGGTGTAAGTCCTAAAATCTCTCATTTTTATAATTCTGCTGTTTTTATTTTATTTTCAATTTAAATGGAAAATAGAAAACTATGAGACAAACCCCAAACTCAACCATTCTTACTCCATTATGAGAGAATTCATACAAGAAGTTATACCAGTGGTATTCATGTTGTAAGTAAAAAAGATTGGTGCTTCACAGCACAGACAAGACCTTAGAGATGATCATCTACTAGCTCACCAAACCTCTACTGCTTTTCTGAATATGGCAAAACTCTGCTGCCTTGCTCAGGGTGATCCTGATTTTTACCCTTAGCCAGTTTATCTCTCTACTGAGATATAGTAAGAAACTGACCAAACAAGATAAGTTATTGCAAACAGTGTTTTTCTGGCACTTGAGGCTCTTTAATTATCCAGGACACCAATGAGAACAACAGTAGGTAGACCTTTCTCATTTTTCTTTATACTTCTTTCTGGGCAAGAATGGGGTGAATAACAGGTAGCAAGAGTCAAGATTCAGATAGCAGCTCAGGATTTTTCCTTAAAATATATTTATAAACTTTAGACTGCAGAGAAATAAAACAGCAGCCATGTCCTTGCAGCAGTGAAAACTTCACAGTGCTTGCTGCTCCATGCTTTTCAGTGTCCCTTCAAGTGACGTGATGGGTGCAGTCCCTAGCCAGCTTCCAAAGCAGAGTGACATAGGCTATTGAAACAACTTGCACTACTAGTCTAAGTGAGCTGATTTCACCAACAGTGATGAAAAAGCAGTTGTATCTAGCTTCACAATTGGAGCAGAATCTTTGGCCAAAGACGAAGCAAGAAGAAAGAGGGTGTCCAGGTAGCTCTTCAGATGACTTCTCTAGTGCATTTTATGACTGAGGTGTGAACCAGTTCTGTTTCCTTTGTCTAGCGCTTCATAAATACGGCACATCCAAAATACATTTGTGAAGAGAGGTCCATCCTACACATCATTTAGGGAAGTATTAAAAAATAAAAAAATAAGCTAGTCTTAACCTCTTTACCACCAAGCAAGTTGGTCTACAGTCATGGGAAGTAGGAGAGCAATCTTCCAGTGGCTCATCTGATATGAATTACTGCTTTAGTTAATCACTTAGCTAGGATTCCTGAGGAATCAGATACCCATTCATATTGCTCTGATCTACAAGAAAAGATTATAGGAGGAGCTGGTCTAAAGTATCTTATCAGCACCAATCAGACACTGATTATGCTGGATTTAAGACCATACTGCTACTGTCCTTGTTTCCTTTATAGTAATTGCTCTTCTTCTATTTGACGGCAATCAAATGCCTGCAGTGACTTTAAAATGTTTGCTAAGAGATTACTTACAAATAGCTCACTTATCTTTTTTGAAAAGATCCAAATATATCACAAAATGATTGCCTCATCCATCTACTGCTGAAATAGTTGGTGAAATCAGCAGTGTCTCTCTGTTCTACTTTCATCCCTTTTATACAAGTTAAGTTTTTGAAAAAAGGCAAATCTACCTGCAACTGCTAGATTTCATTCTTGGACAGCAATTTAAGTTACCCAGAATAGAGTAAAGAACACTGCAAAATACTATAATAGTTCTAATATACTTGTATAATATTATATTTTTCAGTCACTACCCCACTACAAATTATATGAAATACAAATTAGAGCCACCAGGGTAAGCCCAATCATGAGTGAGAAAACCCAGAAGTACTTTAGCTGTGCATCCACAGCATACATTCTAGCCATAGAGTTCGGGTAAAACAGTGGTGTTGAGATAACTTCTTCCCCAATACATGTATATCTGCAATTATGCAGAAGATCTCCCTGCCTGAGGTAGCATGACTTCAAAATCCCTCTTCAAATAACTTTCATCCTTTGGACTGAATTTCAGTGTCATTGGCCTAGAAGCTTCCGTCTTGGTAGATCAGAAACAGTTGAGCTTTTCTGTAGATTCAGTGATCTCAGACTTTGCTTGCTCCATTAGAACGGCAATAGAAAAACAATCACATTCCTGTGTTGTGCTTGATCAAAAATAAATCCTCTGTTGAAAATAAAAATAATTTGGAGATGCTGTTCTGGGCAATGTATGCTTGAGAAAGTTTTACTCATGTTTTGAGAATTATTGACCCAAAGTGATTATATACAATTTGTTTCCTCTTACATTTAGGGATTTCAGTCATATAACATGGCTTAACTGTTGCATAAGGACCAGATATGCTCAACCAGGAATTGAACTCAGTGGTCCTTGTGGTTCTCTTCCAACTTGGGGGTATTCTATGATTTTGATTCGGATCAATTCCACAGATTTAACTAGCTCTTTACAGCAAGACACTCAGCTGTAATATGGGTGATCTGATAGACTGAAGCCCCATAGAAAGCTGTTTCTTTATTTTAGAAATAAATTACTGCCATTGTTCAGACTTGGAATTTTTTTGGGGGGGTTTCAGTAATTTAAAGGCAAACTATTCAGTTATTCTAATATTTTAATATTTAATTAGAAGGAATTTTACATAAGTAACAAATGCCTCCTTTATCTTCTTTTACTAATGATCAGTCAAAATTTTGCATTTTTGATTGGGTGCTAGTTATTCGCTGTTTGAAATTTTCACTTAGTTTTGACTGCAACCATGAATAAAATAAACTTAATTGATTTTGATTGTAGTAAGCATTTATATGTATGACATGACTATCACAGATCAGGCATATACTTGTTCCCAAGGCAGAACTTGTTGAAACACTAAGGTGTTGATAGAACCATTTTATCCTTTTTGACTGGCTTTTATTAGGAGACAGTGCTTTTGCCTTTTCCCCTGTCTAGCTAGTGAGTTTCCTGCTCAGTGAATTTATAGGAGATCCAAGAACTCAAAAAACTCTAAAGGCAGTCAGAAGTCCAGCTTTGAATAGAATATTCAACTGGAAACCTGTAGTTCAGGAAAGAATCTCCTGCCTTCCTGTTTTTTAAAAAGACAAAAAGGTAACTTTCAGACACTCCAGATGTTTATCTGTACTATCCAAGGTATTTACTTTAATGAGAATATTCTTGCAGGTTCCTATGGGTTTCTTGTTCTTATGGTCATGTTTAACCACAGTATTTTACAACTTCTGTGAAGTGTGCAATAGACTTGTCAAGAAACTAAGTCTATTTCAGCAAACTGCCTATTCTAACATTTTTAATTTACATCTGAGTCTTAAAAAGAATTTAAACATTAGCTCATATTAAGTGAATTCTGGAAACTTGAAGTCACACAGACTTCAAAACTGCTCTGCTTGGGGACAAACTGAAGAGATTTCACTCTTTGCAGTGTTTCAACACTGTATGTATTGATTCCAAGCAACCTGAGCTTTGGAGCCATATGAAGACCCAGTTTTAAAATGCATATTGTTGATTAGAATGGTCATTTCAATTTGGTGGCAGAATGAACAATACTGGATGTTATCCAAACCCTTAAAACTGTTTATAGTTGCCCTCCTCCAACAGATGGCCACTGTGTTCATTTTATGGGAGAGTTTATTCTGTGCAGCTGACTGCATTGCTGGCTTACTAGAGGTGCTACAGTTGGAAAAGCCATTTCTGCAAGCAAATGACATGATGGTGTAATTTATACAAATGGTTATCAACAAGCAGTCAAACCAATGTAATGAAAGAATGAGTTTCTAGCAACTCGAGGAAAGAGTTGAATTCAAAGAGGGAAGTTTATTACCAGTTGCTCTTTCACTGATGGCCAATTGATTTTGTATTATAATATATTGGTAATTGTTGACAGAAAAACATGTACACGCATACATGTTTCCATTTCTCTTAATGGTACCACAATGTTAGATTGCAGCATGAATGAAAAACTGACGTGTTTCAAAGCCTTGGCAGTTCTCATTGACCTTCAGAAGAAATGAAATGCTCTGTTGGCTAGGGAAACAATTGAGTTGAAACCAGTCAGGCGCAGTAAACTCAGAGATAGTCTTTCCAAATTAAAAGCTGTTAGTAGCAGTTCAAAACAAGGAAAAGAGTGAGAATGTATGATCTTGTTGCAAGGTGATTTTATGTGCATGTTAGAACAGGGATGGGAAAAAAAGCACAGTTGATATCTAAAGAAATTCCCACTAACTTGAAAAATTTGGAGATTTGATTGAACATTAGCATCTAAAGGTAACTGATATATGAAAATAGACTGTGAAAACAGTTACCTGTTAAATTTAGGCTACTGACCTTTTAGCGCATTAGGAAATGAAATAAATCTCTGGCTACAAGTAGTAAATCTGCTACAGTCAAAATGCTTTCCAAGTGCTTCTAGGTATAGAATTTTTAAGTCAAGAGCAGTACACATCTGGAATAACCTTTTAATATTTCAATTATTCCTGAATATTACGAACCCAATCCTGCACTGTTGCATATCAAAAGTTCCTGTTAATGTCAACGGGTATTTCAGAGGATAAGGAAGAAAAGGTCAGGCTTTAAATCATCCAGCAATGTCATCATAAATTAGTGGTTATTTACAAACTGATGAAGAGCCCAGATTAATTGGTAATAAATTTCCTCATATTTCAAGTGTTATTCACATGTTGTTTAGTGTTAAGATGTACAATGTTTATTTCTTCATCTCACAGGCAGCACAGTGTGGGAGCCAGCTACTGCTGTAAATTCCAGTCTATATTTCAAAGTTCTGCTGTATTAAGTATGTCAAGATGCATCTAAAAATCTTAAACAAATTTAAATGGTTAGCAGGGATTCAACACAATTATACAAGGAGGAGTCTGTATGCAAAACTTAGTTGCAGAATTAGGTATTATAACTCTGTTGTGCCTTGCTCTCACAGAGGAAATAAAGGATTCATCTCTTCTGTCAGCACAGCCGTAGCAAGAATTTAATTCAAGGCAGATAATGGTTTGGTCTTCTTTCTGCCCATTTAAGATTTTTCCTATGGGTGATATGAGTGCTTCTGCAGTTTTAAAGAAAAAGAGTGTATTGATCGAGTGTTTTGGGGGAAGAAATTATATATCTTCTACCCTTGGGTATTTTTCTAGCTCTAATGTCAATTATTATTTCTTCTGTAAACAGAAATTTTATAATATAACCCATACAGCATCAATTCATCTGTAAATGTAAATCTCATTACAAAGGTGACAAAGGATTTATTTTTCATATGATTGGGATTAAGCATTAACTGGCCAAAAATAGACTTCTCCAGAAATTCTTGGGAACTCTTCTCATGGAAGTTCATAAGAGTTATTGATGAATAACATCTTTATAGACCAGAGTTGAGAAGAGAAAGCTGTCTCACTGCAGTATGAGATAAAGCTTATTTTTATCAATTCCAGCCTTGGTTGCATCCTTGTTAAAGGAATTGGAAAGCAGTATGGAAGGGAACATTACAGCTCTGTTAGCTGAAGCTCCCTTGCTTTACCAGGTCAGCATTATTTCCTAACCAGAGGAACCCTTCCCTGGCCTTCTGTTTGGATGAAGCAGTGGATGATCTTTCTCTTCCAACCAGGTATTGACAGATTTTAAAGGGCGGATGATCACCTTTTAATAAGAGAAATCTATTTAGGGAGTTCTATCCTGAGCAGAGTTTTGTATATCAACAGGTAACAATTATCCAATTATGAGATCATTTTTGTAGGCCATTTTTCCCTTTTAGTATCCAAGAAATATAACCAGTCATGCTTGACTTCTACTCTAACATACTAAGTACGCTTTCCCTTCCCCAAAATTAGTATTCAAGGCATATGCTTTTATCCTACTCATAGGAATACTTCTCCACAGACAACTCTACTGTGAGATTTTCAGAGAAGAGCATGATAGCATGTAGGAAGTGAATTTATACAGAAATGTCTTAGCAAATCCAGAAGGCTGAAATTAGCAGATTCCCTTCAATTCTGAGATCACAATAGCATTTGAAATGAAAATGAGAGGTCAGGCTCCATGCACACTGGTTGCTCAAAAATAAATAGATAAATAAATAGAAAAATAAAGTGCAGGGATTTGAATTCAGTCTCGTGGTTGCCTGCTCCTAAGCTTAATGACACTAAGGATAATAAAAACAGCCATTTGTATCCTGAAATGTACCTTTACTGTCCAGACAGCATCACTTAAGGTGCCATCCTAGGCTAGACCAGCTGCCTTCTACCAAGGCCTTGTTAAATTTTCACTAAGATGATGTGCATAAAAGTATTTGTATTCTACAGCATTAATTTGGGGGGGGAATTAAATAGGAAAAAATCCCACCTTTCTCTTTCATATTTTTAATTGAGTAACAGCCTGCTTAAAAACAACTTCTTCATTTACTTTACTAAATTACAAAACCTATTTGTGAAGCTGTTTTATTTGGTCTTTCTTTGGAGTTTGACTTACAGGATGCCCACAGAAAACTTGAATACAAAATAATCATGCATTTGCTCTCTCAGCATATTGCTAGTGTTCAGATCTCTATACAGCTTATTTGGCTCTCTGCATAATGCCCTGTTTGGCGAAGATATTGAGATAGTGTGTTCCAGTTATATAGAGTGCTCTGGGAGTTCAGTGAAGGACAGAATGGGAGTATCTGGAAGGCTGCTGTGATAATAGTTGACCTTGCATGCAGCAATCAAAGACATAAATAAGCTGCAAGAGGTACAGAGAAAATGAAAAACGGAGGGGGCTTATAATAGTGAGTGCACCAGAAAGTAAAAAAATTAAAATCTTTCACATTGACTACAGTCATACTGTGTTCCTTTCACTTGAAGCTAATTTTCACAGGAATCAAAGAAGAATTATTTCATCCTAGCCTTACCTTCTGTTATTGCTTTTTGTCTCTAGTATTCTTCTCATCTTTTATTCTTTATTTTTCATCTTTCTACTTTTAAGTTTTTGGGGACATTTTTGAAGCTGAATATATCAAGATACTTGCATGTTTGCCTGTCCAAATTTATAGTCTCTGTTTTATTACATTTTAGATTTCCAAGTGTTGGTTTGGATATATAATTACAGAGAAAGCAAGTGTTTTATCTGTAAGTGTTTGAAGTATGAGAGAAAGAAATGACTGTCTGCTGAGGGTAATGTGTCAGATTTATTGGAGAAAATATTTACAGATGTGAGGACTTCACAAATAGTTGGCTTAGTAGTTAATATATTTTCTATTCAATTATCAAATCACTACTAAGTACACATGATTTGCAATAAGAAAGAGAGGTAACACTGACCATGTTATTTAATGCCTGTTAGGCATGTAGGCAACTATTTTGCTTAAGAGTACGGGGTATAGACAATAAAAGAAGTCTGCGTAGACCTAAGTCAATACAAATTAAAATTTCACTAAATGTTCAAAAGAATGTTTATCTAAATGCACGTGTCAAGTATCCATATTTTTTTCTAACAGTGAGAATTTCAAAACTACTGGTAGAAGTTGACAAAAGTTTTCTGGAAAAAACAACGCATACGTAATAGTCCCCATGCCTTCTGAGTGTCCACCTTGAAATATCCATCTAAGTCCCAATTACTGTGAAGTCCTGAGCATAGACCTGATAGAATTGTGTGTCAATTAGTACAAACAAAAGTTTAAGTACATAAATTTCTTGAGTTTGAAAATCTGGATTTGGCCAAAATAGTCAGTCTAAAATTCCTGATAACTTAATTCTCATGTAAAAGAGAACATGTTTTCTGCTTTGTTGGAATATGTAACTCAAACGTTTCACGGAGTTCTGATCTGTGGTCAGAAGTTTAAATTTAGTCCAGGCCTTAGCAGCCTTGAGAAGTAGATGTTTCTGCAATGTTAAGTGTATTATAATCTTCAGTAGCTTTCTACAGAGGATCTCCAGTATCATTAATACTGATGCTGTCTTTGTTCTTGTACGTGTACAGTAAGTGAGGTAGACAAAGTATACAGCCCATGCTCCAACAGGACATTAAATACAAGTTCTATGCCTTTAAATATACTCCCTTTACGAATTTATTTATTGATGTAATTGCCTTATTTTTATAATGATGTTTATTAATTTAGAGTGAAATCCTTCCATGTACACATTGTAAATGTCCTTTTGGAATCCCAGCAGAAGCAGCTGCACATTTTATTATTTAAAACTGCTCTACTTCTTGAAGCTTCCCTGCTGTCCTTTGTGAATTCATGCCCTGTCTATTGCATTCTTTTTTTTTTCATGGAGATAAGGTGTCCCCTTGCTCTTTCTGGTCTGGAAATGAGAAATCACTAGTGGAAAATCAAGAAGCTCAATAAAAATCAAGGTTCTTTTCTTTGACGTGTTGCAGACTGTATGTTATTTGCTTTGGAAAGTAAAGCATGACTGCTCTCATTCAGCACTGGAAGACGGAACATGAAATTCCTGTTAAGACACGAGCCAGTGAATTATGATGAAATATTTGGTAGAATTTAGCCTAAAAAACTGGAGGAGCAGGAAAGCTTCATTTATTTCCTTTATTAATGTTAAACAAAGAGTACCAGTCCAAGCAAAAAACAAACAATAACAAACAAACAACATCAACAACAAAAAAAACCACAGCATATTCAATCAAGACCAATCCTTCATTTTAAAGAAAGAGAACAAAATGATTCTGCATTCTCTCCTGCTGTCATCCAGAAACTTTCTTCAAAGCTTCCTACATCTTTCTTAGAGTCACCCCTGTCTACTGCTTGTTCTCCCACTGAGCCTTCTTTTCCATGATTATATTTCTTCCAGGTATTCTTTGCAGCTCAGATATGACCTTTGCAGCTCTGGCTCATGATAGAAGAGAGCTAATTTATTTATTTTTCATTTCTATTTGCTTAAGCTCTGTTTCTGTTTTAGATGCAGTAGTTAAAAGCTTAAATTTTCCTGAATCCAAAATGAGCAGTGGGCAGCATCTGAAAGTGTTCTAAATATGAAAAGAAAATTGAATTCAACATCTAACAGCTCTAATTAATTTTTTGTTCAGTGCCTTTGTTGTTTATTTTAATATCAATATTTTATTAGGCATTGAAAAAAAAAAAAACCCTGCAGTTCTAAGTAAAATGCAAATTCACTTTTGTCGCTTTAAATAAAAAATGCAAATTACTTCTTCCAACTTATCTGCTCAAAAAGAGAACACAGCACTAAGAGAGGAAAAGAATTCTTTCCACCATCTGCACTTCCTTTTCTAGCCTAGGCTGCACAAGAAAGTTGGATAGATATAAAAGGATTAATTAAATCGACCCTTCTAAACAGGTGAAAATCTGCCTGTGGACACCATTTTCATTTTAATAGTGTATTTTATAGGTCATCTGGCACCAGATTTATGAATGAAATCAGCTTTGCACTGACACAAAACCATGGCCCTACTAACACAGAGGTCAAGGCACAAACCAAATCACAGTAACTTCAGGCAAAGGAAAGAATTCATATTTGCCATTCTTTGGTACAGTGAGGGTGCCTCTCACTTCAAAAAACCTGCTTCATGACTCTAAAGAGTTTTAATATCTTTAGAATGAGAATATTATCTCTTGCCAAAAAATAATGTATTCACATGCTTGAAGATGGAAGGCATGTTTGTTGTACAGCTACAGAGGCAATTTTAGTTTAACAGGAAGACACAGATCTATGCTTAAATTGTATAAAACACTACTGAATTGTATTATTTTACTGACAAAGTGAAACTTGCATTATACCAACGTACTCTACTCATAGAAAATACTTAGATATACTCTTTAATGTCTATGTAGGTGTCTATCACAGTATAACTATCAGCTTTGACGTATTGGCAAGTGACCAGGTAATAATATGTTACAAGGCATCAGTGGCTCCATGATGACTGTACATTGTTCATGCTTCATTTCTTCATGATAAATGTGAAGTGCCCTCTTCAGTAAGGAGGGTAAGCTTCTTGACATGTACAGAGGATGCTGCAGAGTAAGATTATTTGTAGGAACATCAGAGCAGCTGATTCATAGAACTACATTTTTGTGTAAAATTTTATGCTATATTGAAATCCAATATAAGTTAAATCAGTGCAATTTTATCCAGCAGGCAGGACATTAAGATTACTGCATTAGTATAAAGTGGAACTAGTACTAGTACAATCTATGATTTCAAAATTCACTTAGTGTAAGAAAACATATATTAGATCAATCCTATACGGAATGGGGATAAGGTACACCAATCTAAGGACAAATTTACATTAAAGGTTTTACCAGTGAGACATACTAGCCAGAAACCTGATGATGAACACTCTGGTTGACAGAACTATAGCAGTAAAAGCATCTAAAAGCATATAAAGAATCAATTAAGACAAGAATATCAAGCTTCTGCCAGCAGCAGTCAACATTCAAATGCATTTCTGGTCAGCCTAAATTTAATACCCCTAAGTGAAACAGTATGAAGGCAGAAATGCTTGTTCAAAATCCACGAAAAAAATATTTTGATAGAATGTTATTCTGTAAAAAGAGCTTGAGCTTAAGCTTTACCTGCAAAGAAAGCTGTTTTATCCGAACATTCTATTACTGTACTACAAAGGAGTGGCTGGTATAATTCTATCAGTGCAGACTTTATCACCAAGCCTGTTAAGTGCAGCCAGGCTCTCAAGATAACTTGTTGTAGAAGGAGTAAAGGTGTTCTGGAATAAAGTATACTCTCTGGAGTACAGTTTTTCTAATTCAAGTTGTCTTCTCAAGAGAAGTATTTTGCTTGTATTCCAGAACAAAGTACTTCTATACTAGTCCTGAACTTAGACATTTTTTTACTGCTTAAGTGGTCTTACTAGGGCTTGTACCAAGTATATACTTAAATCTTAACTAAAATGATGAAGTACTAATTGCAACACTTCTATAAAATTGTATTTAAAAGGTCTCTGTATAGATCAGATATTTTTTCCTTGCAAATTCTGACTGAGTTTTATTACAGATAGCACTACATTGTTCTGTTCTGGTATTGGTGGCTAGCTACCTGTGTAACACAGTCTATTTGTAACCTGTTATTTACTGGAATAAGATCTTGTCTTGATGAGACCTGAGAAAGGACCTGGAGCTTCTGATCTCTGCTGAATTTCCTTTCCTGAGATCATAATCACGTTCATTTTTCTAAGAAATCCAAATTTCTGTCAAAATTCTCTACAAGGCAGATTTTGTGCATGTATACGTAGTTAGGGAAGACTTTTTAGTATATTTTTCTAAAAGAGTAATTTCATTTGGTTGCTGCAGAGCATGTTCAAAGCAAACTTATCTCTTCAGATGAAGACTTAATTTAGAGTTTTGGCAAGAACTTTCACTTCTGTGTATTTCATCCTCATTTCTATCCAAGATTTATCACCTACAGTTTTCATGCACATTTTTTCTCACGACTCCTGACCTTCATTTTTCCTGGACTAGACGACGACTGAGTGTAAGCTAACAAAATTGTTTTACAAGTGACTTTTACTCAGTTTTTCTGGAAGATGAGCTACCTTCTTTCAGGTTGCTCTTCAGAATTGAATAAATTTGAGAAATCTTTTCAGTGGAGTAGACAGGCAGGGGCCTTGTATTTATTCTGTGTCTTTTAAAATTGTCCCCTGGCTAATCCTGAAACAGGACTCATACCTCACAGTGCAGAGAAATCTTGTATAAACATGGAAATATGTACTGACTTGTGCTGTGTAAACATTCCTTCGTGATTCCATGAGCAGTGTAGGGATAGGTATGTGAAAAAGACTGATCACAGAAAAGAGTTCATTATGCAGTTTCAGTTTACTGGTCTGTAATAGCTAGCATGCTATTTATAGTCTACTTCTAAAACCCCAAGAAAAAATGACAAATAATCCCAAACTTACATTGGCCAACATTTCACTAGGAAGAAGTTTCATTTCATATTGTGTAAGGTAAAAGAACAGTGTGTTTTACAAATAATGTACAAATACATGGTACAGTTAATAAGTAACTTCAGAGAGGAAAACCATGAATGATGCTATAATGATACTCTGGGAAAGTAATTAAGCTAAGAATAGTAGCAATAATAAGTTTGAAAAGGTTAAGCAAATAATATTATCTATTTTTGAAGTTTCTTTATTCTATTATAATAATTATTAATAATAGTAATAATAATTCTAATAATTCCAGTAATAATAATAAAGCCCTGAAGCCACTACCAATAAGTCTATAGAACAGACAGAACTGAAGCTGTTGGTTTAAACATTAATGCTCCACTTTTAGCAAGATTGTTAACAACTGTCCCAGTTTAGCATGTGAATTTCTACTTGGTGAGGTTTTGAGATTCCTTGCTCAAAACATATTTAATATAAGAACAACAAAAACAAACAAAAGCATCAAGAGCAAAATAAAACAAAAAACAACAAAACCAAAACCTTCCCTGAAAATTTTAATTGTAATAGCAGCTAAATTTGTTGAATACTGTATCCATTGTTGACAGTGCACTCATTCTTCCACATTCTCCACACGTCCTTCCTAAAGAAAGCACTACTTATAGAACAAAATAAAAGTAAAAAATTTCTAAGTTCAGGACTTAATTTAGTCAAAGTATTAGACTGTGAATGGGCAAATTGATTACGCTTAATGAGATATGATATTCTAGAGGTCAAACTAGTTGATCAAATGATCTTTCTGGCTTTAAATTGTCAGAAATCAATGACACATAAGGAAGCAGTGATAGTAAAATAAGTTAAACATACTTTCCATAAAACAATGAAGAATTTTCATGTTCTCTTCAGAATCCTCTTATTCAAGAAGAAGATACAGGCTACTTAAAAACTTATATGAGAATTAAATGGTATAATTTTTTAATTCAAGTTTCATAGAATTTGACTGCAGAATATTTTATGTGAGCGCACTTAAAGGTAGAATACAACCCTTAATCTCCTCAGAATGTGTTAAACAGTTCAGAGAGTTTAATGGTATATTTTTCCCTCAGCAATTTTGGCTCAGCCAAATGCTTAACATGGTTTTTGGTCACACAAATCAATTTTTTACTAATGGTAATGTGGAGAGACAAATGCCCTATAATTACAGGGCATTGTGACATTAATCTTGGGAAAAACCAAGATGTCACTAATAGCAAGACTTTTGGCAGGCTACATCAGCTAGGATTTATTTTATTTTATTGTTTTGTTTTTTTTTCTGAACCTACTGTCTATTATATCAGACTTTGGAATCCTTTTACTCCAATGTCTGTAAATGTGTGAAAATATAATGGCAATACAACTTGTTTAAAGCAAAGGCAGGTTCTTATGAATTGCAGAGCAGAAGATATTACATAGAAACTGGAGAACTAGAGAGCTATAAGTTAAGCAAATCCTATGTGCATACTACAGTCATTTTTATGATATATTTAATTGAAAGAAAATGTTTTTTCTGGTTTATAGAAAAGACATATTTAGAAATGCAAACTATTTAGAAACTATTTAGAAATGCAAAATGTTTGAATAACTTCACAATGTCAAATTGTTTCTGAGGCAGCAGGTAGCTTTTAATATACCTCCCTACTCTATTGCAAGGTTTATACTGTTCAGACAATTGAAATAGGGCCCAGGGGAACAAACTGAATTGTTAACAGGTTAAAGACAGTGCTTCCTCATGAGTACTATTTCTCAGCTGTATGAAGAACAAATATTAACCAGCAGATGAGCTCAATAATGTTTTAAGCCTCAGCAAGCCTGCATTGTTTCTCCATTATTTGGGGCCTCTCATTACGCTGAGTAGTGTTGCTGCTATCATGCAAAGTCCAGATAATGTGTATTTGGTCATCACTTTATTTATTTTTTAATATGTATTTATTTATTTATTTGTACTGATGCACAATTCTGTTAATGACCAGAAAAGTTCAGTTTTGGTTTAAGTAATTTGGCTTCTGTATATTACTCAAATGTGTATTGCTCCTGAAACTTTCTTAAGTATTCAAAGAAACATCAAGAGACCAGATCTGCTCCACTTGCAAAATAAGTCATATTTTTATATTTTACATAACCAAAGTATATTGGTTTAAATTTTGTCATCAGGGGAAACAGTTAAGGTGGAAAAGGATTCACCTTTCAAACAAGGCAGTATTCTGTGCCTCATAATCTCCTTCATATCAACCAATACTGTTATAAGTGTATGTGTTGAAGTTCAAACTGATTTAAGTTCTCTTGGTTTTAAGATGAAGTAGGTGTTATTTATGACTTTGCTATCCCTTTGCTGAAGGAATCTTCATGGAGATACAGGACCAATTAAATGGTACTCTAGAGCATATTTTTGCAAATTCAGATAATTATGTAAAAATCTTTAATTTGAAAATGTAGACGTAACCAAATACTGGAAACATTTCAGATAGTTCAGTTCAATACACTTTACTGACTGGTAGTAAACTAGGCTATAGCATACCAATTTCCAAGCTCAGATAAGCTATGCATGTTCTGACAAGCTTATGTTTAGTCTTCAAAACTTAAGTGAAGAAGACCTCACGGCCCCCCTAAGCTGTCTGTTCCATCGCCTGTCTACACTTTTCACAAGTCTAAACTGATGCCTGAGTTAAGGCTGTAGTTTCTTCATGCTCCTATTCTGTCAGTAGCACATCACGTGTAAGATATGTCCCTATTCTCCACAAGTGGCTGTGCATTCCTGACTTCCTTTGAGACGTGATGGTGTGATGGTTGCTTACACAAGTTCAGCATTTTTTTTCTTTGACTATAAATTAGACTGGTGAATACTTTTTCAATTAAAGGCAGGACTTTCCCCCCAGCCCCCTTCTGGACTTAATTTCACAAGTCCAGTCGAGTGCACAGCCCCATAGTGCTGAATCAGCATCACTGAGAGGAGTGAAATCTCCAGGGGAGTATAGGAACTAATGGCTAAAAACAGAGAGAGCGAATAGGATTTGGTCTATATTAAATGGCATGGTTAATGTTAAACCACAGTTTGCAGGCCCTTCATTACAATGAGCCTACTGCTTGCTTCTCTGTTCCCAGTGGATTCCTGATCAGAAGCTAAATTACAGATGAATCACTGTAACTGCATAGCTATCATTAAAGTGGTGGTTCCTAAGCTCTCTGACTGTTCTGCTGTTCCTCTTTCCTGCCTCCTTGTCAGCTGCTTCTTTCCCTGCCACCTCTCCCTTAAAAGCTCTGGTGCACCTCCAGCCCTCACAGCAGTCTCATTCAGTGCACTAATCTGGCAGAAAATCACTTGCACTTTTTGCAGAACTAATGAGCTGCACTAATTCAGCAAACCATCAGAGGAACAGAAGCCAGTGAGTCAGCAGCCTAGCAGGGGCAGGATTTGAAAGCTATATTCTAGCTGAATGCAGCTGCCCTATCAGCAACATCTTGAACTTCCTTATACCATCAGCAATACTAAGATATGATTGATTCCCTGCAATAAGTAAGCCTGTGTCAATGATGTTGTTTTAGCTGTAGGGACTTTTACAAACAAAACCTGAAGAATTGCAAAGCTATGACTGCTGGGGTTGTTATAGAGTTTAGTCACATTTCATTCTCATTTCTCTGACTAGACTCATTGACTTCAAGTAACTCAGCATAGCTAGTTAAGTACGGACACTGGCTAAAAAAGGAATAGAGATAGGGTCATTAATTTAATCAATAGAATTGCACTAAAAAAAAAAGAAGAGGGAAAGAGGAAATGTAAAGCATGAACATCACTGTCTGAAGCAAAATATTGGACAAAACTGGTTTCATTTCTCTCTCTGAGGAATAGAGTTTGAGCTCAAGTCTGTTCCTAGGACACAGGTCAGTGTCACCTGTCTATTAACTTTGGATCTAGGTAGGTGTCCTCATCCTCTTCAATTCACCTGTGCGGGAAGTACAAGTCATTGAGGGGAAAGAAGAATCAAGAAGTGATAACCCACAGTGTAACTAGGCTGTCTTGCCATAAGGATGCCTTAACAAGGTACTATTGAACTCTAATGCTGGAACTTTTATGCAGTCTATTGAATTGTAAATAGGAATAGTACTATAGAGACAAGTTGAAACCCTTCTCCCTCAGCTCCCTTCTTCTTTTCTCCAATTTTTATCTTCTTTTTTATTTTCTTCAGTACATTTTTTAAAGGTGTTTTTCTACATTCCTGAACATCTGGAAGCTTAGCCTTTGTCCTAGTGCTTAAGTAAATTAGTTCTAGTCAACATGCTGCAAATGCAAATATCAGAAAATATGTGTAACTTAGGTATGGTCTTGCATGATTGATTAATGAAGTGATTTTTTTTCCTATTATTTGGCTTCAAGGTGCTGACAATGTCAACAATTAAAGGTTATGATCATGATATATATAGCTTTTACATTTCTCCCTAAATCTGTTTTGTTTGGGCAAAGTAGATCATACATACGAAAAGTACTATTTAGCTATTGTGACTCATTTACCATTTCTCTCCTTCTAAGTTTTTGCTACAATTAAATTGCATGTTGAGCTAGCTGTAATATTAGAGTTTCTGCCTTCTCTAGGACTTATTATTCAGTCAACAAGATTTAGAAATACTTAGCTTGTTGAAATCTTGAGGCTGTCAATGTTTTTGCTTAATTGACAGAAAAATGACTGTGCTTTTCTATTGCAATATAATGTTTTGTAATAAAGAAATTAAAAAAGAAAAATGAATAAGCGGTTTCAAGTCCAGATATAGATTCTCTTTGAATAGTTTATAGTGGAACAAAAAAAAAGTTTCTCTAGTGTATGAGTAGTTCATTTAGCATCCATTTGTTGGTTTATAGTTTTCTGAATCAAAGTTCAGCCCTGCTTAGGATTCTTACTCAACTCTGACTAAATTCAAAGGTTGAATTTTATCATTAAAATGGCCTGCTCATAGAGCAATTAACTGTTCCATCAGTTTAATTACATTTAAATGACCAAATATAGGAGGGATCGTACTGGAAATAACTTTGTTTTCCTTAATAATGAGTATGTATATTTTCAAGATTTACTCTTTGATACAAGTGTATATCACTTTTGCTTCTTTAATTGTTCTTGAAGACAGATGTTCCTTTCACAGCTGCAGAGTAACAAGAATTCCTTCTTCCTAGTTGTAGTTCTAGGACTGCTGAAAAAAAAAGTACAGAAGTAAACTATAATCATTCTGATTGCTTACTAAGAAAAGTGAATTCCTACTAAAACTGCAAACACAGAACACTGGAACATTAGTTAAAATCTAGCATAATATACTGGCTAATACATACTATATGAACACATGATCTTTTTAGAGAATATTGAACTGGTATACAGCATTTGATAAGCAGGTTTCCTGAAGGCTACCTGTCAGTATATAAAAGGTTGGTTAGAACACTTTTTCATAACCTTTCTTATCTGACTAGATTCTTCTAAAATAATGCAGGTCCAGCTTTATGTAAAGTTCAAGGTGAAAAGTGTAATTTTAAGAAAATATTTAGTCATTTGATATTCATATAATGATATTTTCATACATAAAAATATCTGGAAAAAATCCTTGAATACTCTCTTCTAAGACTAATCAACAGATAATTATTCTGAGTCTACAAATAGAGCAGTAGCTTAACTTATCTGTCATTTTAAGCCTGTAGCATGATATATAGCATTTATTATTTTTGGTACAGTAAACAATTTTAAAAGCTGATTCAGATAGTGTTTAATGCATCTGTCCAGACTGCTTTGTGAATACTAATAAATTTGAATTCAAAAATCTAATACCTACTACAAGGTTGGTTTGATGTATAACTTATATTGTCATGCTGACTTTGTGCCCACGTATGAAAAAGAGAAGAGAGGTTAAAGAGAAGCGTCATTCATAATTGCCCACTAGATTTTAGAAACAAAAAAGAGAAAGGTGGAAAGCTGCTCCACTGCAGAGCAACTTCAGTAATCTATGTGGTCATGAAAACTTTCAAGAACTTTGTCATTTTTCTTTTTAATGGAAGTTGATACTTGCTCCTTTAAAGTAAAAGCCAAGATCAGTTCTGAACAGAAAAAATAAGGAAAGCAGAGGTAGATAAAATTTGAATATTGAAAAAGGGCTGAAAGCTGGAGAAAATATTTGTAGATTCATTTGTAGTCCATTTTAACCTTATGTTTCTTGTATTCAGTGTAATACAGACACTAGTTTCTGCTTAGAAAGGAGTGAATTCTGTATACCCTGATGAAATCTCCAACTGTACTTTTTTACAGGTTGAAGTAAGAAGATTTTTCTGAGGTTAAGGGTTTATCTTTAAAAGAGTTTTGCTCTCTTCCCTCTATGTTCAAATCATACAGATTCCCTTTTGCAATAATAATCCCTGTGCTGCGCATAAGATAGTTGTTCAAGTAGGCAGAACACAGACAGCTGCTTACTTTACAAGCAGTGCGGACCAAGGAGAGAGGGGACAAGTTCCTGTGTTGTGGTGACACAGAACAGAGTTGATTTTTATCTGTGTGACTGTGAGGACGTGCCTGGGGTTGTTCCTCCCCAGGTGCAGTACTCTCCACTTCTCTCTGCTGAACTTCATGAGGCTCTTTTCAGCCCACTTGTCCAGTCTGTCAAGGTTCTTCTGGATGGCTACACAGTCCTCTGAGTCAGCAACTCCCTGTAGTTTTACCCATGAATGTGCAGGGTGTGCGCTCTACTCTGTTGTCCAGACTGTTAATGAAAATGTTACCTAATCCAAAGACTCATAGTAACTTAAAATTCAATTCTCAGCTCTGGCTTCTCCTGAAATTTTAGTTGGTAACAACTGTCTCACACGTGACAACTTTGCATCTGTCCTTAAAAAACAAAAGACTTTAGAATTTATCTATACCTTGTCAAGAAATTCCATCTTCAGGATACCAGTTGTTGCTACTATCTTGTTAGGTTGTAGATAAAACACATAAAAATCGCCAAATATCTAATTGTTTTTCTGAGAATTCTCATCATAACTTATGATGACTATATTTAACCTGTCAGATTTAAAATAAGATAAAAAAGGTCACTCTGAAAGTAATGCTTCCTATTTATTTCCATGGAAACTACAATGGATACAAAATGCACAGTAACACTAATAGAGCAAATTCTCAGCTATAAAACACTGTTTTTCAACATGGTCAGCACCACTGACTGCACATTTACACAAGTGTTGAGCCAGCATGCTGCATCTGTAAAAATCTGCATGAGTGGAGGGGACCTGCAGTTGCCACTGCTGAAACACACCACCCACCAACTCATTATGCTCACATCCACTATCTTCTCTCCATAAATATTCAGCAAGTGTTGATGAAAATCAGTGGGTGCAATTTTCTCCACATGAAGGAATTCAGTGACTCACCTTTTTCTTCTTATGCACTTCTGTGTCAGACACCATTTTGTCAGGCTGTTCCTCTGCTGCCATCTGTTACACAGCAACAAAATACAATGGAATGTTGGTGGGAAGATTCAGTCACTACTTCTATACCACCAACATCTGCTTCTGTCTCTGTGGGCCAACATGATAAAATAGGAGGTGTTATTTTCGGAACAACTTTGTAGTGCTTTAAGAACTCAACACTAAGTCTAGTAACACTGATTTATCTTTTTAGTGATATGATAACTACCTAGCTGACTTTGGATCTTCTGATTAAATAAATTGTTCTGATTATCTCAGAGTTTGGAAGATTGTGTGTCAATCAAATACAAATATAATCAAATGTAAAGCCCATAAAAGTTTGATATAAAACTGCTGAAATTTTTGTCTAATTGAAAAAAGCATGAGAACATTTTAACTATAAAGTATATTAAAGTCAAATTGCAGGCTCTTTTTCTGTAACTCTGAGTATAACATTTTGATTATATTGTCTCAGAAATGAAATAATACAGCAGGGCAGAAAAACAATGTTTTCTGAGGAAGACCTAACCAATGGTAGAATAAAAAAAAGTGTAAGTGAAAGGAAGTAAAAAAGGAAGTAAAAAATCTAGAGCTGTTGAAAAGCTCTGAAATATAATAGGAAATTCAGCTATATACTCCTCTTCCAGGTAATTACTTGCAGACTGGATTCAATGTGTCTCCTGAAGGAGGATGTGTGGTTGTGTGGAGGATGCTAGTAGGAGGAACTTAGTTTGTATGATCTGAGATGAAATTCCATGAGAAGTGAGGCAGGAATAGCAAAGAAGAAAACTTTATGAAGGGAGTGAAAAGAATTTTAAAATTAAAGGATTAAGAGGTCTAAGGATCAAAAACCTGAAAATAAACTGGAAACACCTGCAAAAAACTACACAAATTAGGAAAGAAAAAACTAATGAGAATAAAGGTTCATACCAGGAATGTGAAGGATGTTAATGGATAAGCCCATTGAGAAAATGAGATACGTAAAATTAAGTTGCAAAAAAAATTGCAGAAAAAAATACAGAAATAAAGAACAAAAGCTAGAAACCTCACTACAAGAAAAAACATGATTTAGCAGATATACTTATGAATTTATGTGACAAAAAACATTGTGTGGTTATAGATTGTAAGTGTACACTAGTATATTTTGATGCCTTCCTATTATTTTTAAATTTACCAGCCATAAACTAATGAAAAACCAGGTGATGAAAATTTGAAATATTTACCTCATAATTTTGAGTACTTATGGAAGACGTATGGAACTGGGAGCCTAGCAGGTTGGTATCTTTTTCTTACAAAAGGGAGAAGAATGGAATTAAACAAATGAAATTAAAGTTGCTGCCATTTGGGTTCAGATTCTACAGATGAAAATAAATCTAGTAATTTATAAATCCCAGGCTGATAAGAGAAGGATGGGAAGAATTCAGTACCAATTTATAAAGACTATTCTAATTATAATTTTTCTGTAAATTATGAATTCTCTGTAAGAGGAAAACTGTGGTAAAGGTTGTGATGTGATCTCCCATGACGGTATCAAAAATGAGAGTTCTTTTCCTATAGAGCCATTATAAAGTTTTATGAAATGTGCAAGTGCATCTATGAAATGTGCAAGTGCACAATTTGACTTTTTTTTTGAAATTGTGAAATAAATACTTCACAAGCATAGTCTTAAAAAAGAAGTTATTATCAAATTTATAGCTGAAGTTAGGTGAAAACTACATAAGTAGATTAAATTAGTCTGTTTGGTATTTGCGTGATTTCGGAAGTTATCCAATTCAAACTAAGGACATATATACACATATATACATATTTTAACCACACATCCATGGATTTTCACAACTATGTAGCTGAAGTTGATTGTCTCCTAAAGTACCTTGCACTGACATCTTGGAAACCTCTATTCTTTATAATCTAACTGCTCCTATCAATCAAGCTAGACAAGTTTCAATTGAATTTATCAGAATTAAGTTTTTTATTGTTTGTGTGTACTTCCTCTATGGGATATGCTGACATATTTGATGACTGAAGTGAAAGAATAACATCTTGAGTCAAACTGGCAGAATATTCCTTCCATAACTTGAAAGTTAACTCTAGTAAGAATTATTAATTAGAGGTACATTTTCCTCTCTCTTCCTTTTCCCCTTAACTTTATGTCTGCAGTTCTTAGGGGGGAAGGAAAGGCAACAATCAAACAAGTTAAAAAAAAAAAAGTGAGACTGAATGCCTTCTTTATGTCTTTATCACTTGGATACTCATTCATAAACAGTATTCACTCTACCACCTCACTCATTAAACTTGTAGTAAATATTAAGATAAATCACAGTTCATGTTAAAGGCAGACTATTCTTTTACTTATGTCAGCAGGAGCTGCAGAAAAAGAAATGGGACAGAAAAGTAAGATAAAACTAATGAAAATATATTTGACTTCCTTGTTCATCTTGTTTATTCACTGCAACATATTTAATTTGGTATACACAAATGAGATTTTAATTACATTACCTGTAGCCTAAAACAATAAGCATTTATTTTAATTTGTTAAAGGGTAAACTACATTTTGCTGTCTGGCTGGTCTGTTATCTAATTTTTTTGTAAATATCGACAGAAAGAATTCTGTCTACTTACTTTCTTCTTCAGTGTTAATCTCCTCTAACATGAATGTATGTAAAAGAATATTAATCTTTTAATCTGTTTTTCAAAACCTAGTGTATGGTCAGGATCTATTCTGTAGATGAGATTTCAGTTTTCTAAGTTAAAAAAAATAAATTTTTGTCAGTTTAGTTTCCATAAGATTGCAAAAAATATGCAAATCATAGGTTATTTTACAACAGTAAGTATTCCAGATTTATATTAAAATATAAATCAGTAATTCTGAATCAAATGGCATATTTACTTCAGTGAAGGACAGTGGAGCCAGGCCAGTGGAGTATTGCAGACTCTATCTCTCCATTCTTGGTTTCTACAAAGACAATTGTTCTAAAAAGCAATTGGTGATAACAGCATTCATAATACAGAAAGAACATACAAGGTTGTCATAGCATTTGAACCACACATTTGTAATAGGAAAATTATTGGAAGTCTCAGCATAGTAGTAATACACCAAACACTATAAAGATACAATGTTCTTGAATTATACAGAAAAGAAATATACAGAAGAGAAGCTTAAAAAGCATTTTCTCTGAAAGACAAGGGAAGAGCAGAAGCCTCATATTCTACAGCAATTTAACAGGCAGTATAATTCTGTGAATTGTTTGATTCAGGCACTCCAAATGTGAGCAAAAGTGTTGCTATGAATTTAGTAGATGACTAGGCCTTTATCCAACAGAAGTGTAGAAGAATACTTGCAAACTTCCAGCCCGTGGATAAGACCTTAGAAGCAACTGAGTGATTCATCAAATTTCACAAACCACCGTTCTGCTAGTGCAATCCAGTTGATACCAGTTAGACTCCTCTCATTCTTAAATAGTCAATATTCTTATTGTTACAGATCTTTCTTTACCTGGTGTATTTAATTTTGAGATAGTAAGAGGAAAGAGAGCCTTTTTTTTTTTTTTTCCTTAGGAAGGTCATCATTATAGTCTTCTGGAAGTACTGTATGAACCATTTTTCTTGGAAAGTATTGGCTTTATGTCTGAGATGTCTGATACTCTTTTGATCTTTCTTCTTCTCTTTTCTTAATCACTGAAGAAGTGGAAATCGAATGTGTTTTCAAGTCTTCCATTTTTGGTAAAGTTGCATAGCTGTTACAATATCCTTTGAAAACAAGACACTTGTCCTTCACAGGGCACAGGAAATCTTTTATCCTCTTGATATTTAAACAAAATGCATAGAGATTATTCAGCCACATTAGGAGAAAAGCAACCTCCCAAGTTGTCTGCTTTAAATAATCATCAGTTTCCAGCTAAATCTGATTGTTGCACTCTATGTTACATTAAGTTCTGTAAAATTCTACATTCAAAACACTTTATTTTCTAGTGTATTTGCTTTCTAGATAAATGATGGAATCTGTATGTGCTACTACATCTGTTGGAATTATAAAAAGTTCACAGCTCTGAATCCAAGACAGAGAAAAATGCCTAAGACAGGAACCCTAACTTAAGGGATCGGACAACGAATTAAGTCAAATAATACTTACGTTGTCCTATTTCTCAGTTTGTAACAGGAGAAAGAATGTTTTTATTTCACTTAAAACCACACTTAAAGTAGATTCAAAGAGACTAAAAGTGTAATTTTGTATTTTTGGATTTGAACTACCCTATTATTAAAACATACATATTAAAAATCCCAAAGCAACAAAAAATTATTAGAAAATGTAGAAAAAAACAAGACTTCCATCCTCCACTGAGGAATCTAGTTGCCCACACGTTTTACAAAGGGTCAAAAATCCCAAATGCTTTGAAGTCTAGAATACCACAGATATTATGTTCAGACTAGTATCATTCTCATCAGCTCTTCTCTTCACAACTTACTCTTCTGATGTAGCACAGAACACTTTTCATGTAGTGTTTATAAACATTGGCACTAGTGACGATGTTAAAGAGCAGACTGACCCAGTATGCTCTGGCCAAGACTCAGAACATCTCAAAATGCTCTTAGGCAGGTATGCCCTACTCCAGAGATTACACATTATTGTACATATGAGCCAATCTTTAACAGTGTTTCAGAGTCAGGAAACTATACAAACTGAATCAAATTTTTGTGTACTGGGGTCAATGACAAATCAACTGCTCCTTGTTTTTCTGCTTGTGTATTTCTGTAGTAATGTATTACAGTCTTGAATAATGATACTTTTTTAATGAACAACTTGTATAACGGATATAAAGCTCTTTATGTGTTGAATCCTTACTCTAATATAAAAATATATCCAATGTAGTTAATCAAGTTTATAAGCACAAGTATGAATTCAGAGTGTCAGAAACAAATAAGGAAATAACTTTTTTTTCTTATGAAAATATACTAATTTAAAACTTCTAATATAACTCACAGATTCTTCATGTATTTTAGCTGTATTTTCTTTATGGAGAGCCTTGAGGTGAAGTTTAGTCCAGCCTGCTGTTCAGTACCCTCTGTGGAAGACCAAGTTCAGGTTCACTTAGTCTTTTTATATCAGAGTTTGGATAACATAAGTTTGTATGTGTTGAGGTGTTTTTAATGATTTCCTATCTCAACAGATGAGGACAGATCATTTAATTTTGAAGAGACTTATACTCAGTTTTCTGTTCTAGATGGACAGTGAAGATGATGATGCTGACTATCTGGTGTTAGCATTGATAATACTTGAGGTTCAAATACAAACTGATAAGATAAAACCCCAGTTCTCCAATTGTGGCAAAGTCTGACACAGAACATGGTGACCACCGGAGTTACAGATCTGTTTTTCTCACATTGATCCAGGGAAAGATTTGAATCTGCTTACTGAATCTAATGCCAGCTGTCTGCAGAACCCCTGGGACAAACATGCCAGATGGAGGTTCCCAGAACAGTATAACCATGTCCCTTCCCTGCCAATATGTTTTTTATACCAGTGGGACTAGAGTAAAGCACTTGAGCTAACCCTGTCACAGGGGAACTCCTTAGCTGGGGCTTTCCTCTTTGTCCAAAAGATGTAATGGAAAGAAAGGAATATACATACATATATATGAAGTCAGTCAATACATCACTGCATGTTTCTGCAATGTTTAGATAATCAAAACTGTTGTAAATAATACTGCAACTAGTACTGCAAAGCTATTTCCCTTAGCATTTTATCATAATTTTGTCATTTTCCTTAGCATTGTATAATAATTTCACTATGTTTTCTCTAAGTAGTATGTTTTCCAAAATATAAGACTCTAGTAGAGTCTCAGTAGCATAGCCTATGATTTGATTGCTTTTTTAATACTTCATATGTCATTTTGCCGAGGGCTTATCTTTCTGAATTCCAAAATGGTTGCACTTGAATTGTATGATTTCCAGTCCATCAGTCAGAGGACTGTGTAAATTTGGCTTTTTTTTTAACATCTCTTCACACGTACGTACCTAACTTTTAAAAGCAGTGGAGAACTAGCATAGGGAAAAAGGTAGGGACAGACATGTCTCTATAATGCTACTCAACAAATAGTGCAAGATGCTTATCATAGGTATAATTTGGTCTTATTTAATTGAGAGGGCTGTTAACAAATCCAGGCCTAAGTCAGTGGTTAAAATACTTCATACAAGCTTAACTCTATTCTGACCTTCTGAGATCTTTGCTTTCCATGCTTCTTGAAGGTCTTTTATAAGTTTGCAGCTCTTTGGAAGGCATAGATGTTGTTTCTTTTTGTCCCTCGCATGGGTGCATGGGAAAAGTAGTCTAATAGCAAAATGAGAGCCTGATATTCACCCATGTAGAAGCATTTTTATTTTGTCTTCTTTCCTTTATTACATACATTGAGAGAGAGGGATAGCTGTAGCTCCTTACAGCTGTCAAAATAGACATGTTATGCTACTTTGATTGAAAGGCAGTAATTTAAACTAAAAAAAAAAATAGGTAAGTTGTAGGATTGCAAGTTAGCTGCATCATAGGATCATAGGTGAGGTAGTTTTGTGTATCACAATGCTTCCAAAAGCAAGTTACCACTTCTGTATCAAATATTTGTTATCTGCAGCCAAACATATTGTTTTCTTACATTTTAATTACATATTCTTATAATTACACTGTACAGTGTTATCTATCTTTTTTGCACTCTCTGGGCCAATTCATTATCCCAGAAGATTATGAGCTGGCTTTCACAAGCCTGCATGTGTGTGTGTGCTTAAATCAGTAAGAGGCTTTTTTTCAATCCTAGAAGTGAGAAAAGCAAACAAATAATTTTCTACTGAGCCAAGACACACATTTACAGAAAGAATCTTAGCTTACCCCGTATTTCTAAAAGGCGAGAAACCTTTTGCTAAGAGCAGAAGCCTTTATGAGAAAACATTCCTACTGCTCAGTTTATGATGAAGACAAAACAACTGGAACATGTGTACATGGGCAAAGCTGCAAAGCCTCTTGGGGACCCACAGTTGCCTACTGACCTCCAAGGAGTAAGAAATGGCCACAGATGGCATTTTTGTATATTTACCTGCTCCTATGCATTTCCATACTCATATGAAGGACTTTGCTGAAGTTCTGAAGCCTCACAATAAGCCCAGCTGCTGTTTCAAGGCAAGACACTGCATAACAAACTCAGTCCCTGCTGCAGGCTGCTTATAACTGATTAGTCATTACATCAAGAGGTATTTAGCCTCACAGCTAGTGTCTCCTGCCTAATGCAATGATCTTCCTACCTTGTTGTGAAGGAAAATAAGCAATTTCAGTGTCAAACAGTAAAGAATATCATGGTGACTTCAGATTTTGCACACTGCTGTGTTTTTTTTTCCTCCCTGCACTCCCCCTCCATGAGTGGTGAGCTACTGGTGAGCTATCTGGATTTTCTGGTGCTCTGCAGACTAATTCCCATTGCTTCACTTTTCATTTTGAAAAATATGCAAACTTCCATCTGTTTCTTGAATACAATCCTTTTGAGAGCAATATATGTATGAGGTTTTTGTGCTGAAGAGGCAGGTTTCTTAGGACTGTCATTTCATGAAAATGCATTTTGACATTATTTTCTGAAACTATATAGTTGTTCTACCTGAATATTGTATTTTAGGTGCCATTCAAAGTAATCATTAAACTTCTATAATGTTCATAATACAATTGGACAGCAATGTTATGCACAAGTGAGGGCAGAGCTGATGAGAAGTAAAATCTTAGGTTTCTGTTTTTAGCCAAGATGTACACTCCTGACTTATACAGCAGATGTTTCTGCCTTTGAGGCAATTGTAATGCCGAGCTATTTTAAAGACAAATTATTCTACATGAACAAGTAAATCCATAATTAATTCTACTTTCAACTTTTCAGGACTTCTATTTTGCAGCTGAGGGAAAACGTAACTGCCTAAAATATCATCTCAGAGACTTTATATAATCATTGTTCCATCAGGTGGAGATTCAATAGCAAAAAATAATGTATTCTGACCAGAAGTGGCTTTGATTCATACCTAATACTGCAAGGTATGAAGTGAGTCAGATAACTAAAGGTTGTCATTGTATAACTTAAGAAATGTACATCAGCCAGATCCTGTTAGAACACATTGCCTAAAACTTCTTCATTTCTCTGAGACAGGTAATGGAGACTTGTCTTTTTTCCATGTTTATTTATTAAGTTTGGAGACTCTGATCATGTCACATCTCAGAACTGTCTGCCAGATTCACTACAATTTCAAGGTACCTTCTCTACAGTAAAAGAAGCCATGTGCTGAGTGGAAATAAGTGATGCTGGCAGCTCTCTGTATGCACTCAGAGCCTTTCTGGGGAAATTAATTTATGATATCTTGTGGTATGGATACTGTGATGACTTGTGATAGCATCTGCTTATTCTGATCTCCTGGAAGGAAAACGGAGGAAACTGGAACAGCAAATGTTGTAAACTCTGGAGTAGCTTAGTCCATGTCCTCACCCCAGAACTGGAAGGAACTGGACCAAATTAAATTCTGTAGGTTTTAGAGAGCTTCATTTGTCAGTCAGTTAACACAGGTATTAACATAAGCACATTTAGATTAAATTTACTCTATAGACACAAATGGAAGGAAATAGCAAACGGTATTACCTGTTCAGCAAACACAAGTGATATGCATCAGCCCCAGGTGTATTCAAACATCTATACAGCTCTGTTATTGTCCAAGGATCAGCAGAGTAGCACAGGGAGACATAGAGCAAACTATACTTGGTATCCTCATCTAAGATTCCTCTGATCCAGAATTGTGGGTCTTAGTTCAAACTACTGAGTGAAGCAGTACAGCACTTCATAGCTGTTCTTTGGTGTGAGGTACACGTTAATTTTATCTCTTGGGTGGCTGGAATTTTGTTTGTTTGCTTTGTATAATTATGAAAGTTATGGGATCATGACTTTTTTCTGGTTAAGAATTGTTGATGTCCATATTATAGTACTTGAAATAACTATTATATGAGCGTAATATAAAAAAAGAAAAGACATTTAATCTGAGGAGTGTGGTCTTGTGGATAAAAACAAACATTTGAATTGGGTTAAGTAAGTGACGGGTCATTAGATGGGCTCTTCTTCACTGCATAATCTATTGATGGCATATAGTGCTAGTAATCAGCACCTATAGAAGTGTGCACTGGTGGCCAAGAGGGCCAGTGGTATCTTGGGATTCATTAAAAAGAGCATAGCTAGCAGGTTGAGGGAGGTGATCCTCCCTTCTATTCTACCCTGGTGAAGCCACATCTGGAGTACTGTATCCTTTCTTAGTTCAAGGAATACAGGAGACTACTGAAGAAAATACAGTAGAGGACCACAGAGATGATCAGAGGCCTGGGGCAACTCCCTTAAGAGAAATGGCTAGGAGACTCAGGGCTGTTCAGCCAGAAGACTGCTAAGAGAGATCTTATCAATGCTTATAAATATCTACTGGTTGAATGTTAAGTGGATGAGGCCAGGTTCTTTTTGGTATTGCTCAGCAAGAGGATGAGTGGCAATGGTCACAAATCAGAACATGGGAAGAAAAAAACTTCTTTACTCTGAGAGTGACAGAGCACTGGAACAAGCTGCCCAGAGAGATTGTGGAGTTTTTTTCTCTGTAGGCATTCAAGGCATGCTTGGATACTTTCTTGTGCAATCCAGTCTAGGGACCATGCTTTAGCAGGGGGTTGGACAAGAAAGACTCCAGAGGTCCTTTCCAATCCGTGTGATTTTGTGGTGGGGGGGAGTAGGGAAGAAAAATCACTAGTGCTAGCAGCAGAAACAATTGTTCTGCATGGCCTTATAGGTTTAAATCTCTTTTTTTATTGTTTCAGTGTGTTTATTTTTTATTGTTACTTTGTGTTTATTCCTCCTGATAATTTACATTTAGGAATACAAATGCAACTTGAGACAATACAATAACATTTTCTTATCAAAGGGTTTCTAAAGCATAAAAGCTCCTATGGTTAATATTTTATCTTTTCACAGTCTTCCAAAACTTCTCTATTCTGCAAAGTGGAAAGCTGGGGAGAAATGTTGAGCTTTATAGTTCTAATCCTCTTTTATGTAAGTCAGTGGTTGTTTTTCAAATAGGTGCATCAGTACTTTCCATAAACACTAAAAGAATACTTGTCTTAATAAAATAAAAATTTTAACAATCTCATATCTGATGTTTGTGAACAGAAATTAATAACTGAGGTAAAGATGTTAGATGTTAGAATAAAGAAGCAAAAGTTTTTTTGGAAACCACTCTGTGTCATTTGGCTAAAGCAGGAAGTGACAGTAAACCATATTTTATAAAAAATAGATTGAAAAGAACAAACTCATAAATGCTGTGTTCACATAAGCCTGAATCAATGAATGACTCAGTATCAAAGACTGTTTTTCATTTCATAAACTGATGTCTCTGTCATGGGCTAAATCCTGGAGGCAGTCATTCATCCAAATGGAATTTGTACATTAAATGAATGGCTTTTAGTCCATAATAGGAAAGAAAACTAAAAGAATGTGGGAATACAAAATTCTTTTTCTTTCCCTCCTCCACTAAACCAAAAAGAAAAAAAGGTTATTCTTTGATTTCCTTTATTAATTTTCTGTTGAATTAAGTGCACTGTCAAAGTTCTTGTCCAGATTTCTCAAAACAGTGTTTGGTCAAGTTGACAGCTCTTACAAAAGCTTTTCCTTGAGTCCAAACCATCTTTTCATTGCTGTTGAAGTGCCTCAGAGAATAGGAAACAAAATTGAATATGTTACATTTTATAACTATTAATGAGCCTTCTTTCTATATCAACTGTCAAAAATGGTGAAACATTATACAAAATCTTTGCCTATTTAATATTGCCTAACATTGCTAGATCCCATCCATTTTTTGACAGTCACTCATGTCTTGACAGTTTTAATGCTGTTGAACATGGTACAGGATTTTCCTGGACTTTTACCTACTTTTGCTACTCATGTGAAGTACCCAATTCAAATGGAAACACCTTTTTCATATCCTTTGTAGCTTACTTGTATTTTCTAGAAATGTTATATTGCAACATTTTAAATTGTATTTCACAGCTTAATCAGTAATTAGTTTTGAAAACTGTGAGTTAATTTGTAACTGAGTATGGTTTTACCTAAATAGAATTTAAATTAGCTAAAAAAGCAGACTAAATCCTAATTCTAGAAAGTATTTGAGAATGTCTTTAGTTTTGAATACATAAGTCCTACTTACGTCCTTTTCACTCCAGTTCACTTCCATGGTTAATACAAGAATTTACCTTAAGTATAAAAACATTTTATGTGTTCAAGTTTCACTGTTCAAACAACTTATTGTAAAAATAAAGCAAAACAAGCCAACATTTGCAGAGTTCTGTTTGTTTGTGTTTTTATTTTATTTTGTTTTATTTGACTTCTGATTTTATGTACTCTGATAATATTTTCAAGTTTTTAATACAGCTACTCAGATTAACAACATGCTTAGTAATTGTAACTTAGCAATTAAACAAACATAACCTCTAGAAGTTCTTTAAAAAGCTCACCAGGAGACACACAAAAAGTTACAGACACTCTCAGCATTGAGTTATCTTTAACGAACCATTTCATGTTGAATTATGGATTATATGTAATAGCAAAGTGAGTAAGAAAAGTGTTTTAGCAGACTACCTCTGCCAGGCTAGCATTTTCCCCAGGCTTCTCTTTGTATATGAATCAGCTCTGGTTCAGAAACTGAATTACTATGTCTGAGTTGTTAATTTGCTCTGCAATGTCTCAGTTACTGTCTCCCAGGCTTGGGAGGCTGGTGGGTCTGCCTCTCTCTAAAATGCCATAACTGAAAGTTTACATGTTTTGTACAATTACTCTCGGAATTTTGGTTATTCATATTCCTTTTCTATTCCTTTAAAGATGTTCTGATTTTCATTCAAGTCTATGCTGAAGTTGGTGTTTTTGCAGCAGTGGCTGCTTTGAATTGGCTTCATTTTCATTAGAAAGTGAGTAACAAATCACTGTAATCAGAAGTCTTGCTAACTGTTAATGATTTATAAATACTTGATCATTATATATGGTGGTATGTTACTTTAAAAATAGTTATTTTCATACGATTCCTATAATACAATGGTAATTATACAATGCTTCACAAATCTGTACTTGAAGTTATTAAAAACTGGGATAATGTTATGCATGGTGAGTCTCTTAGCAATGACAATAATGAAAATAGACAAAGAAATTTAATCAAGTGTTAAAATTTCTTTTGTATGTCACTTTTTTTTTCAAATTTCTATATAATAACTTAGTTTTTCAATATTATTTTTTCATATTTGTTTCCTTTTCGTGATGTAGATAATTACTTTCACAGTCATCAAAGAAGCCTCAAAATCTTGCTCTGGACGTGCTAAGCTAGAGGTTTTACAAGGGCATCTCCAAAAGTCATTCCTCTGATTTTATTGTGTTGGCCCATGACATCAGAGGGAGATGTTGGTGGTATGGCATTAGAGGTTGAACCTTCCTGACAATATTCCCTTACATTTTGTGGCCATGTGATAAATGGCAGCAGAGGGGCAGTCTGACACAATGGCGTCTGACATGGAAGTGCATATGAAGCAAAGGTGTGTCATTGAATTCCTCCATGCGGAAAAAATGTCACCCACTGACATTCATCAGTTCTTGCTGAATATTTATGGAGATCAAACAGTGGCTGTGAGCACAGTGAGGCAGTGGGTAGTGCATTTCAGCAGTGGCAGCTGCGCTGGTACAGACTGTTCTGAGCACTGCATGAAGGCTCTTGTTCATTGCTGGTGAAAATGAAAAGCTAATGGTGGTGCCTAAGCTGAAAAAGAGTGTTTTGTAGCTGAGAATTTGTTTTATCAGATAGTGTGATTGTGTTTTTCATGCCTATCATAACATTCATGTAAATACATAGGGTGCAACCTGCACACTTCTGCACAGTTCCAGTTCTTCTGTAATTATGACTTAAGAGATGCTAAGTCACAGCTTGAAACAGGGACTGAGCACCTGATATGAAGGCAGGGCCAACCTAGAGGAACTCAGGTACATGTAATGAGTGACAGGAAGAGGTGGAACCAAGAGTAACCCCTTCCCAGACCTTATTTAAAGATTGGCAATGGAAACAGGTCTCTCTTTAGAGGTTCTTGCCTACTTGTGGCATTTTGAAGGTTAGCAGCTTATTTCTGTGCCTACTGCTGTTCTTTTTGAGTAAATTCTCGCTGCAGTATGGGAGCTTGCTGCTCTGATGTCCTTGGTGTGCCTTCCATTGTGCTAAACATATTAATGTTCCTTAATATGTTAAAGTGCTTGTCAGACTGTGGCTTACATTCAAATGAAGTAGAAGATGTGGGAAGTACTGGAAAGAGTGAACATAAGAGATTAAGATATTCTACTAACTTAGGTTATAGCACTATTGGTACTCTGTATTAATTTGTGAGCTCAGGACTGTGCACATCAGCAAAGCACTTAGAAATCAGGTGTTAGGAAAGGACTCCTGCCAGGTCTCCATCTCAGTGTTGCCTCAAGGTGGGATTTGTTTTACTTAACTCCAATAGTCAAAAAACTAGGTGGTTAAGAAATATATATCACCTGTTGTGTCATGAAGGAGACAGATTCAGATGTGTATAGCTGGCATCATATACTGACAGTTAAAATATCTTTTGAGGGAAGAATAAAAACAGAAGGAAAGAAAAAGGGAATTATGTCCCTGGTGAGCATCAAGTTGACCTTATAACTTCTCTAATGTCTGAGTACTTGATGATCCTGGGCTCTACTCCCATCAGAAGTAAGTGGTTCCCACTACATACACAAATATCTCTAATAACTAATTTCCTTAAAAACCTGCTCAAGCTACCAGTTGTTTTTTGTTATGGAATCATAGAATCATCTAGATTATAAAAGACCTTCAAGATCACAAATTCCAACCATCACTTTGTCCCAGTAAATCTAATCACTGAACCATATTCCTTAGTGCTATGTCCAGTTTTAGGGATTCAGCCACTTCCCTGGGCTGCCTGTTTCAATACATAACCACCCTTTCCATGAAGAAATGCTTCCTAGAAATGCTACGGGTGGAGATAGCGCCTTTTGTAGGATAGGTGCTAGTTGCTGGTTAAGCTGTGTGCATGCATGTTACTGTGTCCAGTGTGTAACAAAAGGGTAGGGATACTTTGAAAGAAGGATGATTCTAACACTGATGACAGTCGTTTCCCAAAAGTAGTCACCAATAACAATACTGGGGCTTGCTGATGCAGATGAAATGGATAATAATGGGATAAAAAGAGGTCTTTGAAAAATAAATGCTGTCCAAAGGTACAGTGCTGTACTAACCCACAGGTTGCTACCTTTCTCCTCTGTCTGTGGAGGAATTTTCATTCCTACCTGAAGTTTGTTGCTGTGCTTTATTTAATAGAAGCTGAATACTACTCCACATATAACTATCTGACAGGATGATACTTATAATGTGAAGTGATATCATACGTAGGTTACTCCAAAAGTAATGTTTCTATTTCATTTCATGAAAATGACAATAGATATGAAGAGCACAATAACACTATTTGATAGAGCATATTCTCAGCTACAAAACACTGTTTTTCAGCATAAGCACCACCATTTTCACCAGCAGTGAACAAGAGCCTGCATATTGCAGCGGCACAGCCTGCCTCAGTAGAGGTGACCCACTGTCACCACTGCTGAAATGCACCACCTGCTGCATCTCTGTGCTCACATCCACTGTCTGGTTTCCATTAGCATTCAAAAATGTGATGCAATATCAGTGGGAATTTTGTATTCTGCCTTCATGAGTCCTCATAGGGCAAGCTACTGATAATATATTTTTTGTTGGTATCCTTGTATTCAGCTTAGCAGCTTTAGTTGAATGCTTTTATTGATTATTAAAATAGCATCTTTTGTACACTTGCAGCAGCTGTAGCACTTCAGGTCTACCAGGAAGCCAAAAAAGTCTCTATGCAATAACTGAAAATGATGCTTAAATATTTCAGCAGCTCATGTTGTTATGTTATCGGTTATATCTTTCTTATCCAAGCTTATTCCCATAGGGCTTAATGAACTGCCCATACTGGTAGTATTTCAGTCCCATTAACAGCAGGAGAGGTAAAAACAATTTTAGTGAGAGGAAACCCTTCCATCACAGAAATAGTTGCACAGGCATAATATGTCATGTAGAGCAGAGCTAAGAAACCATTGTAGGATTTACTGACTACAGCATTGGGTTTTTTATTCTCTTCCCTTCTTTCTACCACCTGCTGTACCCAGTTTTTACATTGCATTCATCCTCTGACAGAGCATTGCTCATGCAGATCACTGTCCTGTTAAGGTTATTCTGATCTATTCCCTTCATGTGATTCTCTCTCTGAAGATCAGGCCCTTCACCCAAGTCTACAAGGTTGAAGAACTTCCTGCTGCTCCAGCTACAATCTCTAGTTCAGGAATTAAAGGAATAGCAGGAATAAAACTAGTCCCCAGGCCTTTTTTTAACGTAGAGTACCTCAAGTACAGTGAACTGGCTTATCTGATCCCAGGTTTACACTGCTCATCTCTACTTCAAGTGGCTGCTCTCATCTTTTGGTTGGTGCAACATTAACCTAGAGTTCATACTAACCCATCACACTCCTACGAATGCATGAATGCCAATACACACTGTCACATCCATGAATAAAGCTCTGAGAGTAACTCTGTCCTAATCAGTAATTAACAGAGATAATCAGCTTCTAATCTTGAGGAGTATGGATGTTCATTATTTCTATCAGTAGTAAGGCATGCTTGATGACCAGCAGTGAGCTTGGCTGATTTGAGATGTGTAGATTATGTATTCATCAGCCAGGTAGTGAGACTTTTTGAAATGTTTTTTGTCAAACTCTTATCAATTTTGCAAGCATAAAGATTTAACAGGGTAATGTTTTCTGACAGCTTAACTAAGTTTGAAAGCATCAGGAAACGGCACTTAGATAATAACACTGTCAGGGATGTTTTTACTGCACTAGATGCCAATTAAATTACTGATTTCATAATTATAAATCAGCATGTTACAGTGGATAATTAATGTTGTCACACTCAAGCTGAAATACTTTATATAAGCATAAGCCTTTCCTCTGTTGATTTGCTAATTCAGGAACCAGAAAATATTGCATATCATCTTTTAATATTTGAGTACATTTTTTTAGGATTCCTTCTCCTGCCTGCAGCCATAGCACCACTCTCTGCTATTTAATGGCTCGATTTAATGAGTCTGTACTGTGTTCAGAAGGAATGTAACAATCTCCAGGGAGAGTAGTGTTCATATAAAATTAAGACATGATTTGAGCGGGAGAAGAACAAAAACACCTGAAAAGTGTTTGCCAGACCTCATTTTATCAATAAGAGAATTTGTGTTTGACAGTGGCAAGGACTTGGTTTAACTGCTAATGTGAAGTTGCTCTAAATTATAAAAGAGATGGTGGAGAAGCATACCTAAAATAAAGACTTCTAGTCCATAGCCCTAGAACAAAGGAACTTAATATTCTCACTCTTCTCAGCTAATTGATCTTAGTTGTGGCCCAGCTTATCTACTGATAAGTTACACTAATGTATACAGATCCTGACTGTAGAACATAAGGCAGAGTATAGACTGAAGTATTACTGTCCATCTGTGAGCAGAAAAAAGAATCTGAGCTGATCATGGCTGTATTTTTTTTTTTCTTCTCAGAAACAAGCCAATGATAGCTAACCACAGAGCAGCACAGTGATTGTAGTTGTAACTACAGATGATATCTATTGATTTGGGCTAGAAAGTGAAAGGCCAAATCTCAAGGCCATTCCTGCCTCCAGGGTGTTTAAAATCACAGCTGCTCCCACCAGAACAGCACTGTCTGACTAATGGACTTTCTATGAGAGAGTCTTCCCACTCCCTCTTGAAACTGTGACAATCTGAAACTCGGAATGCTGGAAGGACAATTAAAAGTGGCTATTTCTGGTTTATGATTTAAGACACTCCGTTTAAGCCATATGTGGGGGTCCTGACTCTGTTCTCTCAACTTTTTATTTCTCATTCATTCAACACTATTGTATTGAAATATACCATAATGGCTTTCCGTATGGTTATTACAAAGAATGAACTTTACACTGATCCATCCAAACTTACACTTTTTGGATTGTTAAGGGTTCAAAATATAATTAAAAAATAAATAAATAGCCACCATTTGTCTTTACTATCTACAGATCCTACTGCAGTAACCCTGTGGTTCACCACTCAATAATTCCTTAACATTTCTTTACCAGCTATTGTATTTAATTTTTCCTTTTTTTTTTTTAATCCAAATTATGTTATTCTATTTGTGAAGTAGAACCACACCCCTGAACACTCTATAAAGGTTTCTGAGCCTTCCAGATACTAGGTTTAAAATCAATGGACTTCTCAGTATATGTGCCAGTGAAGGGTATAATCTAGCGACACATTTGTTCATATTTACACCAGATAAAATCAAAATCTGTATCTTATTAGTAGATTTTATCAGTTTATGCCTTTATGATAAGTGTGTGGAATTAGAGCGTAAAAAAATGACAATAAAGTTAGCTATTTTAATAATCTTTTTTCACTAAAAAATAGAGAAAATTTTCTTTACATTTTCTTTGTCAAATGCAGAGGAAAGGTAATTGAAATGCTTATATGGATAAACAGGAATCATATAATTGTTCTTGGTTTCCTATATGCCTGTAGAATTGCTCTTTTTAGCATTAATTCAGTCTTAAACATTAATTTGAAATCTTAGTCCTGTTTCTTTTATGTTGTTAATACTTCTGCAGTCCACAACTTTTGCATTTAAAAAGTGAACATATTTTTTTTTGCTATTGAGATGACAAAAAAAATCCTCTTTATAAATATGTATATATACCCAAAGTTAATCAGTTCACTGTTCAGGAATTAGCTGACTTGTTTGCCTTGGTATGTCGCCAATTAGCAGGAACCCAGGGATACTGTCAGCTGACAGCTGGAAAGAGATCCCTAGCTCTGCAGCATATGCTTTACTGTGTTATACAAAACCCTGAGCTGATGGTATTAATGCTTTAACATTACTTATTAGAATTTTCATCAGCAACCCGTCTGCTACTTTTTAATGAGAAAATACACAGATAGAACCCTGCAAGCATCTGTTTTCCTCAAAATCTTACTTATTTTCTCATCTGAAATGCACCTTTTTGTTTGCTGTACCTAAAAGAGATTGGTGAAGAGAAAAACGAAGCTAGAAAAATCACAACAGATAAACAAAATGGGGCAGAGACTGGGGGAAAGAAGAAAGGCCTTTTGTTGTCCAAGCACTTCTGTGATTCAGAGTGATTTCTGAATATTCTTTAGAAGTAAAGATTATTTATCTAAGTAAAAAGCACTTGCTCATGAGAATATAGCTTTTAAGAGAAAAATATGTACTTTAAGAATTATTTATTATTACTTAATGGGACTATACTTTTGAGGTCACAAAGTGGATTCAAATATTTTCTTCAATAAAAAGTTGAATGTTTGTCTGTTTTATGTTAGGAAAAAAGTCAAGCACAGTCTACTCATGAAAGTTTTCTTCTTTTAATGTTTAGAATAAGGCACAGTTGTTTTCCTAGTTTAGTTATTCTTGGAAGGATGGTTAGTAAACAAAATCACCTAATAGAATCTGCAAGTTCCACAAGAATGAGCAGTACTGAACGGATGTTATTTATCTTTCATCCTTAACTTTATTCTCCTCTAGAGAAGATAGTTTCTAGAATGTGTACTCTTCTATGTACTTATATTGAGTGTAATTTTCCTTATATTTCTTACATTATCTGCTCCTACAGTCACTGCTTGCACTTGGAAAACACAGCAAACCAGAACCTAATATACAGGATGTGGCTGAAGTCATAAATAACAGCTCTGTGAGAATTGTACATAAACAATTCAAGAATAGTATTGATCTGTTTTTGCATTAATTACAGTTGCCCTTGAGTCCACATGCACAGTTTTAATGGAGCTTTGCCATGTCAGGATTCGAGCTAAATACCACATTAGGAGGGCCCCAGGGAGGAAAGCTTTCTGAGTACAGTAATAATGGGTAACACATATCTGTCCAGTACTAAATACAGCTGTGTAGCCTCCTGTGTTGGATGCTACATGGATTAATGTAAGACTGCAAAATAATAGAAATCTGTTGGTAAAGTACAAGTCATGTATGTAGTTAAAGGCCTAAATTAAAAATGTTATGTTTTCTCCTTTGTCCAGAGAAGTTTCATCATTGAGTTAAAGCACTTGGATACTGTTGCAGAAAAGAAGAAACTTTTTTTTTCTGGGAAAGTTTAAAAACAAAAGTGTGATGGGAGTTAGTGTATGTTTCCCTAGCTTAAAAAGGCTCCTGCTGGCAGCATGCTGTTGAAGGGCAAATAACAATCCTGCTGTTATCATCAGGGATTGCAATCACTGTCACAGACCTTGTCATGTACTCAGCATTATCTGTCAAGGAAGAGATTTCTTGGTGAGTTGGAATGTTTTGGAATACATATATCTGCATTTGCATTTTGGCAGTTTGAGCTGATATGTGAGCAGAACAGCTGTGTCAGCAGTTTCCCTGAAAAAGCTGCACAAAGCCAGTTATGTAGCATTAGTAAAGAAGTGTCTGATGTGTGCAAGGAGAAGATGATTGGATGTGTGAAACCAGTGTTCCACTGCAGCAGCAGTTTAAGTTGTAGTTTTGCATTTTGTCAAGATTGGTCTCAGCTAGCCTTCTTGATGTGATTACTAAAGATGTGCTGGCACCACAGTGTATCACTGTTTTCTGGGTATGCTTTGCTTTTCAGTACTTGAGCTTTAGAGGAGAGAGTCCTATTTTTTTAGCCGTAGACATCATAACTTTACAAATCATTGCATCCTTTCTCCCTCCAGCTGATGGTTCTTCATGCACTGGATAGTTTTCACATTCTTTTAAATTACAGAAATAGAGAATAACATAGGGAAAGAGGAGACTAGGAAGTCCAACATTTCAAGATTTTTTTTCCACTTTCATTTTTAACACAAAGTTAATGGCTCTGAGTGAATATGCTGTTTAAATATTTTTGAGCCGGAAAGCTCTATTTCATATCTAGATGTTCATAATGGTTCTTTGAGTAAAGATTCAGATAACTTTTCAAACAACTAAACTTAGACATCCAAAGGTAAGTGTCCAGATGAACTGGATCTCTAAGCTCTCATTATTGTCAAGGCTTAAGGCAGTTATGCGATCCTAGAATGCTACCAGTAGTTTTTTACAACAGCCAAAAACATCATCATTGGCATAAAAATGTCCTCTCTCTATCCACTTGATCTATTTGAATGCTGCTGATTAAAGTTGTCCTGCAGGATTTCACCTGGTATTAAATAAAGCCTTTAGAATTTAGATCTTGTTTTATAGGAATACAAGGTTTGTTTGTTTTTGTCAGGTGCAATAGAAATTACTAATGAAACTCAGATATCTTAAACAGCATTTATTGGGTTTCTATTTGGTACAAGAGCTTACTGAGATAAACTGCTGCAGGCAAAGAAATTCCATTAAACAGAAGTACTCAAGAAGAACTATTTATCCTGAATTATGCTTGTTTGCTACAGAAATTCATTTTCTCTCATTAAAAATTAGTTAAGTATTCAGAAGGAATAATCACATTTAATAAGTTTAGAGTGCTTGGTAATCTCCAAATCTTCATAGCTTAGCCCTCAAAGAAGTTGGATGTCATGTCAGTCAGTATTTGAGTAGACAGCACTGGGACAAAAGTGAGAGGGATGCCTTACAGGGATTGAGGTAGAGGAATAGAGAAAGATGTTGAATCTTGCTGGATCTCAGTTCCCATGTGACCATTTATCCAGCCAGTCTAAGTCCTTCTAGATGGCATCTCTTCCTTTTATCAGCTGCACCACTTAGCTTAGTGTCATCAGCAAACTTGTTGAGAATACACTCTAATCCACCATCTTTGTCACTGATGAAGATGGTGAATGTCACCAGTCCCAAGACTGACCACTGAGCAACAGCAATTGACACCGAACTCTACATGGATTACAACTTTCTGGTTGCAACCGTTCACCAAATTCTTCAACTCTACATGGGCAATTTCAGTACTGAAAGGAGTTGAGTTTCAATATCAACCTTTTCCAAATCAAACCAATATCTAGAGTCTAGCTGGACATGGTGGAAAGATGATTTTCACAGATACTGGACTTGTTCATCATTTGATAGGAAGACCAAGAAAAAACTTCTAACAGATGGTGAAACAAAGTTAATTTCAGTTCAGAGTTATGCTACACTTTACAACTTCCCAACATATGAAGATACCACTTGAATTTTGATTTGTTTTTCCCACCCCAGTGCACTATTCCAGCCTCTTTTTAGTTTGGTTACACTTAATGGAATTCATTTCCCATTCTCAGTGTGCTTTTCCTTGTAGGCTCATTGTAATTTATTGCCTATATTACTATGCCAAGTACAGGAACATCTTGGTATGGATTTTGGCCAAATATTGTACTCACACAGTTAATACTATGGTCTAAACATCTCTTTCATGAGAGAGAAGTACTGAGGATCTCCTCTTCTGTACTGTTCTTCTTATTCAGTCTGAAGCTTCATATTTATCATTTGCTTTTGTACTGTATGCCAGCATCATGTTGAATAAGTCAGACCTGCATTTTTCTGCATTTTTCTAGCATGTTTTACTAGCTGATCTCAGAAGTCAGGTTTTCCTTTGGACAGTGTAAAAAAATAAATAAATCTATAGCTCTTGACTTTCACCTGCTGGATCAGACTCCCGCAGTCCATGGACTCGCTTGTGTGCCTTGACATGCAGCTGTTCTATACTACCTAGCCTCTTTGGAGCCTTGTTTCCTTTTTGATAATATGAATAAACAGTTATGCATTTCTTGCAGCCAGAGTGATGAAAAAAGCAGAAGATTTTCTGTTGGTACAGAGCAAAGACTTGAGTTGATTTATCTGCACAAGCTGTTTCACAGTCATAAGCCTGGTATACTGTGTTTTTAGATCCAACGTATTCCACACAAAAGTGTAAGCTTTCTACTTAATGAGAAAAGCTAAAATAACTTGCATATTTTTTTCCTTAGTTTTTATTTGCCTTCAGAAGACACGAAAGCTGTTCTGAGTGTATAACAGAAAGGTACATGAAATGAGAGCAGCCTTATGGAAAAGATCACAAAAAAAAAAAAAGAAAACTAGTAACAATTCAGTGAATTCTAATCTTCAAATCCTATCAGTACAGCAACAATATTGAGGGAAATGCTAGGCATTTGTTTAATGTAATATTTCTTCAAAGACTTCTAGCAACTTTACAGGAAACAAGCCCAATTATTGTTCTTTTGAGGACACTAAAACATAAAAATGGTATTACTCTAGTAGAAGAAAAGACTTAACAAAAGTAAAATAGCTTTAAGAAAAAAAATCACAATTCACTACAAAACCTCTTAAAAAATCTTCTATTACCTGTTATGGGTACTTTTTTTTATGATTCATAGCTTTTACAATTCATCCTATTGATAATTGATATCAAAACCACTTTGTGCAAATGCTCTGTACTCCTTTGTTCAACTAACAATATGTAAAACCCTTCTTATTCCACTCAGGATGTTCAACGCTTGAACTCTGAAGTTTCTATTTAATTGATTCATTTTATAAAACAACAATGCTTTGGGATTATCTCCTGGTGCTCCAGGCACCACTAGCATAATATCATTTTAATAGGTTTAATTTTAAAACAGCATTGTTATCTGTGGCTGAAAATCAAAATTACATTTCTTCTATGTTTACATTCTGGATATGCTACGAAATGACTATAATTATGTAAAAATTTTCAAATATATATTTATAATAACTGTATATGCCTGATTTTCATAGAAAAATGAAGGGTAAGAATTTATTCTGGTCTTAAAATCAAGGTGTCTGTGGTATATTAATGTCAGTTTCTGTAGGCTACAATCACTGCAGTAAGCCCTGCAGTGTCTATGTGATAATCGCAGTGGATGATTTTAGGCACATAATAGGAGGAAAAGCAAAAGAACTTTGGAATTTGACATCCTTGTATTGTTGTTAAATCAGAAACAGCTAGACCCTTCAAAATACTGAAATGTGGCTGGATTTTTTTTCTGGCCTGACAATCAATATCTCATTCAAACCTCATCCCAAACTGGATTTTGATAACTGACGAAACTGAAGAATCTTCTTGTATTATTGATCAACAAAGAAAAAAAAAACATGTAAAATTTCATGTATTATTTATTGTTACCTTGACAAGCAGATTAGATTTTCTTGCATAAATCACTTTCATAGATTGCTCTCTTGGCTAAGAAATTTGTGTACATATGACACCAGGGAAATAATTTTTTAAATGAGAACTACCCTTTGGCCACATTATAGGTTCTAGATCAGTCAAGGAGCAAGGGTATGACCAAGAAGAGGAACATGTAAATAAAATGTTTTCTTTAAATACAGACATAGCTGTGACTCCTAGCATGGTAGATTACCAGCTTCTAAACAACCTCAGTACCTCTGACAAGAGGTAGCCACTTGTAGGGCTTTACTCACTTCAGTGAGGATAATGTGTCCTACTTAAAAATGCTGCAAACACAAGGAACATCCTTGAGTAGCTTTTGTGTTCTGGATTGGGCAGTTGTGTCAAGTAAGTCATTCAACAAGTGCTGTGTTTGGGAAAGGGAACCCAAAAGGAAATTACAATAGGAAGAGAAGTAAGACCTCTAAGGGTTCTGTTTAAGGAACTCCTGTATGAAGGTTTTTTGTTTTGTTTTGTTTTTCCTCTTATCAGCTTAGTTTTTTTCTGCTGTAAGCATAGTTTTAAATTTGCCTGAGGAAAAGTACAGAAGAGCTTCTTTCCTAGTGTCAAGATGATATTTTAAATGTAAAATTCAGAGGATAATTGTAGGAATTCTACCTGAAAACTAGGTCACTCATCACACTACTGAAAAGCTGTATACTGCGCTTCTTATAGAATAACAGAAAAACATAGTTCTTTTCTGATTTAGTGAGATTCTTTTTGCTTCTATTGGAATATATTATGAATTACATTAATTATTCCAATTCAGTTTACTTCCCTGAAATTTACTTCTCGAAAGTATTTTTGTGGATTGAGTCAAGAGCTCTACAAATTTCACAGGAAAGAAGTGGAGGGGCAGGGGCTGATCTTTTCTGTCTATCTGGTAATAGACAAGATCTGAGGGAATGGCATGAAGTTGCATCAGGAGATGGTCAGGTGGGTTTTAGGAAAAGGTTCTTCACTGAGAGGGTGATTGGGCACAGGAAATAAGCCCAGGTCTCAGGACAGTTGTCATATCACCAACATGCTGGAGTTCATGAAATGTTTGGACAGTGCTCTCAGATATTGAGTTTGAATTTTGGGTGGTCCTATATGGAGCCTAGAGTTAAATGCAATCATAGAAGAGAATCATAGATTTGTTCTAGTTGAATCTTTAAAGATCATCTAGTCCAACTTTCCTGCAATGAACAAGAACAGCTAAAGCTAGGTCTTGTGGGATGGAGAATCCACCACCTCTCTGGACAACCTGTTCCAGTGCTTCACAGCCCTTAACATAAAAAACCTTATTCCTTATATCCAATCTAATTTTCCCCTTTTACTTTGAAACCATTTTGCCTTGTCCTACCCCAACAGACTCTGCTGAAAGATCCCCCCTCTTTTTTTTTTTTTAGCCCCTTCTTTGGATATTGAAGGGCCACTATCAAGTCTCCCTGGAGCCTTCTGTTCTCCAGGCTGAACAGCCCCAGCTCTCTCAGCCTGTCCTTGTAGAGGAGGCGTTCCATCTCTTGGTTCATTTTTGTGACCCTCCTCTGGACACACTCCAGTGTGTGTCAATGACTGTCTATGTCTCTCCTATACTGATGGCTCCACATCTGGATGCAGTACCCAAGGGGAAGCCTCACCAGAACAGAGTAGTGGAGCAGAATCACCTCCTTTGACCGACTGGCCATGCTTCTTTTGATGTAGCACATGATAAAATTTGCTTTCTGTGCAGTGAGGGCACATTGCTGGCTCTTGTCCAGGTTACCATCCACCTTCAAGTCCTTATCAGCAGTGATGAAATTAAGACCTTGTGGGGGACTTTATCAAAGGCCTTGTTGAAGTTCAGATTGATAAGCTCAAGAGCTCATACCTCCTTGGCCCATTAAGATGGTGCCATGTATCCTTTCCAGCTCAGGATGTTCTATGTTTCTGTGATTTGAAGGTCCTTTTCTTTTACTGGTCCTTTTCTGTTACTCTTTCTTCCAGTACTTTTTTCTTTCAAAATGCTAATAACAGGAGAACATAACTTTATAACTGTATTTGTAACTGGTGTCCTAGTTAGCGCCCCAAGTTTTCTTTACAACTGTGTTTTTTTTCTGAAGAAGACATTGTGTTGTTCTTCATCTCTATGACATTGTACTGTAGATTGAGACAATCAGAGAGGAACAATTGTCAGTTTCTTGTGTCCTCCTTGTTTTTATATCCTCCCTGGCTCAAAATATAGACACTGAGTGTACTTACCTGCTAATTCAATACTTCTCCCCTGGAGAAAAGCTAAATACAATTTGAAAGTGGGAGGAAAGAAACGTTTCTTTGGTAAATGAAAGCAGCATTTTTTTAGGTCAGACCCTTATTAGTGGAAATCAATGTATCATCATTGACCTCCATAGAGCTATGGCAAATCACATCAGCTCAGAGTCTGTATGTAGTGATAATATTTATATTTGTTGAAGCTTTGAACAAGAGCTGCTATGCTTTCATATGGAACAGATTTTTTTTGCGCAAGGAGTTCTTAAGACATTTTGTTTGGAGTGTTTGGAGTTTTTGCTGTTTTTCAGACTTTCAGTAATTCTACACACTATTACTTGTTCTGCTGGGATTTCCTAATTAGCAATGCTGAGCAGAAACTTGAATATAGTATGAACTGTTGCATCTCTGTCCCTTTTGCACATTTGAAAATGAATGTTTGAACAGAAATGTGTATATAGATTTTAATTAAGTGACCACATCTGTTACACCTTAGTTCTTCAGTGTGAAAATTTGTCTGTGCAAGTACTCATTTGAGAAAAACAGTTCATTTGTATAAATATATTTGTAAATAAAATTACTCTTCTGTCCTTCCATCAAAACTGCTAAGAAATCTTCAGAATTTTGACACCCAAAATTCAGGAAAATATTATTCCTAAATTATTTCCTTTTTACTATCTGTAATTTTAATCTTGTTTGACAGCAAATCATTAATTGTCCACATGAATGACCACAGGGCTTGTAACTGGTGAGCAAGATGAGCTTCAGGAAAAACATGAGTGGAAGTTATCTGTGTGCTGTGACAACATAAGCCCAAAGGCACAGCCTTCTGTGCTGGAGAAATAAGATTTAGGTCCTTTAAACCACCTGCCTCTATCAGAAAGAATGCAAAAAAAAAAAAAAAAAAAAAAAAAAGTGCTTTGGGACACATTCACAAACATTAGTTGAAAAATAGTTTTCTGTGTACTCCTGGAAATGCTTCTTCTAATAAAATTAAATGTTCCTTCAAAGCATTTTCAAAACATTATAAACTTGGTAGACTAAACTTGCTTTTCATATGTCTGTCAATCTGCACCTGTACATGACTGTAAGTAGCCAAGCTTGTTCTTGAAGTCCATTGTCATTGCTGCAGCGTTATATAAGATGTCGGTAAGCGTCATTTGTAGCTGCTCAGATCTGGAATCAGGAACTTGGCTTTAAATATGTATACGGCTGATCAGTATTTAGTTCAACTCTGCCAGTTACCTTTCTCTTAATTTGTCAAGAAAATTAGAGGTAGAAGTGGAAGATTTGCTGAAGTTCGATAGTGTCACTTTAGCTTGAATGAAAGGGATTTGAAGAACAAGAGGTGGCATTAACATTTTAATAGACTTGCACAAGTGTTCCCATTTGCTGACATCAAGCTCTCTGACATCTATTGTGATCTCTGTTACTTGATGCACAGTGAGAGATGGTCACTGATGACTTCTTTGGGCCACATAGTGCCAGATCAAAACAAGCTGCTTGTGTGCAATGAGAAATTTACTTTAGGAACAATTGTTAAACAAGCAAACAAAAACATTAGATATCTTTTCATAAACAATTGCTTCATAAAGATAATGTTTTTATGATGAGTATTTTTTGTGCTTTTTTTTCCACTGCTGTCAGTGCCCTTGAATTAATCATAAGCTCAATGACATCTTGTGGTCTTATTAAAAGCAGTAAAGTCCAGAGTCAAGTGAGCCCATAGGAACATCAACATTCATTAAAGATCAAATTAAAATTGCCCTCTTGTTTTAAGAAAAAAGGGTTAAAATAATGTGTATTCTGCATGCCCTAAAAGCTCATGTCTCTATGAGCTCATAGTACACATGCAGATCTAATTTGGTGTGTTTTAGATCCATAAGGAAATAGCAGAGTCTCTGCTTAACTTCTTGTACATCATTTGCAAGTATTCACATTAATGTAAACAGAGTCTTCTTCTGGTCTTCTTCTGGGAAAGATCTCATAGTGTTGCATTTAAGTCTTCATGACTCCATAATGTAACTCACTGTTTCATAGATTAATTAGGAGATGTTGTGCCTGAAAACTGGATCTGAAAGGGCAGATGTATTGGTCTGGTTTTGAGGCAAAAAAACCCCTTCTGTGTATCCAGAGAATCTCCACCACACTTTTGCACAGCATTGAAGCATTATCACAAGTAATATTATTTCAGTATGTTTATGGCTTTTGCTTATTTCAAGTTCTTGTGTTGTCCTTACCAGTCCAGTGTCTAAGCATCCTAGAGATGTAAACTTATATTACGAAACTGACATGCGTGAGAAGTAATGTGGTTGCTCACTACACTAATTGGCTTTAAAAAAAAAAAGTTTTAAATAGTCCTGATCTAGGTGTGTTTAAAAGAAATAGAGAAGAAAGCATTCACTGAAGTGGAAAAGTAAAGCTGTACAAGTAATCATCTTCTTTTCTCAGTGAAGACTGTCATTCACTTCCCCAGTGTTCACAATCATTATTTATTGTTCCCTTCTTTTTCATTTATTTTCTCAGCTTTCCTATCAGTTTCAGCTCATGAACACTACAAGTCAAAAACAGCAATTGATATCCTGTTCTAGATCAGTTTTTCTTTTCCTTAGGAAAAACACATGCACAGAAATAATGCTAGAATCGGGAATACATTTGTGGGAGAGCTTAGATTGACCCTGTCTTGAGGCTTTCTCAGTATATAATGAAAACCATTCCCCATTTTTTTGAAAGAGCTTATTTTTTTTTTTCCAATTTGTCACTGAAGCTCTCAAACTGTCTATTTCTTAAACAATGTTAAAGAAAATCATATATACATTGAAAAATGAAACTGGGTTAATTCTTATTTTCCCGTATTGATGCCATTCACTTTCCTCCAGGTAACCACAGAGAGCAGCACACCACCCAAGAGCAGGAAGGTTTTTTTGTTCGTTTGTTAATTTTTTGTTTGTTGTTTTTTTTCTTTTGGGGAGTGGGGTGGGTTTAGATTGTAGTCTTAAGTAAAGAAAATATAACTATAGGAAAGAACTATTGTATCCCAATAGGCATGATGCTGATCTCTTGTGCTGAAATAAATCAAGAATAATTTTACCAATGTGAGTACAGCCACATCAGTAAAATTCTAGTGGGAGTATAGAATATGGCACAGTATCTCTGTAAAGAATAATGAAAGATCGCAGTGGGAATTGTTGTTCCTTTGTATCTCTGCAGGAAATCAGTTGAATTTGGTGTTTTAAATTGTTGAATAAAAGAAACTTCTAATTTTAATTAATCAGGGCTGAGTTAATTAATTAACATGATAGAAGAATACTGAAACTTCAACCACATCATCTGAGACTGGACTGAATATCACTGGTCTGGAAAGAAAAAACACTTTTCAAGCCTACTGTTAATATGATAATAGTTGGCAGCATTTGAGCAGGGATGGGAACTGACATAAGAGCAAATTGGAAAAGACTGCTGCTCTGTCTCAGACACAGCTGTAATATGGTACAGAGCAATTATATCTTTCTGTGTTTAATAAGGAAACCAGGAAACACCAAGATAACTTTGTTAACGCAGGCAACTTTTCAGCATTCTTCATGTCTGATAGTGTCTTCACTCAAAGTGCAAAATCAATTTTTGAAGAGGTGGCCATTTCACCATAATCAGTTCAATTACTGATTAACAATGGGCTGTTTTAATGGGCTGGGCAGATACACAGTGCATATGTTCCCACAACACTATTTCATGCAGTTGTCCTTCAGCATGTCCATGGAAAACTCTTGTCTCTCCACCAGCCATGGATCTGGCACAGTGCTAGCTTCAGCAGTGGAAAGAGGAGGGGTCTCCAGGCAAGATGCTGTTATTTCCAACCAGTTACATTGGAGAGATGAAAAGCTATTGAAAACACAGGTGAAAGAAACAGCTCATCCACTCAAATTAATATTTTCCAGTTCTAATACATCTTTGTTTAGCAGGTCATACATGTTTAAGCTCGTGGTAGGGCTTATCATCCTTTTATGATTAGTTTGTGCTTGCCATAATTTTATCTCAATAGAGGAAAACAAAAATAAAAGTTGTGCAAAATCCCTGAAAAGATAAATCACAGTGATATTTGCGCTGAGAATGTATTTACTGTTTTCTAAAAATTGTACATCTTTCTAAGTCAGCTCAATTCTACAGACTGTATAATTGTGTGTGAATGAGGTTGAACTTCCTGAATAGCTGAGGGCATTGAGTCTCTTTGGGTCGTGTGTATGCGATCTGGTTTGTGATTTGCAGTGTGGAGTTCACTCAGAAAGATAAGAAACTCCTTCCTCTGTAGTAGCACCCAAGTTTTTGTGGAAAGTACTTCTACAGTGGTATTTATTCTGACAAAGAAACAAGTAAAGTCACCTATCCAGCTTTCCAAAAAATGCAGTGATGTCAAACTAGTCCTGCTAAGCTTCAAATAATTCCACGGATGAAGATTCCATGAGCTGTTCAAGCAACCTGCTGGATCTGACCACCTTCATGGTGATTTTTTTGTTAAGGATGAATGTCCTGTGCTGAATGTTGTGACCAATGCTATATGTCTTCCTACCTTTGAGGAAAGTCTGGTTATGTCTTCTTCATACCCTCCCCTTATATGACTGACATCTTCAGTAAGGTCTTCCCTTAGTTTTACCTTATTAAGGCTAAATAGATCCTGTTTTCTCTTCTCCTTCTATGTCATAGGCTCCTTCTGATGCTTTTTTTTCCTGTCCTCTTAAAAAAAAACCACAACTGAAATATTTGGAAGTTCAACTTAAGACAGTAAGACACAGGATTTGCTACATAGGTAGCTACCTAGCAGTAAAATAATGAAGAATTAGCTTGTGACCTTGAGCTCCTGGGTCAAAAAGCAGGGTACTTATGATATAGCAATGAAGAACTCCTTACTATGGGTTTGTTTGTTTGTTTGTTGTTGTTCTTTCTTCTACCTTCAGGTTGTATCAGGTAGATCTGGTATATGATAATATCTAGTAAGTAAGGCTGAAGAGATGGAGCAACTTTAACTCATTTTCATTCAGGTTTTGAAAACAAAAGTTTCAGTAGCTCTTACAATAATATATGCAAACAATATTTTCATTTTACCCATAAAGAATTAGTGTTATGAATATAAGTAGCTGAATGTATAGAAATGTATAAATTATGATATCTTCAAAACAAATGCCTCAATTTTTAATACAGCCACCTAAACTACATTCATTAAATCTTTGAAGTGGGTTGTCTGTTTGTAGTGTGCTGGTGAGTACATGTGAGACCCACCGGCCCTCTTCATCTTCTCACTGTCAAACAGAGCTGCCAAGGGTTGATATCTGTTGCAGCTTTCCCTTCCCAGCAAGCGTGGTGTAGCATTGCTGCCAGGGCTATGACATGATAGATGTCATAGATCCATCTAATCCTTGTGTCTTTTTACACTATTTCTCTTGTTAGTGTCACAGAAGAGCATCTCTCTGCACACAGATATGAATGCACTGGCTGCTCCTTTATCTGACTCACGTAGAAAACACTCAACAAACTAACATTGCTCTTGTGTCTGCCATGGAATCTCCCCCAAGAGGAAATTTTCTATTTAATTCCTCCATGAACTACTGATTTCTTCATAAAACTGACTAATTTCTGTAGATCATGAGCCAGTTCTTCATCTGCTCTAGCTGGCTGTACATTTGGGCTGCTGTGCTGAGTTTACATGAGCAGTGTAGCTACTCTTGTCACAAGTAACAACCTATACTGAAAACAAGCAGCAGAGCTAATGTGCAAGAAATCATATCAACTGAACTTGATATATACATCCCAAGTACATGGTCTATATAGGCAATATGGAGTATTAGAGGTATACACATGCTCTCTTGTCATGCTTTGAACTGTACTTAGGTATAAGTGAGGTTTGTTTGTTACACATACCACTTTTTGAAGGTATTTTGAGGCAGCCCATATGTATTTTATTCTTTTTTTTCTTCTTAAACCAACATTATTTTAATACCATTCTCTTAGTTTAGACTGGTGTGTCAGGGTATTTACTGTGTATTTTACCTTAAAAAAAATACATAAACCTAGCTTACCCTAGTTTTAAGATTTTTTTGACTTCTGAAGCAGGAAACAGTTTTGCTTGAGCATACCTAATTGTAAAAATTTATGCAGTGCAAATGACTCCTCTTGAATGGTTTCTAGTGAGACAATATCCTTTGCTTTGAACTCTTTAAAGCTTTTGAAATAGGACAGGACAAGTTTCTTTAGGGGTGAAACAACTGGCTTCTTGCAAAAGGGGACCCAGGAACTAAATAAGGGGCAGTAGTGGTAACAGACAGAGAACTAAGACCCAGCAGCGATTCATGAATCAAATCAGTAAATGAGGCTTTAAGCACATAAACTAATTTGAACCCTAAAACATAACTTCTTTCCTAAAGAAAAAGCCTCTGGATATATCTGGGTGTACCTAGTTTGTAGGAAAAACAGCTAGAAAGCTTTTGTGCAGGATTAGTTATACAACTTAGTTTTTAATGATTCTGGTGTTTGTTGAAAGGAATCCTACTGCTTCAGGGGAAGAACCAGAAATTGGGTGTACCATGTCCCTTTGATCTCATGTTAGAGAACCCTTTGTATTATGAGCGTGAATCTGAAAGGATACATAGCCAAATAATCTAATCTTGGGTAAGTGGGTAAATGCTCATTGAAAATGTGCAGTCACTAAAAGAAGATGAAGTAGTGGTTTCACTAACAAAAAGAGTTCAATGGAAATAATAAATAAAAGAATAAATAATTATGTCCCACAGCTTAATTTCATTTTTACCTTCATATATCTTCATTTAAATTGTTTACAATAAATAAATTGATGATATTTGTGATTATATATAATTACATATATTGATATTTGCATATAGCCCACAGGTTGAAATGTGGCCTTTATTGGTAGATCTGTCATGCCTGATACTTATTGTTTATAATCAGTATGAGATTTCATCACATAACAGAGGAGAAATACGATTACTAAGTCTGAAAACAATCTATTCTTGACAGAATGCATGTTCATTTAAAATGAACAGTATCTGTTTTGTAAGTAAGTCTACATACTTTCAACATATTATTGATTAGTCTCCTTGAGTGTAATGGGAAAACAGTCAGTTCTGCAATCACAGATTGACTATAAAATAGTAGGACTTTCAGCAGCATTATTCTTAGAGTGATGCATCTTGAGTGATGACTTATAAACTTGTAAGGTACGTACTACATGTAATATTCTTATAGGAAAAAAGGAAAATGAACATATGAAGATTTCCTCTGGAAATGTTTTAAAATCCCCCCACATTATGTCTAAAATCTCAGGATAGGGAAGACTGCCAAAGCATGACCCTTAAAATGCATTTTATGTTTCTTGTAATCAATTTAGGTGTAAATTCTGTAATTTAGAGCATGACTTGCTTGTGATAAGAGCTCTTGAGAGTTCCCTCTTAGAAGTTTTATCCCATTTCTTTCCCTCATTGTCTATGTCACATTATATATATAATGGCAAATGCTATTTGGATCTAATGCTACAACTCATACCTGAAAGTATTGCTGATGTCAATGGAATCAGGTACTTCTGATTTCCAAACATCTGCAAATGGAGTATATTTATCTTTATGTGATTGTTAAGCTCATTTCCAGGGAAAAGATGTATGCTTTGCTTACAGGCCATCTTTTTCAGTGATTTTTTCAGTGGTGGTTTTATTTTTTGTTTGTTTGTTTGGTTGGTTGGTTGGTTTTTCTTTTTGTTTTCTGGAGACAGCCTATCAGTTTTCAAAGACTGTTCAGAAAATTGTGAAGATTCACAGAGTAGTAGTTGAGATGCATTTTACTAGTTATTTTTGTTGTACGCTATGAAACAGCTATCAAAAGAGAGTTTTGGGGAATTATTAGTTTAGTTTAATGCATGAGCTCGAATTATTTTATCATTATAATAAACTGGTGCATTTTGGCTATTGGTTTACTTATATTAAAAAAAACTCAATCAGAAATCATTTATTTGATAAATTATTAATGCATCGATGTCTTTTGAATCAAAAAACTAAAGCATTTTAACCCAATTTATCATACAGTCAACAACAGACAGAAGTAAACTGCTCTTAGGCAAGTAAGTAGCTTAGATAACACAAATGGAAATTAAAAATGATGAAAAAGATGGCTGTGTTTTCCTAAACTTATACCGGATTCTACAGGTTCTACATTGTACATTTCTACAAATACACATTGCATATTTCTACATTCTTTAGCTGGGGCACAAAACATAAAAAAATATAAAATTAGTTTTAAGTGTTCAAAAGCATCTACACTTCCCAGCCATATTGAAAGAAACTCAGCTGGTGTATGCTTTCTTATGTTTATGTAGAAAAGTTTTGATTTAATTATCCTTCTCTACTTGGAAGTGTTTTATTCCTGACTAATAAAATAGTTACACAGTTAATGTCTTGGCAATTCGCACTGACATCTAGGCTTTTGAGAGCTTAACTGTATTGAAAATGTAGATGTATTTCCTAAAATTGGAAATTGGAAGATGAGAAGGGGGAAGATTACAATTAAATATCATATTCATATGTGTCTGTCACATTTCTTCAGTGTGGAGGTATAGTTAGACTATAAATATCTACAGTTTATATAGAGAAAAGGAAAAAGGCAAGAACAGTCAAACAATTCTCACTAAACATTACTAACATTTTCCCCAGGTGGGTCTGACACTGTTCTCAGTATAAAAGCAATTTTCCCAGTGATTTACAAAATGGATGTAAAATAAATTTCTGGTCAATGTCAAGAGTAAAAGGCAGCAGAGTACCAGTATAAAGTATAGTGAATTACCTCTTGCCAGTAAAGTTCTAGCTTTTTTTTTTTTCTTTTTCTTATAGCCCACTTAAAAATATGTGTAATTTACAATTTTCTGTCTTTTGGATTTGTTCTTTATCTATCTATTTATTTATTTATTTGTGGGGGATCTTACTCTTACGAAACTCATTTGCTGTAATTTTCCTTCCCATTCCCTTCCTCCCTAATCTGTGTGCTCCAGATTCCTGTCTGTCAATGTTTATAAGATATGGGACAGTACTTCAAAAACTTGATCTGTCAAGATCTATGTGTGGGGCACTGCTATACGAAATTTCTTTTCAGTCTTAAAGATTTCTTTCTTTTTTTTTTTTTTTTTTTTGTAGGCTCAGCGAGTTGTACATCATCTCAGCAGACATGTTTGATATTTCCACCTGCATATCTGGAGTTGCTTTATTCCTTGGCTGGTCTTGTCAGTAACCACTGAAGACTTCTTGAGACTGAACACTGGAACAGATGAGTTAAATTCTTCTTGAATATTCTTTGTTGGAATTGGATGTACTGGACTTCCTGAATGTGCATAAGGACACTAAGGTTAGTGTACTCCTTAAATGATTCAGAACTGATTCACTTAATTATTACTAGTGCAGTCTGTATTTCAATTTGTTGCTTATATGCAGCTACAGATTGAAAAAATGGCGGTTGATATCACATATATGCCTGAAACTAAGCTTTAAATTACCACTGAATAAATTTATGTAGAGAGCTGATCTACATATAGTCTTCTGCATGCTGGCAGACAAGAGCAAGCTCTATCCATGCTTAAAGCTTAATTACCATAAATCATTTTTGCAGTATTTTTTTAAGTTTGGATTTCGTTCATGGCAGTCACATTTATCTGATTTATGACTGACAAAAGATGAAGAGAAGAGATTCTGCTTATCTGTGCTCTTGTTTAGACAGCCCTTGTTTAGACTTCTGTCTAAATGTGTGCTTAGTTGCTCGAGATGTCATGTGGGAGTCAAGGGATTGTTGAAGACATAGATAAGAATAAAAGCTCTTCCTCATATCAGTTATCTACTTCCTGGAGACTATAATAAAATGCATTGTCTATTTCTTGATTTCAGTTAAAATAACATATAATCTACAGTATGATTCTATTATCTACCACAAGAAATCACCCTCAAATAGGGCAACTTAATGACATGATTTTTTAAGACTGAAAATATTGAAGAAACAATTGTGCAAACAGATACGCACTCAGAAGGATGGTGATGTTTGTGTGTGTGTGTGTGCATCAAGTAATGTCTCAGACACATAACTGACAAGGAATGTAGCAAGATCATAGAGATACATCAGGACTTTTAGCACCATAACATTATGGGTAGAAAAAAAAAGGCTATGTTTATAATGAAGCGGGTAATGCTATGTACTGTAGAGAAGAAAAGTGAACAATCGTGTAACCTTGAATTTATCTATGACTACCATCTGTTTTTCATTTTTCTCAGAATATTCTTCAGGATTTGTACTACATGGGAATAAGGGCGTAAAAGTCTTTTCAGTTTTCTTTCTTAACAGCTTCTTATTTGATTTGATCTTTTCTCAATAATTAGTTTTACAAATATAATTTTGTCTTATAAATCATCTTCACAAACAATTAAAATGTTTTCAGAAACTCCATTGGCTAAAATAGTGATACTCTATGCAATTAGAACTACATAGATTAAATATTGCTCTCTCATTTTTGTGGAGGTGTTCTAGTGATATCATCTGAATAATAGCTCCGCCACTATAGCTAGCATTTTTGTGTGAATTTTCAATACTTACTCTCTCGATAAAGTAAATAAAAGATAAAAATATATTTCATCAAAACAAATTGTTTCCCCATTAGCACCATCTATTCCACATAGAATGGGGAATAATGTAGTTTTGTTTAATCTAAGTTCTATTGAAGTTACTGAGAGTTTTTGTACTGGAGTTCAGTGGGAACAGTGTCACGGAATTATTTCTAGATCTATCTACATCCATGACAGGGAGACACCAGGCCCACAGGCCCACCTACTCGAAAAAAAAAAAATGGGGGGGGGGGGTGCTCAGCAGTTTACAGACCTCTTTTTGGTCTGGTTATGTGACAAATGGGACGGGGCACTCATAGACCCATGCCCCAGGAAAGGGGAAAAGTGAAAAAAAGGGGGAAATGTAGGAAGATGGGAGATGGGAGACCGGAAATGGGCTTAAACTAGTTTTGTTTTAACAGTGGCAATGATCTGAGAAGGGAAACTAATTTACTAAATAAGATATCAAAATGCGAGATAACACAATATAATACAATATAATTGGAATTGAGGTTAATAAATCAAATATAATGAGAGAGAGTGTCCAAAACTGAAGGCCTTACTCTAAAGCTGAAGGCAAGATGGCTAGGGAGCACATACTGCCAAGGCAAGCAGCAAAAAAAGAGTAAGTCTTGGGTCTTGTGTGCAGTTTTCTCATTCCCTCTGAGCAAAAAATGGGAATGTGAAGACCTCTGGGGTATGTAGTTCTTCTCTTCTGATAACCAGGTACCCAGAAAATTGTCAGTCCACAGAACTGGAGCACTAACTCTTTCCCTCCCAGTACTTTACAAGATGTTATGATGTGGAATACCAATAACATAAATCACAAAACCTTGACAACCAAGAATATGGATATAAAAATACAGACTGCAAGCAAAAACAGAAGCTTAGCAGAGTTCCAAGACTTTGCCCAGATTCCGATATGAAGAAGAGCTACGTTAGTTCTGAAAGGTTCCCTCACTATAGTATCTAAGTATTTTGCACTTCTGTCTGGGGGATTTGAGTAATATGCATTTTTGTGGACTGTTAAATATATCAAATGTACAAAATTAGAGGTTCTGTGAGCTCAGCACAATTGTTGACAGAACCATGCAGTATTAGGATAGGTAATGTTGAAATATTCTAGGTATTTTACTTACAGCATTGTTACTAAAGTGCAAAAACATTAATATCAGTATATAAATTTGGATGGCAAATTATGTAAAAAACAGTTGTTTGCTCTTCAGTACTCTTCAGTTTCATTGATTGTGTTGTTCATGCTACTTCTAATGTTACAAAAGTTGTGTGGTAGGCTGGAGAGCAAACTTTCTTCAATAGGCAATGAATATGTCTATTTGATCAGTGTAAATCAAAATAAATGAGCTAAATTCTCTGGCTTCAAATCCAGAAGACTGGATATCAGTCACTGATACTCACCTATCTAAATTTTCCAGTATACATTCTGTCACCAGCTAACTTTTTCCCTTTGCAAGAATGAAAGTGCAGCTAGGGTTATCTATAAAGCCTGCAGAAACTTAAAAAAAGTAAGAAATGATCTTGGTGTAAATTAACAAATGACACTTATGCTGAAATGAGTTCCTAGCTTTTTAAGTTAGAAGAAGAAACTGTGTGTGCTAAGAAACACATATAAATGCAAAGGCTCATGAGGTGGGAGTGTTTGACATAATGCCAGATTTCAAATCTACCCTGGAGATTTAATACATATATTAATGCATATAGACTAAGTCTTGAGGCTACAACAACCTCCTGGATGCTGGGAGAAGAGTTCTCCTACATGAGGAAGGCAAATTCTGCATTTTCATGTTTTGGGAGATCAAACTAAAGAGTGGTATAAAGATGTCTACTATTAGCTATATTTTGTGAAGTGGAAAAACAGAAGTGATATATCCACCACTTCAGAAGTTGGCTAGAATGTTAATCCAAAGCAACATGACTGAAATTCAACATAAGGTGCTTTAAGTTCCAGAAAAGGAGTGGTATTTAAGCTATGTCTCTGCCCTTGTCATCACCTTTGCCTTGCCTGTTTACTCTCATGAGAGCTACCTTCCACACAAGAGTAACCACATCTTCCCCTAACCTATTATGCTCCATCAGGAAAAATAAACCCATATCTACCTATTTGCATCAGAAAAGCAAATATGTTCCCTAGCATGGTTTTGTCCCACAGTCTGATGCAATGCTTAGGTGGAATTCAGGAACCAATATAGGGTAAAGACATCATCCAGAAAGCAGCTAAGAATAGAAGCACCTTGTTTTGGCATGGAGAGAAAGGACTGCCAGCATATATATATATATGCTAGCAATATATATTATATATATATATATATTTATATATATATATATATATGTTTTAGCTTACTAGTGTGTTGTGTGTTATACTCATTAGCTGATTTTGATGAAATACATATATTAAAATTTCCCTTGCACAAAATAACAAAGTTATAAACAAATTCATTTCAGTTTTGAAATGATAACATGGGAATATGATAACTCTTCCCAGTCAATTAAATAATTAAGATAGAAGTATCAAACCGTGAACGCTAGAGACATTCTATCAAAAATTTCAATATCAAATACCTTTTAAAAGAGGAAGTGAAGGGTATATCATTTTCTTATCTCAGTAATTTTAGTCACATATGATTTCAAAATTATTTGATTTAAGAAAATGTGGGCATTTTTACTTACTTAAAAAAAGTATTTTAAACAGCAGGATGTAATTTCAGACTATTTGCAGTCAAGAGGCCTCTGCTGAGCAAAATACTCATTCAATTTAGGAATGCAGATTATAATAATTTTCCTATCTTCTTCACAGCAGGGTTCTTGCCATCGTTCTGCAAACTCATAGGTTGCAGTATTGAATTACTAGCTAACTTCAGTTCCAGGTAACACACGCTTTAAGCATATTCTCATTAGCTCAACTTAGTTATAATGCAAAGCTGCTTAGTTTCACCAAGTGAAATGGGATACACTTAAATTGCCTCATCTAATATAATACTCCTTCTTAATACATGCAAAGTGGTTTATGATGGCAAAGCTTGTAGAGCATGAAAATCATCAGGGAAAGTACATTTTCTGACTCAGACTGTCAAAAAGATGCTCTGTTTTGAATCATTTCTTTTTTAAAGAGGTTAGGAACAAGAGAGGGGAGAATGGAATAAGAAAAAAAAGAGTCTAGAAAAATGTAAATTTATTACATTAACCTTTTTAATACATCAGCTCTACTAAACAAGAAAATTATCAAGTAAAGCTGTTCTGTCAGTAATGTCTCCTGTACCATAAAATTAAATGTTAAATAAATAATGCCAAAAATATATTGCAATAAGAAACAATATTCCTTAATCTATTTGTTTTGTATTGTGCAGCCTGTTAATATTGCTAGTATTATAAATTCAGACTCCTGTATTCATATTAATGTGTAAGGACTCTTTAATTTCAGAGTTTGATTTATCTTTCTTCTTCCTATAAATGGCAAGCGAATATTTCTTGGTCTTATATACCTTGCAGACACAAAACCTCATTCCACTAAGACCCAAAAGCATCAGTGGTAAAATTGTTTTTTTCTTCCCAATATTCTGCACCTGTAGCCTGACCATAGGGCTATTAATTCTTTCTCTACATCCTTTTCCAGTACTTTCAGAAGAGTGTTCAGACAGGGTCTAAGCTGCTGCAGGCTCTACAGATGATACCCAAGTGTATATCTCATTTTCCACAGATGCAATCAGAGCTATCACAAAGATGTTGCACTGCCTAGGGGAAAGTGGCTCCTGGAGAAGAGCATCTGGCTTAGATACGATTTGGGTGAGTTCCAGACAATACTGGTTGAAAGACAGAAATGATCCAGACAGACAGTTTAACAAGATTCCTAGGTGCATGCCTTTGAGCATTGGTTCATTTTGTTCTCAAAGGTACTATCATTCTGGATCTCTTGATATCCATAATTATTTTTCCATATTCCAGAAATGAACAGCCTCTACAAGAAACAGTTTAAAACTTTCTGAGCAAAGAGGTCTCCTGAGAGAGACATAATGAATCTCTTCTTTTAATGCTTTGAGTTTTTAGGGTCTGAAAACACCATAGAGTCCTTTCAACAAAAAAATTTATCTTTCTGCAGTTCTGTATATCTGCTAACATTTAGTCTTTTATACTTTGCAGGAGGATAGTGAAAGGTAATTTAATCACCAGGAGGTCATACAAACATCCCTAACCTCTGAACTGCCCAAGTCACAGCAGTAATTGTCTATCAATGGGAGAAACTGGCCAGTATAGGAGAAAACATACACAAAAACTGCTAGTAAAGTATTTCCCATGCAAGGCTACAGCTGAAGACTATTAATACACTCTTTTGGGGCACAAATTTCCCTGATTTCATAATGAATCAGGTCTCTGAACATGTTCCCAAGCATCAGTGAAAAGTTGTGAGCATCTTTATGGAGGAGAAATGACTGAAAAACTGTTGATATTCACTGACAAAATCTTGCATCTTCTCCCTGGTAGCACACTTTTTCCTAACTTGACCTTCCCAAAGAGAAAAAAGGTATCCTGTGGTTTCATTGGTGAGGATTCTGTTGGTGTAAACATTGTCACTTGCAGTGTGCTTGTTTATTCCTCTGGGTTTTCTAAGGTCACAAAGTGACTCAAGTAAAACATGTCCTTCTAAATATTTTTCTTGTATATCTTCCAGTTCACATTCAGAAATAAGCAAGATTAAAATGTTGATATAAGCCACTAGATTTTGCTTTTCATGCCTGATTTTGGGTAGAGACTTGACAGAGAACTTCTGACTCAAATTGAAGATGTTTTCAGGCAGAACTCAGGTAATCCTGCTTATTTCCTACATACATGAATAGTAGCAACAAATTTAATTGGTTAATATGTGGGCCCTATAATGAAATATTTTCCTAGAATATTTTCCTCCCGGTAATCCTTCCTTGCAGTCTCTTCACTGGCTCAACAGCTGTACTGCTTATCACAGCTTTGCTCACTTTATAAAAACAATTTTAAACATTCTCCATTAAAAGCTGTGTAGAAAGCACAGTGTGCATTTGTGAGGCACTTGTAGGAACATGCAGTTATTGGGTGGAATAAAATAAAAGATGTAAGACTGCACATAAGAATTCAATTTGTATTTGTACAGCCATGCTATACTTGTTGCAATCATGAATAAAGCATTTGTTTTCTAAATTGTGTTTATATTACTAGAGGGATACTTAACAAACAGAGCTTGTTAGAGGACACGTGGAAACAACACAGAATTTCTCCCATTTCAGTTATGAGAAGCATAAGGGATAATCATAATTCTGACTGCAGATCAGATAAAGGGGAACAGAGACACCTCCTGAAGTCTGGCAATTACTTTTCATCTACCTTTTGTGTAACTGAGGTTGATCTGGCAAATGATGGCTAGTGCACCAACTTTTGCATCTATTTGTCTCCCCTCAGCCTCAGGTAGTCCCAGAATAGTCCAGGTCAGCTTCTGGCAAAAACAAACAAATAAACAAAAAAGCCAACAGGAGTCTTAAAAACCCAGTGGCTGAGATGTGAATGTTTTGTTCTTTAGATATATGACAGCTGCCATGACCTGATAGGAGATTTAAGAAAACATTAGTTTTGGGGCCCCTTAGTACAAGAAAGACATCAAGGCCCTGGAGTGTATTCAGAGAAGGGCAACAAAGCTGATAAGGGGTCTGGAACACAAGCTGTATGAGTAGCATTTGAGGGAACATCTGAGATTGTTTAGTCTGGAGAAGAGGAGGTTCAGGGGAAACCTTATCGCTGTGTACAACTGCCTGAAAGGAGGTTGTGGAGAGGTGGACAATGGCCTCTTCTACCTCATAACTAGAAATATAATGAGAAGGAATGGTTTTAAGTTGCACCAGAGGAGGTTCAGGTTGAATATTAACAAAAATTTATTCTTGGACTGCCCAGGGAGGTGATTGAGTCACTATCCTCAGAAGTGTTCAAGAACCATTTAGATGTTGTACTAGGGGACATGGTTAAGTGGAGAATTATTGGTGGTATTTGGACAGTTGGACTGCATGATCTTGGAGCTCTTTTCCAACCTTGGTGATTCTATGATTTCCTTACAGTACTCGTTTCTATGGGGAAATTATGTTTGGTGATCTGCTTCATTGTTTTTCTCCTTTTCTAAAAAAGCCTTGGCCCCCTTCTAACCAGTGCAGCTGTAAAATCTGCATGCTGTAGAATATCAAAACATTAATGTATCCTTTCTTGCTGTTCTTGGAGGGAATGGCATTTTTTCTCATTTATTAGTATGTTGACATCTTGCTTAAGATCAAGAAAACTGCTATCTTAATGAGCCTGAAAAACCTGCTTTGACAGCTGTTGTGTAGTGCCTCTAATAGTATTTTTAATGTGTTCAATACTATTTCAAATAAACAAAAACTATTTAACTATTTAATTTAATTGCAAGTTTTTTGAAGTTAGTAAACTTAGAGGAAAAAAAAACTTTATTTTTCTTACTGCTTTTGATTGTTTTATCTGACACATACTCTGTGGTATACATATCATTATCTGTTTTTTTATTTCTCCTTATATGCACGGAAATGAAAGCAGAAATGCTTTTTTTTTTATTATTTCTATACAGCAGTTCCTTTTACAGCTGTATGTGTGATTCTATCACATGGTAGTATACACATATTGCTATGTGAATATCTGTTGTGGCTTCTGTGAATATGTCAGCTGTGCCCTCATATAGCTTACTATAAAAAAAATTGACCTTTTATTTATTATTTTTAGCAGCTTGTATATGTAGCCTTCTAAAACTATGTAAATACAATGGAAACAACATTCTGAAGTCACTTTGCTGTTTAGTGTCTTGTAGCACTTTTATCCTAGAATAAAAATAATACCCTTGAGATCAAAAGTCAGTGTGCTGAGATATGTTTCTAGGTTACATAGGATGTATGTTTATAGGTTATTGATATGATCCTAGAAGAATGGATATAACTGAAGTAAGTGCAAGAATTTAGATACAGAAACCTACCACTGAAATTATGGGGGGGAAATAAGGGAAATAAAAAAGGGAAAAAAGACAGCGTCCAGACTACCTAATGTCTATCTACTTAGTACTTCAGGATTCACAGGTATCTTTATTTGCAATAATACTGTCACTCCAAATCCTGTGATGACACACCATAAAAGGATGTACTGAATATTCAGGTGACTCTTGCAATGTACAGACAGTTCAGATCACACAATCCATTTACCGTCCAAAATCTTGTGTTGGGCATTGACCAAATCCTGAAGATTTCTCCATAGTCTGGTGCTGCTCACTTGAGAACAACGCCAATTTTGCCTAGTTTGTGTATTTAGGTGACTTTGGATCAGGTCTTCATTCCATCCTTCAAACCAAGTGTCCCAGGTAAGTTACCCAATAAAAAGGCTTTACCGAAGCTGGAAAAATGATATAAAAATACGTGAGTAAATATAGTTGAGCCTTTCCAAGACTGTCCATAGAGTCCTGGAAATAGATATAGATAGAGATGGGATGGAACAGTGAAAAATTTTAATAACCATTTCTGATTCCCTTTGCTCATATTATTTTTTTCATTTTTATTTTGTTGTTGCTGTTCTTTAATAACTCCTTTTGAATTTAAAATTTGGCACTAATTAAGGAAATGTAACAATAGAAAGCAGCTGGGACTGGATTCTATAGTCTACATGTCCCTCATTTTCAGAGGTGCCCAATACCACATCTACTTTCCAGTAGAGAAGATTGTGAAGCCAGAGAATAACAAATAGAAATGTATAAATTAAAATGTTCAGTGCTTCATTTTTCACTAACTTATGTCCATGCATTTGTATTCTTATGTTATGATGATGGCAATAGTGTTCACTCTTAAATGGAAAAATAAATAAATTGGCTATAAACTTTGTCCACCTCTGCTCACTGTTCCATACTATAGACACTTATTTAATATTTCATATGACTTATTTAATATTTCAACTGTGGATGTTGAAAAAAAAGAAGAGCTTTTCTACTTTTGTTCCTTTTCATAAAATTCAAAATTTCATGTGAAAATCAATCAATCTGTGGGTCAGATGCCAAGGTTTATGTCTTCTCAATTTGGCATTTCTCGTTTTGAAAAAATGACATGTATTTGAATTCTATGTAAAAATAAAAATAAAAAAAGAAAAAGAAAGAAAGAGAGACTTCTTTAAACTGCTTGAAAGATGAGTTTGCACCACCTAAATAGCTGCAGCATATCATGTATCAGAGATTTTATGTCGTTTTCAGAAGATATTATATCTTCATCTGATTCTCTAATTCACAGTAAGTCTTGGAACCTGGCAGCTCAGTCAGGTATAAAATAGGAACTCATTTTTCTAAGCATTCTAAATATGCTGGGATGTGTTTCTTCAGTAAGTATATGGCATGAAATACTTTTCATTTAAATCAACATTCATTCCAAGATAGTATTACTTACAATAGTGAACTAAAACAGAGGAATGTAGAATTTCTATACTTATAAAAACTAGAGTGGAAATTTGAAGACCTCCATTTGTATTCTTTGTCCCTGTTCCTAAAGCTCATGAATCTTTCATTTAGAACATGACCATAACTCCAATACAAGCTAAAAATAAGTAAATGTTTTCTTTTTTCCTTTCTCTCTCCTTCTCTCTCTCTCTCTTTTTTTTTTTTTCTTTTCCCATGACAAACTGTGTAAATCTCACATGCCCAAACCTGAATTGTGCAATCTGTTACTTGGCCTCGTTGGAGAGACTGAGGAGTTTTCCTGCATAGAAGCATAATCATGTAGCAGAAGTCTCTAAATTGAGAACTTGCTCACTTTAAGCTGATTCTGTAATCAGCATCCCAGATCTGAATCACATTCTGGAAACATTCATGTCTTGATTGAGTACAGTGAGAGTTTAGGGTGACTTCAGCTCCCAGCTTAGGCAATTAAATGAGAAGAGTGTCATGACATAGTATGGATGATGAATCCAGACCCTCAAGTTGACACAATCCTGGTCTGGTTTCCAAAATGAAATCCTATTGTAGCTGAAGCTGGTGGGAGTTGTGTCACTGACCCCAGGCTTCTAGAATCTCTACTCAGACCTTGATTCAAAATTTGCTAGCATGTTTAACCTTGGAAAGAAAGGACAGATGGAAATACCGACACAGCCTTGAATGCTCTAATTCAAGTGTGTCTGCAATAAAATATGTCAGGCTTGTAGCTTTGACACAGGAATGGGATGATGCATAACTCAATGAATACAAGAGGTCTCTTCCTTTGAAACTCCAGGCAGCAGCGATCTCTCAGCAAAGTCTAACAAAATATAAATGTCTCTTTGTCACTGTCATGAATGCTTGTTTACCAACTCTTCAAGTACACAGAATACAAATAAAAATTGTCAGGTAACATTATAGTTGAAAGTCCATGCATATATGCAGTAATGTTTTTATTTGTGCAGTGTTGTGATGGGCTTTGCCAAACACACTGAAGAAATGGCACAATTGCATTTTAGCAAGTTACTTGGCTGCATGCATGATGTAATTTACTTCTGGGTGTTGCCAATGCATCCAGCTTTATTTGTTAACCCAGCAGAACATTATTTATTAATGAGTTCTTCATGCTTTATTAAGCCTAATGTCAAAACACCTCTGTGGGACTCTAGGCATGTTCTCGCTTTGTATTAAAGCATTCTGAAGGAAATGAAAAATTATGCAGCAAAGCAGCAGATAAAACCCAGAAGATATCAGTTCAATTAGTCTTGATCGTGGCAGATGATGTTTCTGAATATTTGTGTGCTGGCTTAAATTAAAGCATTCTGCAATATCAAATGTAGGTGCGTAATTAAGGTGCCCTAAAAACCTGAAAAGGCTACAATTATCTCCAAAGCTGAATGAAGTGCTCAGATTGCAAAAGTGGACAAGTTCACCATGGAAGTATTTTTCATGTTCTTTTTCTGTGGACTGATGTCCATAGAAGGAGGCTTCTTCATGGGACCATTAAAATGAGTGAAAGTAGTAATAAGGTGAATTATTTTTGATTCTCTGTAATTTGGCAGGAGTATTATTGCTCATAAAACTATTACTTAAGTTCAACAAACTTTTCCATCTTGCAGCTAACTGAACACCTTGTTCTGTAGCACTGATGTAAGATTATAATCCACTGGTTCTGTGTATCTTAACCCGTAATAATATACTAGGATATACAGCACAGTTCCTCATAGGGGAACTAGTATTTATCACCAATTAAGGAACACTAGATTTTACACCACTGAAACATAAGAAGAATGGAATAAACATGATTTTATGTTTCCCAGAAAAAAAAAAAAAAACAAGAAAAAAACAACCAACATATTCATCACTTTTTTTACTTAAAAAGGATACTTATCTTTACACCTGTAAGAAGCTGTTAGAAAAAGTTGTTAATGTGCTCTTATCCTATGCTTGAACAGGAACAATTTAAATATAATTTCTGTAAAGATTTTGGTCACTTGTCTTAACAGTGTTCAGTCAGCATCACTTGATTTATCACAAGAAGAAAATTATTACTCTGTAAGAATGAAAAAAAAAAATGAGGTCAGTGCATTTTATGAATGCACAAAAGAACACATTTAACATCTGAAGAGATAGATACAATAATTAAGATATTGAAATCTATAAGTTATCCACAGCTGAGGTGCCATCTTGCTTTACTGAATTTTGGTATGGATTTTTGGAGAGCAGCAATAAAGCATAGAGCCTTACTTTTGCTAGTAACTCATCATACCAGGCTACATTTATATAAAGTAACAAAATTAACAAAAGATATAAGCCAAAAGGACTGTCTCACTTTAAGATTCCAAAAACAGAAATCTATAGAGAAAAATTCCTAGAGGGAATTGCACACAGATAATTTGGATACTGCATAATCACTGCTGCTTATGAGGAATTTTTATTTCCTATTTTCTGTTTGTAATTGCTACCAGATATGAATATTTTATGAAAGCTTGTTTTGAGCTTTTCCTTTTTCTTTCATCTTGTGACTTTCATCATCTTTCCCAACATCTGAGAGATCGATGTTAGGCAATGGGATGGTAGAGGAATGTACCATGTCATTACTATATCACAGCAAACATAAATAATTGGGGGGACAGATCCTTAGCTGTTGTCTGTGAGTGGAGATCCCCAGATGTTGGCAGAATCTGGCTGTTAATGTTGAGCTCTCTTGTCATAACAATTCGAACAACATCAGCTGAACATTTCCAGGTGCTCCTTTTTGCAGCCAAGTAGTCACTGGAGCCTGGCTTGCCTCTTTCCAAGTGGGTGTCTAATCATCAGAGAAAGAGCCCTGCTTGTCTGGTGTGTGGTTTTTGTCTGGCACTAACTACAGAGCTATGAAATAATCCAGGGATGACAGAGGAGATTACTGTTCTTTCTCTTCTGGTTGTCTTTCACAATAAATAATTAATGGTGCTACAAATGTTAGCTTGCCAATCTCAGTGGGACAGGAGCCCCCTCTGGTAGCTCAAAACATTCTAGAATTACAGAGAGACAGAATCAAAATTCAAGCCACCTACTCTCCATTGGTTCTTCCTATTGTTTCGTTTGGTCATGAGAATAGTTTTTTTGTTTGTTTGTTTGTAGATTGCTTTGTGTTTTGTTTACTTTTTATCTGTTGGAATCTGTTGTTCTTCTTCCCAGCCTTCATCTTGTGATGCCTGTATATTGTTTGTGGAGTGCAGACAATTAAGGAATGTTAAGGACAGCATTACCATACTGTGCCCAGGTACCTGTTCTAGATCTGGATCAAAAGTGTTTGAACTGTTACAAAGTCCCAGGGAGACAGGCACCTCGACTTTCTGAAAGTCATAAGGTACTGCAGACTGGTCACCAGTCCCACTGCAGCCAGACATATTAAAGGTAATGTTCTTTTAATCAATATTATTTGTGAATTTTACACAGAATGGTTTGGGTTTGAAGGAACCCTTAAGATCATCTAGTTCCAACCTTCCTGCCCATAGCAAGGACCTTCATCTAGACCAGATTGTTCAAAGCCCCATCCAGCTTTGCCTTGAATGGTTCTTGGGAGGGGGCATACAGGGAATCCACAACCTTGCAGGGCAGCCTGTTCCAGTGTCTCACCACCCTCACAGTAAATAACTTCTTCCTAACATCTAGTCTAAATCTACCCATTTTGAGTTTAAAACCATTTGACCTCATCCTGTCTCTACGTGACCTTATAACTGTTGGTTCTGTATGCTCAGTCTCAAACTAATAAAAAATTAAATCACAAGGAACCCTTCATATATTCGACTATTCATTGCAGCATCTGAGGCACGGGCTCAGATATGGATGATCCAAATCGTTTATTACAGGTTATAACATCCCTTATATACACTCACAAGTTTTCTCTTTTAACTTTCCCACCAGCCTTCACATGTCAACAAAATCCTCCATGAACACCCCTTAACTGGGCATGCAGGCACTTATCCAGTCAAAGTCATGAATCGTTCCAAACCAGGCACTCTTCATCAGATCAGGGTCTGCCATCACACAGCTTACTTGAACTTGTTTTCCTTTTCTTCTGGAGTGTCCTTGGTTCTCAGCCTTCCTTTCTCACGCCATTTATCTTGCTCCACAGCTTCTGTTATGAATATACTTTCTTGTATTCCCACAATCTATTTTAGTATAAATTGGATGTCAATAAAGTTGAATTTGGCTCAGAACCAGATAAACATAATTTGTCACTAAGATTTAACTAGAGTCTAGAAACTCAGCAATAACTGGTCTTAGACCAAAGTGAATCGCTGAGAACTTGTTAGGTCCCAGTAGACTACAAGAGAAGCAAACAAGTCTACCTTGTGCAGTATTCCCAGGAGGACGCAATTAAAAATCATCACATTCAGGAACTACTTTTTATGCTTTTGTTTTTAATAAAGCCCATTGAGACCAATAGCAGTGTGTAAAGTTCATTCTGCTTTTGGTCTATTTACAGCCTTTCTTTTGCTTATTGACAGAGTCTGCCATGCTTTCTTTTTAAACATTTTAAACATTTTGCTCCGGCAAAATTGGGGTTCAGCCAAAATCTGTGAGCTTACATTTTGATATGAGTAATTTTTCTGGAACATTTTCTGGAAAATGATTTTTCTGGAAATCATAAAGAGAGCAAATATGTTTAAAAGAAACTGAGTTCTGTTCAGTGTCATCATATGGCAGTTTTACCTAGTATTGTAATTTTTTCTGCTTCTCGTATAGATGTGCAGCCCACCATCCTATATCACACAAAAAAATGCGACCTATTGCATGTGCAGTAGTGGAAGGACAGAAACTCTCCAACTCATGTACAATTAAAGCTTTAATTGTTGGACTTTTGTGGGTTTGTTTGTTGGGTTTTTTTTTATGTTTGGAAAGACCTTTTGTACCCTCAATTACTGCTGCTATAGGCTATTTACACTGTTGTAGCATTTCTGATAAATCCACAGAAGATAATCGCCTTTTCTGTTGACGACACATTTGCTAACATTTCTGCAGCAGTGTAGTAATGTCTTTATTGTGTATTGCTGTATTTTAATAGTCAATTAAAATTCCCATTGAATTGACAAAATGGACTCGAGAACTTTTGAAGACTATTTGCCTAAATGTACTCATGAGACTGTTCTGATAATCACTGCCACTGCACTATTCAAAATTACTCAAAAGTCTAACCTTATTACATTAGAAAAGTAGTGAGGCAAGAGAAAATATATTTTAAAAATGGAACTTTGTTGTTGAATTGAATCTCATCATTCTACTGTGTTTGTCTCCTTTTTTCTTCTGCAGCACCATGGCCATGACTCTTCTTCCTTTTCTCCATTTTCCTAACTTCATTATTTTCTTTCTCATTTATTTTTTCAGTTTTCCTCACACTCCCTCTTTATCTAATACTAACAAATGGTGCAGGCCTTTGTGATGAGAATGGAAAGGTGATAAATAGGCCCATAGCAAGATTTCAGGGGCTTCACACAGAGTTTCTGTAATTTTATTCTTTTCATAATAAATCTGTTTACAGCCTGCAGGTTAAAATGAATGAAAGCAACAAAGAATACATAAGATAAACTCTGCACAAGTAAGTACACCACCAACAGAGAACAAGACTCCGAAAAGCATGAGTCATTCTAACTCCTCCATTGCTCACTTCTGCCATGCCCACAATGTTATCTTCAGTCTCATGATATTCGATGTTTTTCTTAATGCCTCAGCTGCTGGAATCACTTAGTGCATGAATACCTTTGCATCCCTTCAGAAAGTTTCTCAGTTGTTCCAATTTCAGTAGAGGATTTTTTTTTCCAGATACCGTCAGTAGATATTCTTTCAGTATATTTATGATGATTTCCTCAGGGCCTCCCCTGAACAAAAGGGTAACAAACTTATGTAGTGTATTGTGCTGCCAGATGGGCTGTGGGATCGTGCTTATAATATTAAGCAACTCTTGCAATTGCTTCACTGAGGAAGCATGTTCCAGCTCTTTCAGTCAAACTCTGCAAGCAAGGCAAATGACAAAACTCTGGAAAAGCTATAAATAGGTGGCTCACAACTCAAGACAGAAACAAATCCATAGGGTTACTGTGTGGGGAAGTAATAATAATTTTAGCCTTTCAAAAAGACAAGGGCAGACTCAACTGCAAACAAATTTTCTGTCTTTCTCATTCAGTCTTTTGCTTCTCCAGTGGAGTGTTTAAATAAAAGTGAATTGGCACTTTCAGATGTATTTCTTCAACACTACAGGTCTGTTATTAATGTGGATTTTTCAAGTTTCAAGGAACAAAAGGTCTGTGATTGAATTATATGAAAGTATAAATAGAATGGGTTTCTGGTTGCAGGGCATTTCTCCTCCTATTATTTACTATAGATTATGAAGAGTCATCCTTAACAGAGATAAATTTTGGGAGAGCACACAAACAAATTTTTACAGGGAATAATCTTTGAATAAAAAGTTGGCGGGAGGAGTGAGAAGGGTGGTTTATAAATTACAGGAGTGGTAAAGCCAATGGGAGAAATGGTGCCAAATGGAGCAAGGGTTTGCTGAGGGCAAATGCATGGCACAGCAGTAGAAGAACAATAAGCAAGAACTAAACTCAGTATTTTTATGTACTGTATTTGTAGTTCAATCATTTCTTTCCCTGGTGAAGTGGCTGCTTCCTCTTCAGCAGTGCATGCTTTTAGGGTGAGGAGAAAAGATTCATGACAATGAAGACACTGGGAACCAGTCTAGGTCCTCCTTAGCTGTGGTGACCCAGAGAGGATGCTCTGTGCTCCAGTACACAACATTCCCACCCAAAGGGGGAATAACTATGTTATCTTTCCTGCCTATAAGTCCAAGCTCTCCACCAAGAAAAGGCAAAGTACATGGAGAAATGTCAGGTTTTTCTTCTAAAATGTATCCAGTGTAGGAACCCAGGGATTAGTGCAGCTAAATGAAGCTCTAATTTGTTCCTCTTGAGAGTCTGCATTATAGTTCTTTTCTTTAGTCTACTGTTATATGGTATTTGCTTCTGATCTCAGTCTGAACACTGAACAGGAGGGACTGTCCACTGAGAACAAACAAAAAATACACACAAAAAAATGCTATACTCCCTGGAGGATGGCTATCTCCTACATGGTAAGAATGGAAGTCATGTGACAGATAAAGACAGGAAAATACAGGAAGAAAAAAATAAAGCATCTGAGATTTCCAAAGTAGGTATAGCAATTTTAGCAGTTAATACCCACCAGCTGTTTGTTGTTATCCTTTAGCTAGAGGTTTCAGCTTCCACAACTGAGTTGCATTCATGGGTGGTTGTTTATGAGGCTGATGAAGCTGTACTGAAAGAGACTCAGACCCTTGAAGAGGGCTTTATAACAGCTTAGCTGAATAGGTAGTTAGAGGACAAATTCTCAAAGTTCTTTAGTGTTATTCATGAGAAAGTCTACACCTCTGCCTTGGGCTTCTCCCTGCTTCTGATAGAGGCTTCCTGATGATAGAGGGCAGGTGATGAAAAGGTATGTTTTACTCACAGTTCTCTTCTTTTTTTACCAAAGGATCTTTCTATTTTACCAAGAGGCTAATGATTAGGATCTGATTAACAGAAGTAATGAACAACCTCCAAATGCAGTTAAAGGGTTAGGGTGTTGTGAAGTTATTGGTAAGCTGATGCTGAAGTTAATCTTTCTGTGCCATCAAAATCTTCCTTTTGATGAGTTACTTTAAAACCTCTGTGTTCCCTGCCTTGTGGGAACTAAGGTATACCTACTAGTATTTGTGAAGAACTTCACTGGGGAAACTCTTAGTTTAAGAAAATGATCATTCTTTACAGAGGTATAAAGTGAAATGCATCCCATCTGCTGTGTACTACTGTCTGACTTCAGCTTTTTCTATCATACTTAAACAATTCCTGAATGTGACCAAAAAAGGGGCTTTTTTTGTTTGTTTTTGTGTGCATTTGCCCTTTGCACCATATGGCAAATGGTGCTGGATATCCTTTTCACACTTATGATGTGTGAGTGAAAGAATACTTTTTTATGTCTTTTGGAGTTTTATGTCTTTTCTTTGTTTTTACCTTCTTGATTTTTTTTAATCTTTTTGTCCTAGCAGAGAGAACTTCCTTTCGGCATTATAGAATGCCTTTCTCTATGTTCTCTGTTTGTTTGTTTTTTGCTTCATTATTATTCTGTCAATACTAAGTAGTGTTGATTAGGAAATTGAGTTATATTTCATGTGTTGATCTCGGTCAACAAAATTCATTTTCTCTATGCTAGTTAAGTTAAAAAATGTAGTAAAATGCATGATTGTTTTATTTTCTGAAAAGTTGCCTTATGTCATTGCTAGGTGTTGCAGTTCCTTAAGTTCCTATCTTCTGATCATAATACAGTGGAGGAAACAAGATCCCTTGGTTCAGTTATTTTCCTGCGTGCTGCTTAATAGTGACTCTGCATTTGGGATAAGGAAACAGTAGTTTGAAATATCCCCCACTGATGATGCTGAAAAAAAAAAAAAAAAAAGCACTGGAAAATCTCCAGACCTCTCTCATTCTAAAAACGCTGCTGAATTGATGAATTTCTTTCTGAACATGGGAATATACATACCTTGCTTGTTTGACCAACGATTTTTTTTCTTCACTTTACTGTACTTTCTTCTTTAGTACATAGTGGTTCAGGAAGAAATAAGAGCTTGCTCCATGTGCCAAGAAAAGTGAGAGGTGGGGAAAAAAAAAGTGTTATGCATATTAAAATTAGGGATTTGAAATTTTTTTATATATTCTTTTGTAAAGATGTGGAAACTTGGAGAAAAGCTTACGCTATGTTCTAAGCAGAGCCAAACTGTAATGTTTATTGAACTGCTCTAGAATTGAGGAATAGTTGTTTAAACTGGGATATTGATCAGAAAATCAGAATTCATTTATGTAATTATTAAAGACACAGCATTTCTATAGCAGTTAAAATTTATACTGTGTTATACCCAAAAAGAAACTTAAATCATGGAAGTTTGAGATTCTTAACTTTTTATCATTTCTACTTCATGTTTTGTTGAAAGTAGAATTAATGTAAATGTATAAAAAAAACTAATATATCTGTTTCTAAAGTGCTTTTCCAGGTTCTGAGTTTGTTTTGTTTTCATTGTCTTTTTGCTTCAGCTCATTTTCAGAATGACTTAATTAATGCATTTCCAGCATTAATTAAAGCATAGCCAGTCTGAAAAATACTGCTGTTACCTTTATATATATTAATCAGTGAGATCAGTGGGTTCAAAGACATAAGTTTACATTTTCAAAAGCAGTCAGTATTTCACAATACGAGTGCTCCATTTGACGTATAGAAAGAAGCAACTGTGTATTAAATCAGTATTTATCAGTGTTTTTTGTGTGTGTAAACTTACAATCTGACATAATTAATCAATTTTATATATTGTTGTAAGTATTTACATTTCATTTAATGAAATAAACAGTCGTGTTTGCTATTATTATACAAGACGTTAGTTAAGGTTGAGACTTTCAAAAGATCTAAAGGACGATAATACCTTGTGTTAAATCAATTCAGTCATTCCAGCTGGAAACAGTAAAGGACTTAGAGTGAATTTCAGAAAGTAGACATTGGGACTTCAACATCAGTGGGAGGTAAAATGGAGAGGAGAGGAATCAACGATTGTGTCGCCTCTTCTGAGATGGCTGAAAGCCTTTCAGTAGCTGTTGTTTATTTGAGTTTGTAAAATTCTTGATTCATTTTTAATGTTTCTGCACCAAATGACTTTGGCCTGAGGGAATTTAAATATTTCTTCTACATGGAAGAGTGCATTAAGAAGCATCCTTTTCTTTTGCTGCAGCCACAACGCAGCAGAAGCTCATGCATCTTAGAGTAATCGTTTGAAGAACTGAAATTAGAAAAGCCAACATTCGTGTCTGAAGTCAAGAGCATCTTTCATGTTTTTAGTGAATCCAGACCTAGCTGTTGTGCACTGGTTGCAAGTACACATCACATTAACTTTGATATATTTTCTTGCTTTTGCTTTCTCAGTCTCAGGGTTATGGAGGTACCTACTCAATCACATGAGCCTGGTCCCAGAACAGGACTGGGCTGAGATTCTGTGCATGTTTCTGGGCCTGATGTTTTCCTGTAGTTTTGGCCAAGAAACTCCTGCTTTACATGCTACCATCGGTGAAGCAGAATGCTTTCTATGTGCATTATTACACATAATAGATCACTAACTAAATTTCCAACAGGATTATGTGCCCAGTATTGGAATTCCTAACTGAAACAAATCCTTGACCATGAATGTAGGCACAGCCATTAATATATCCTTCAGCAAGAGCAGATTTCCACCACCCAGAAAATGCACAGGTTGATAAGTGGCCCTTGTGTTTTAAGATGAGAGTGCCTGTCCAGCACTGACTCCTCCCTCACCAAGGCACAGTTGTTAATCAGTGTCTTTCCTCCAGTGAGCACCGTGCTTCGGGCCCAGCATGGCTGCCTCCCAGTATGGCTCTGGGAGAAGGACATGGCATGTGACCTGGCAGGGAGAGGAAAAGGTAGTGAAAAATTATTTAGGTGAAGGTCGGCTGACCTCATCTTCACCATGGCATGTGAAAGCAGATTTAGTCTCTGTAGAGGCAGCCACTTGCACAGCAGATCATTTGCTGTATTTCTACCCTGAGAAAACAACAATTTTAACAAATCCCTCATATTTACACTTAATTATACAGCATCTTGTTAAACACTTCCAAAGTGATGTTCCGCTCAAATTTTACTGTCTAGAGAGAAACTAGTGATTGAAAAATGTTAGAAATTTTCCTTCAACACATAGTTACTGGTGACTTAAATTGTAGTAGCTTTTTAGAAGCCTGCTTATGTTTTAAAGGCATTTTTACATTCTAAAATATTTATTCCACACTATGGTTTTAGAACAAGAGCAAATTTATATCTGCAACTAAATAGTTTATATTTTCTTTCCATTTATTCCAACTCTGTCATTATATTGTCCTTGAAATTATTTTCTGTCACTGTCAAACATGATAGCCTCAGGACAGAAATGAAAGTATGATAATACATCTCCATGAGCTTCTCTGGTGAAATATTTTTAAAAGTTTTCAAATGCAGACATTTGGATTTAAGCAGGGGATAAAAGAACAATGAAGCTAGGAGATTAAAGGAACAAAAGTAATTATTTTAAATGTTATCATTCTAACATTCCAGTGTTAATCCTGAACACCGTTATAATTGAACCAAATGATTTATGTAAGTAACAAAAAAAATTTACATTACTTCTCCCATTCCTCTATGATGAATAATGCCTTCTCTATCAGTTTCTTTTTTTCTTAATTACGATTCCCAGAAATGTGTTGCATTGACATTTTTCTAAATATGGTCTTAATAAGAAGCTTAACGTTAATGGTTTAGTGCCCTAAAACTTTCATGAGATTATCAAACCATTTTTAAAAAACATTTAATATATTCATTCTCAGAAACCAATGTAAATTCGATGTGTGCTATTTTTCCATTTCAGAGATATCCTAAATAGAATAAGAAAATCCAAAGTGTAAGACTTATATTGTTGAACTAATGTGTAAATAAGAGCGAGAGGAGCAGATTAGACATATTCTTTCCCCTCTGTCCCTTCAGTGTCTTATGTAATTTATCAGTAGTTTATTTCTTGTAGGCTGTCATTTTAAGAGAATAATTTTAAATGATTTTCTTTTCCTTTGCTTAATCACTAGTACATTTTCTAAACCGGATCAGCCATTGTTTTTGCTTGCACAGATTGGGAGGCTGAGAGACAGAGTGCTGAGGTGAAGTCATAGCTTAAGTTTCTAGAAACATTAGTTGGACCTCCCTCTGCTTTGAATGCTGCAGTGTTTGTTTTTTGTTGTTTTTGTTTGTTTGTTTTTACATAGAATTACTCTTGCTTGTTTGTGTGCCTATTTTATTTTCTTCTTGCTTAGCATTGGTAACTTCATCAGTTCTTGCCTCCTTCAACCAGACCATAAAACATATCCAAAGGAGAAATGTTTCAATGGCAGAATGCAGTAGAAGCTATGCAGGTATTTTACTGCTTTAAGTCTCTTCCAGTTGTTGGCTAAACTGAGACCTTCCTGTATCCCATTTATTTTGATATCATTTTCAATGAGCCAGAAATGAGCATATAGAAAGAGGTTTATGTCAGATTGGAATATTTGTGTAAAAGCTAAGAGAACATGGCCTTGCTCTTATTTCAGCAGCTTCCAGAACGAGGCAGTTGTTTAGAGTAGGCAGATGAAGGAGTCTATTTATTTTACTAGGATATATTTTCCTTCACTACACAGTGCCTCTATTGAATTATCACTTCAGCCTCCTCATTATTTCCCTAGGACAGAATGCCAGGCAGGGTTCCACCTGTTCCTGAAGAGTGTTGGTTGGATGTACATGAAATGTGGAGCATGCATTCAACTTGCATGCTGCTGGATATGACTCAGCTGCTTAACTCCTGCTGATACCCATATAGAAAAGATATTATAAAAGTATGAGTTTGTGTATACATGCATTGACAATGAGGAAAGTTCTAGTGCTGCTGTACAGTATTCAGGTATTGCTGGTTTACTTGCCTTACACATAAACACCTATGTTTAACTTTGTATATACATATCTCTAGTTACACATAGAAATGCCCTTTTGTGCATATTCACAAACATGTTTCTAATTGCAACTGCAAACATTTGAAATAGTATTTAACTGCCATACATTAAAGTAATTGAAGTCATATTTATGTGCAGCCAGTAATGATGAGTAAAACAATTTCTGCCTGCAAATTCAGTTCTCCATTATGCCAGCATGCTTTTTCCAACCGTTTTTTTCACCACCATGATAAGATTTTATAAGTTACTGGCACCAAGCGTGCATGTTCCATGTACCAAAATACTGTTTGCCCACACAGATGCATGTGTGTATAACAATGAATTACACTGAGGTACAATACTTTTCAAGAGAGAACATGTAAATATTAACCATTATTCTTCAAACTCCTTTTTCAGTAATGCAAATAAAAAAAAAATTAGGTCAGCATTCTTATACAATTTGCTTTAAAGAGAAAGAAGTTCAGGCAAAGACGTTTTTTGAAAATGCCTATTACATCTGCATAGTCGAGGAGCTGGCATCCAGCTGGGACGAGCCTGCCTTGTAGAAGGCAGATACTGGGAGTACTTCATCCCACCCAAGCAAATACTTTCCTGTGACTTTCCTGTAACAGGTTTACAAAGGATGAGAAGGTGGCACATATGAATCCATTGCACTGTTTTTTCTTTCTTTCTTTCTTTGTGTTTTTATTTTTGAGGGGAGCGCTTTGAAACAAAGCTTGTGAGTACCTCAGATGGCATGCTATGGGTAACTTCTGAGTGTTAGTCTAAATAAGGGGATTTCCGAAGAAGCTATGCTAGGTAAGAGAAAAAAAAATCTCCAAACTGAAACATATGTTTAGAAAAGGAGTTGTCTGCATCATTAAAAAAATGCATCTACAGTACTGAGAAAGTTCAGTTCCTATTACAGGAACAGATTAAAGATGTTATTTATATCCACTTCTTCTTGATCTTCACACTTGTCTTCTTTGTTGGAGTTTTATAAAAACGCATTAAAAACATCAGCATTGCAAAAAAGGATTTAAAAGCAACTCATCTTCTGGAAAATGTTTGTTTCATTGATGTTTCAGCTTGCACAGAAGAAGTAATAGAAACTGCATCTCTGATCACTGGAAAATGGATTCTTGTCAAAAGCACTAACTGTCCTAATAGTGTGATGCTATGTCTTGCTCTGTCTCACTGCCAGGCTCAGCTGTAGAAACAGCATAATTATGTGAGTAGCAACAATTCCCTTATCTAGTATGAACACTTGCTACTGTTAACTGCATTTCAATGCGCTGAAGATGAAGCAGAGAATTAAAATTTAAGCTGAGTTTGTTGGGTCTTTTAATCCAAAGGAGGTTGATTTTTGTCTTTTTTTTTTTTTTTTTTTAAACACTCTTCAAAACCTGTCAGAACAGCCTAGGAGCTGCTGCTGCTGCCCAGGGTGCACTGCCTGCTCTACTATCTGCAGAGTTTCGTCAGACTCATCATACCACTGTCCTGCTGAATTTCGGTTTTACCTGACTTCTTGTGCCATTATCATTGCTGTAACCTTGGGACTATGAGAACTAATTTTTTCAAGTAAAGTCATCACAGTATTCTTCATCCCTGTACCTCATTGTCCTGTAAATATATCTTCAAAGCACAGACACACAAGGATATCTAGACTAATTTATTAGTATTTCTCTTAAAAATCATTTGCCAGTTCATGGTCCAAAAATCCTGATCCAAAGGTTATTAATGTCAATGCTGCATCAGCTATCCAGAATTTTCCAGTCCATCTAACTTACGGCACTAACTACTTGGATATTGAACTTTCAGTAGTTAAGTAATTGTTATGACATTAAGAATTAGTGAAGTTTTGTTATGAGAATATCGAGTAGTATGAACATAAGTAGCACTTATTTTCAAAGCATGTCACAGAATCACTGAAACAACGAAGAACACTAAAAAACTAAAATACATCTGAATAGGGGGAGCTGGAGTAAATCCAGATAAGAATGATGAGTCAAAATTCATTGTGTATTGAACAACCTAATTACAGTGATTATGGTTTTTTTCATCACAGAGTTGATGAATATTTTCCAGAAATGGAAATTTCCATTCTACAGCTATTGTAGCTGTCTAATACTGCTGTATATTAGCATCTCAGAATGCTGTAGTAGTGTCAAATATAAACAGATTACTGTAGAGAATCACCAGCCAAAAACAACAAAGAAACCAGATTATATCTAGGCCTTTTGATGATCAAAGACTTAATATGCTTTATATTCTGTTTATAAATAATGAATGTGAAATGGTTGTGTCAGTAACATCAAGGCTTACTCATTTTTGTAATAATTATTTTTAAATTATAAGTAAGCATATTTAAAATAACTATATTTATTAAATACAGAGCCTGAAGAATCAAACATGAAGAAATAGCTAGGAGGAGGTTTATCGTTTGTAGGTCACTTGTATCTTATTTGTAATGGTTCCTGCTAACAACAAAATATAAAAACATAAAAGTACCATCTAGCAAAAGATAACTATTTCTCTGGATTATTCTGATCTATTGCAGAGCTTCAGAAGGATATACACTAGCACAAAGATTTATTTTCCCAGTTTTGTTTCAAATATGCTGTTTTAAATATTTTAGTGGTCCTACTTGAATGCCTTCTACAAACTAAAGAGCCTATTAGCAGCAATAATACCAACTGTTCACACTGAAATTACATAAAATTCCTTATTAGTGCCTTTACCTGCACAAACTCTATAAGTAGACAGCATCTACATTTGTACATCTAGCTTGCTTATGTTACCTTTGCCTGGACTTTTAAGAAAATTAAGGTAAATTTTTAATGCCCTGACAAAGAAATTCAGGAGAAGGCTCAATAAAGTTAATCATCCTTGCCACACTAATGAGAAATTAATACTCAAATCATCTACATTTTATGTACATTATATTCAGCACTGTCATTTAAACTCTAAAACAGCTAGAATTATGGGAGCTCTCAAGTTAATAATATTGATCTAATGCCTTCAGCTCAATGACACTGTCAATTACTTTACCATTTTTTAGATAATATGGGAAGTATCCATGTTCTTAGTAACAGTATATGTCAGAAAGTTTCTCCTTCCCAAATTTAAAAATACAAATCTCTGATTTTTTTTCATTGCAGCTGATTCCCATTCTATCTCGTATCGTTTAAAGGCCTTCCTAAGGGAAAATTAAGAAACAACTTTAGACTATGTAAGAAAACTAATTCAAGCTTTAATTAAAACTCCATTGTCATTTGCCTTCTCTTTTCTCGTTCGAAGTATTGTTCCTTCCCTGAACTTGTTCCTTTTTAGGATAATATATCTTAGCTATTTATCACTCACCATTGCAATGCCTGCTTTATTTCATTTGAATTCAACACATGAAAAGCCATCTCAAATCTTGTACTTGCTATTCTTTCTTTCAGTCCTTGCAGGGTAAATGAAGAAAATCAGGATTCCTCTTATAGCTTGCACTATATAATTTTATCTTGTCTTTTGATACTTCCTTACTATTTTGTGTCTGCACTATACTAAACAAAATTATCTTGAAATGTAGATCACATATTTGCCAGCCTTCTTTATCAGAATAGAAGAGTGTTTTTGATCTAAAGATAGAGCACAAGCATTATAAACAGTACACTTCAGATGCCTGTGTCTAAGGCTTATGTTGTACAGATTGTTTACAAATATATGGGTGAGCACAGCACAGGAGACATAACAAGTCACTACAAGACTTCTCCGCTGCTGCACTGGAGTTTCTTATTGCTGCTTTCTCAGTACCATCTCATCAGGTCTGTGAGGCAGGTCAAGTGACTTCTACTATATAGAATGTGTCCTTTACGAGTGTTATCAGAAAACCATCCATACGTTAGCAGCCTATGTACACGTTGGCAGACCTGCTACAGAAAACAGGTTTTAATTTTCTGGTATTTGGTACAGCAGAGCAACCCTGACATATTTCCTCCGGGCCAAGACAATTCTGAAGATTTTCATATGCCCACTCTGACAGTGTGGTCGTAAAGAACTTCGGAGTTGTAGATGCTTCTGTTTGATTATACATTTATTAGTATACTTGTAATAATAAGACTCATTCTGAACCAAAAGAGATTTTGGTAGATAATTTTTCCTCAAACTCACAGTGAGACTAAGTTTTTTCTTCTAAATAAACCATAAGAAAATAAACCTAATTGATAGTGTGTTGAAGATTTTTTTCAGGGCAGGAAATATCTGGTGGTTCAGGACGTAGGGATTTCTCACGATGTCCCACCTTGCACCCACATAATTGTTCCTAGCAGTTGTTAAAATGAACTTCTCTTGAGCACCAGGAATGCTGTGCGGTGTCTGCACTGTGGCCCAAACTTCTTGCTCTGGGTCACTATATGGCACTTACAGTTTTAAAATGGTGTATTTTTCAGTGAAAGCCACTGGCACACAACTCCCAGCCAGTCTTCAACGGTACTGCTGGTAAATAGTTATCGAAATGAGCCACCGTGCAGGACTTTTAAAAGGTGTTACACTCAGGAAGTGGGCCTTTCATTGAGGTAAGGGGCTGTGCTGTCACTTCTATTACACACATTGAGAATTTGGCCATGATGGATCCTTCTGATGGCAGGAAATTAAAAAAAAAGTGCAGCTGGTCCTTGCTGACTGTTTTTTGTGGATGAAAGGGAAATAAGGAGCAGGCTTTGTATTTCTGCTATCACCCACTTTCTGTTACTTAGATATGTAAATAGCTTTTAAAACTTCTCAGATCTTGGCTGCCTGTGACACAATATCTTCCATCCTCTTCTTCATCACCAGCTGATAACTAAAATGATAACTCAGAAGGATGCCCACAGTCAGGAATAATCTGCACTGAAATCTGATAGTGAAGTATAACTAACAAAATTGTTACATCCATGTATGTAGGGCACAATTCAACATAAAAGGGAAAGATCCTTCAGTAGGGTTAGGGAAAAGGATTTCATGTGTTTCTTTCCATTCTGATGCAGATGACATTATTTCAAAGCAATTGCTTCACTAATAATTAATTCAGTTTCTCATTTAATTGTAAATAACACAAGCTATTGTCCTATGAATTGTAATGGGAAGTGTCCTCAAGGAGTAGAGTCTCTGGTACTGAGCGGTAGACACTCTACACCAGGGATTCAGTAACAAATTTAGTATTTAAAAATTGTTATGAGAAGGTTTCACACTTCTTAGACCCTGGGCCAGAGGGTTTTAGTCATTTGTAGTATAATACTCTGACAAACTTCTACCACTTTTCTTATGTAGCACTGCAGACTTGATGAACTGATAAGCAGGGGATGCTGTGAGCAACTGACAGCTTAGACTCATTTCATTGTTTTTTTTCATCCAGACCAAGCCAAAATAGCAAAGGAAAGGATAGAAATTATTATTTCTAATTCAAGTTATTTGAGTAATGCATCTTTCAACCCTAAAATTAAGTCAGATACAAGTGGTTATTCCTCATGAATAAATGAGAGCTTGCAACTTTGACAAACAAAGATTTTATCTTGGCAGACCAGCAATCTTTTTATCTAGCAGCACATGCAAATTACTGTCTCCTTATGCTTGCTTTTGCAATCTAAAATTTCTACTAGTACAAAACTATTCTTGGTGACTGTTGTTACCACCACCGATATTTTTCTTTCTGATTGACTCCAAAGGCTTCTCAGCTCTTTCTTCCATTTTATAAATACTTAAGACTCAAGTACTCCTTGCAAAAATTTTCCAAGCCTTGATGTCCCTGAGAAGCAGTAATATGCAAATTTCCTCTTCCTCTCAAGCATAAGGAGTCTCATGGCTATACTTAAATGAATTCATGTGGAATTACTACTTCCTAATTTTTATCACAGTATGCTAATGGATTTACATTTGTTTGACTTCTTTCTCTGGAGCACAGTACATGGATTAGCAGCATGTTCCGATACAATTCTCCAGTCACCTGATTGAAAGGATAGGCTTTGTTCATTTTCTTTAGAAATGTTTCTTGGAGTGAATCTACATTAAGAACAAGACAATATGCTCTTTTGTAAATTATTAACTGTAACTATCAGTAAAAAATATGTTGTATTCTTTTTTTATCTGAGCTTGTTGCTCAGCTGCTCTATCCAAAATACTGAAATACTGGGCAGATGTTAATTACTGGCTAAATGTTGTAGGCTGTTCTTTACAGGTACGGTTCTGTATTGCATGGAGACCAAGTAAAATCTGTCTAATTATAGAATAGCAAGACAGTGATGCATTCTCTTCTTCAGTGTTCTATGAAATAATCTGTAAATAACTGCATCTCATTCTTTTTAAGTAGCAAAATCTTTTATCTAACTGAGTGAGTAATACACAAGAGATTTGAAGTGCAGCAAGTACTACTGAACCTACTGGATCTATAATACCTTATCCAGAAAACTGACATTATCTATGAAATACATATTTGTGCCCTTTTACTGTACTATTTTTCTTATTATGTTCTAGTGGAAGCAGAATACAGAAATCCATCTCTGACAGTACCTATTTAATGAATTTATGACCTAGGAATGCTTAGAAATTGATTTACCATCTTGTGTTGTCTTTTATCTTTACGTATGCACCGCTGTCTTTAAATAAAGCCTCATACATGAGTAACTAGCGTATCTCAGTGTAGCTTATTCACAGAAAATGTAGATGAGTCTTTTGGAGAATAAGTATGACATTGCTAATGAGAAGAAGCACGCCTTGCACACCAACAATGTGGCTACTGAATCAGAACATAGTGTAATGGGAACTTTTTCCACTACAGAAACATCTGTTGTAACACTCTTGGCTCGTCAGTGCCTCTTTCCATCATTTTTATCTGCAAAATTCTGCCTAGTCTTCATGTGCATTTCTCACATCCTACCCAACATCTTGTTTGACATTATTGTGTTCCTTGCAACAGAACAACCATTTTTTTAGGTCTGCTTTTTTTTCCCATCTGCATGTTTTCATCTTCTTGTCTGAGTTCTCTATTACTTAGTTTTTCATGACCACCTGAAACAACTCTGAGAATTTTTTTTTGTGTCATTGACAGTCATGTCTTTATACACACATTACACCTAGGCTCTCCACTTTCAGTTTAACAGCAACACATTTATCAGCCTTGCAGAAAGCTTTGATTTCTCCCAAATACTATGCTACCCAATATCATTTTTTTCATACTATTGAAGTGCATTGACCTTCTTGTCTGCCTGAAAGCCATCTATTCCTACTAACTAAATCAGTTGGCTTAAAAACAGACATTTTATTCTCCCTAAAACATTCCCCTGATCTTTAACCACCAATGTAGTCATGCAAGAGTTTATTTGGATTAATCTTGTAAATGTAAAACTTTGGGAAGACATGCATTATGTTACTTGAATAGGTCTTCCATCTTCACATTGTTGCAGGTCGTCTTTCTCACTCTGTGAGATTAACATTTTCCTCCCTATTTTTAGGAATATTTTTTCAGAGAGAAGGGCCCTAAAAATTACCATAATTCTTTCTATAGTTGGGAAAATGAGTGCTGGGGCAAATGAATTCCAGCAGAAGTGCTAATTTTAGTGCTGCTTTTAGATTTCATTTCTTCTATTGGCAGTAGAGTTTGTCTTTATGGCACTTTCTTACACTCTTAATCACTCATTTTATCTATCTATCTATCTATTTTTTAAAATTAGGAATTTTGTTATTTTTTTAATTGAATATATTCAGTGGTGCAAATAGAAAATATATTTCATTTTTTACAATATGTATATGTATATTGTTATATTTTAATGAGCTCCTCTCAATAACAAGCAACACAATATTCATAATATTTCAAAAAAATCAATGCAAAAATGTGCTAAGTGTATTTTATTTGAGGGGATTCTTATATATTTATTTAGTTCATAGATGAAAAAAAAAGAAGTGCTGTTTCATCCAATATGCTCTGTGAAGCTGAACTGTTGTCATAGCTGGTATCTCATTTTAACTTTTCAGGTCTTGATGAGAAAGAATCTGAGTTCAGTCAGTTATTGAGCGTATGCTCCAGTGACTTCCAGATTGATGCTTCTGTCATACAGGAATGTGACAATAGCTGCTATGGGCTTCCTGATTTGCTTAATTAGATTTTTCCCTGTATAATTAGCACATCTTTAGTCTGAACTTCAAACTATGTCACCAATTTATTTTGAAATTAGTGAAAGTGTTAGAGAAGATTTTATTCATCTCATTCCTTGTAAAAGTCTGTGCTAAGAACCACAAGGAATATCATAGAGCAAAATTGTTAAGAGGTCAATATGTGATGTGGAAACAAGCTGTTTGACCTAGTTTGGTCTGTGGCTCAGAAATTTGAGCTATTTGAAGAGTAGCTGTGAGGAGAATCTCTCTTTGTTTTGTTTTGTAGAACTGAGGTTGAAGCTAGTGGGAAAGACTGGGATGACTTTGCAATGAAATAGCTATTCAGTACTAGAGGTCATCTCACACACAAAAGCACAAGAAAAACTGGTTCACCGTACTAGGAGGGAAAGAGAAATGCAGCACTGCAGAGCAAAGGAAAGCACATGCAGTATGATACTTTGCAAATTATTTTATTCATATGTATAATCTCAGGAATTCAAAAACATTTGTCTTTGTCTCATAATATTTCTGTTCTTTTACAAAGTCTTGCAGAATGAACCCTTTTGTTCTGACATGGAATTGCTGAACTATTGTAAAACTGTCAAAATTTAATTTCCAAAAAACCCTGATTTCATTCTACACAATAGAATATGCAGTCATGACAGGGTTATTCTTGGGGTGGTTTGGCTGAGGTGGTGCACTTAAGCTGCAGTTCACTTTATAAATCCCCTAACGTGTATGTTGATTTATTTGTAACATAAAATCTTTTGTGGCTTTAAGGCTAAACAGTATAATATATGCAAAGAGAAATATGTCATTTTGAGGGACTTCTGAAAAAATGTCAGCAATTTGCATTAGCTGAGGCTTTATTCTATGCATTGCAGCAGCTCCTTAAAGATTTCCAATAGGCTGCTGCATGCCAATACATCATAATGGAATTTTTTAAAAGTACGTTAGCATGAGGGTATATTTCAGTGGAGTGGGAAGGGGGTAGAAGAGGTTACAAGAGAATTTTGACATTACTCAATATGCCCTGATAGTTGAAGCATCCTCTTGCACTCCCTCCAGCACCACAATCATGGATCCTCTGGTATTCCTGCAGTGGCTACCATGTCTGTTATGGTGCTCATCTTCCTTGTGGCCTCCAGCTTTCCACTCCTTTGTGAAGGACACACATTACTGAGAACAGTTATTCCTCTGCTGTTTTCTCTATGGACATGTGAACAGCATTTAGGGTAGTGCTTTGTGACACAATGACTCCATAATCAGACATTCCAATGGGAAGTGACAGGAAGGTGACATCTGCTTAAGTGTAGATACTGCAGAGCAGGCCAGGACAGCTACACTTGTTTTTTTTTAACTTAACTAATGTTTGTTACCATTGTAATGTAGCTTCCATAGCAGAGAAAAATGAATGGCAGTAAAGATCTGTCTGCCAATTCAAGATTTCAGGATTCACATTGTTCATAATGCTTTCTCATCCTTCATAGAAAAAGAACCAACAATTCTTAGCACATATTTATGCTACTGCAGACTACTTTTACTAATGCCCCTGACTAGACCTTCATTAATCTGGAACTATGATTTCAAAGCTGAAACACTGGAAGTAGCAATGTTTATTCACTGATATTCATTTGGAGAAAAAAAAGCCAAGGGATTCTCTGAAAGTCAAAAGGTAAAATAAGTCTGCAGAATTTGGATTCCTTACTTTTCTTTAAGAAGTTGGTTTCTATGTATTCTTTGAAACACATTAGTATCTTCAATTCTAATGTTATCAATTTAATATCATCACATATTGCAGTGTAATAGAGAGAAGCCTACATTAGACCTTCTTCCTGAAAACTAGAAATTCCAATTGCAATCTTCAGCTATTTAGCTACCAAAAACATCTTCAGTGTTTGAAAGCAATTCATGTTGTCAGCCAACTAAGGTGATTTTACAGAATCCAGCACAACTAGTGCCTGCTGATGGAAAGTCTGAAGCCTACTTGAATGTCCATGAAGGCCGCATTTTATGGCTGACCTTGAAGGAGAGTTCAGTTTGGTAATTTATGGCAAACACCATCCAGGAAGCCCAATTTGCAAGATTCACTGTCACTTAGTGCTAAACGATTGCTCCCAACTCTGAAGACAATCTGAGTTTCTGACAGGGCAATCCCATAAAAAATATTGCCTGGCTGCCCAGGTGTCTTTTCCAATTATCTGGAGTAGAAATTAATACTTTTAAAAGCTGCTAGTTTTTGAAAGGTTATTACAATTTATTCCAGTAGTTTCTTTTACACATTATGATGAATTGGTTTATTACGCTGTTATTTTCCATGTCAGCTTTTTTAGAAGATTGAATCATAATGTTGAAACATTAGAGTGAATGGCAAACATATTATTTTACAGCTGAGTAATATATTTCCTCTAAAATATTGCACTGTGTTTTTAATAACAGGTAATTTTATTATTATGTTGCTTAATGTTGTTGCTCCACATTATTTATTTCTCTGCAGTGAGGATAGGAGGACTTTCTTTTAAGATGCCAGTGATATCTTGGTCAGGACACAGAACATACAGAAGTACAATAAGACAAATTGTGAACTGCATTTGGAAGCACAGAAATTCACAGCTTCTCAATATCAGTGTAATATGTGGAGCAGCTCCAGGGAGAATAAATAGTTAGATTCACTTTAGAAGGCTGCTAAATTTAGAAGCAATGCTTTTTAATCTTCATTGATTTTTTTATTTCTGTGATAATCTCTATTTTTGGGTGCTATTTTTATTCCCCAAATCTTCTCCAACTGATCTATAAAAGAATAGGAATTAGCATTTTAATGGGAATAGTTGAATTTCACCATTTCTCTACGATGAGTCTATTCTTGTTTATGTATAACTCAGCAAGACTCAAAGACAGAATTTAATTTCAGCTTTTAATTTTCGTTTTGTTTTGTTTTTGTTTTTTTTTTCTCTGAAGCAAGTAGGGAGCAAGAAGACAGAGCAACTCTTAAGATTCCCATCCTATTTAACACTGTATCCACATGCACAGTAGTTTATTTTTCAGAATGAATTCCAAAATGTTGGCTCTTGCTCATCAGTTCTGCAGGGGGGTGAGTACTTTGAACTCCCATTGACTTCTTTCACAGCACAATAAAGTTCTCATCCTGAGGTACACAGCAATGCCCCATATATTTTCTAATTGGAACAATTATCTCAGAATGGTTTCGTATGAAGCACTATTTCAAAAAAAAAAAACCGCAATTTTCTCTAGGTAAATGGTGAAAATTTCTAAAGTTGTAGGTTACTGCTAATGGCTATCTGACACTATTTTTCAAGCAAGCACAGTGTAGATAAAGATTTGGAATTAAGCCAAAATGTTTAGTGTGTAAGACACCTACGGCTCAAATAGCAATATAATGGCATTGAAAATAATCTTTCCTCAAAACTAGATCTTGCTATTCACTGTTAGAAAACATATTTCTGTGGGCACACAGGGCAACCTACCATACATTCAGCATCTCACGGACATCTCTGAATTGCATCTTCCATTTCATTATGCTCATTTGCATGGATGTTAAGGTCAGGATGAATTTATCTTTTGTATGGTGTACAGAAGTAAATTCTATTTATAATATGTAATGCTTGAATTCCTTCTTCATATATTTGCAACAGGTTCTGTATAATGCCATACTTCACAGAAGAATGGTTTTATGGATGAGAACACATTGTAAGTCAGAAAAATGGAGCACAGTTCCTGGCTTAGCTGGGAGAAGCTCACAGTGAGACCATGGATTTGGACTGCCTCTGAGCCCCACAGAGAGGCATACACCCCAGCCTTACCCATACCCCTTTGCAGACACCCTATGGTTCCTCCACATTATTCAGATATGGCCATTATGAATGTTCACATGATGTCGCTAAACAGAGATGAACTGCATGTAAATCACAAAGTTCCTACTTTTTTACCAGATCACAAATCAGTAAATCTGTGGCAATGTTGACCTATCTAATCATTCTTAAAAATAAATGCTTCATGACAGTATTCATCATATTCCATTGAAATACCAGTGAAGATGGGTCAAGAAAGACAATTTTCTCCAGTTCTGTAAACATTTTTCAACTTTACCATATCAATCTCAGTGAAAAAGGTCACATACCTGAATTCAAATGCATGAAGAAGGGATTTCTGGATATTTCTGATAAAAACACTGAGACTATAAATAACCACATTCACACAACAGCCTCTTGTTTTTCTGAATATCAAGATTTATTTCTCTTCAAGATAAATATTGACCTTGGCTTTAAATTGGTCAGAATTAATCTTTCTAGTCAATAAATCTTGGTTTTTCTTTCCACAGAAGTCAATACCTATTTAGTATATCAGATTATCAAATAGAATAAATAAATATAGCTCTGTATGAAGATTTTCATAAATGGTGAAGTCCAAATTTAGCAGTTTCAAAAAAACTCACAGCATGTTTATTATATAGACTATTTTAGTTTAATGTTAAGAAACTTATGAACTGTGCATTAAGTAATCTACTGTATTGCTAAGAGGTACAGTAAGGTCTATTAAGTACTTATTTAAAGACTTGGCAACAGTGAACAACAAAAAATTATTCAAATAGCTTCTAATCTTATTTTCTTTCTCCTTAACTGTTTTTACACCATTATTTTGAAATTTATCTTGAATTTTAAAAAACTACCAAGAAGAAATTAAATGTTTTGCACTAATCCAGCTGCCAGTTGAGCACTGCTGATGCACTGGAGCAGCAGAAAACATGTCTTCAGAGCTTGCAAAGCCCACTGTGGGTACAAAGTAGAATAAGCTTCTGATCTTGCAGAAATAAAAGATTTGAGATGTGTTTGTTTACAAGTATGCACTTGTTCAAACACGAAGCTATTTATAAATCATAGAGATATTGCCTCAACATCTCAGTGAGATTCCAGAGCAAATGTGCAAAAGCTTATGTCTTACCCTACACCCAGAGAGGCGTCTAGATGCCAAAAGATTGCCAAGAAGTACTTATGGATCCAGAAGAGTTCAACGAATGGAAAACTCCAGAATTAAAGAAGCAGACGACATTTATGTATAGGATATTTTCCCATCCTGATGAGATCTCTGGAGTGACTGTAGCCTTCAGGTGTTAAATGTAAAGGGGTTATTTCAAGTTAAATCAAATTCACCTTTTAAACTGAAGAAAATTTTGGTTTTACTTTTTAATTGTTCTAATGCAAGACAGAATTTAGCTTCTGCTGTAGTTTTTGAAAATATTACATCTAAATTTTTTTTAAGCAGTGTTTTCTTTCAAAATGAAAATGTCTATGACATTTTTCTTTTTCTTCTTCATTTTTTAATTTATTTTGTTTATTTACTTATTTTATTTATCGAGAGAGGGAAAAATAGGGAATGAAAAACTACATATTTTCTTTGTGTTCTTTGGAGGATATATAAGATATAAATTTGTATGACACCATGTCTATATGTATGTGAAGGTAAATGAACATTTATAGAGAGATATAAGAAATTAGATTGTATTGGCCCATTCTGAGCAGTGTATATGAATATATTCAAAGCAGATAATTAGCGATCACCAAATTGGTAAAAATATGGCATGTACTCCTTTTAAATAACATACTGACACCTCTTGGAGCTTCAGATGGAAGTATTAACACTTTTGTCTTGTGCATATCACTTCCATGCATATTGAGACTTCTATGCATAGTAAGTCGTTTTTTTCTCTAACAGAAGAGAGAAAATTGTATGGGTAACCACTGTAAAAATTCGCATTTTCAAACACATCCTTCTATCTCTTTAATTCAAAAGAAGTGATGTATTTCTTTTACAGTACCATTTGCATTGTTGAAGGTAAAACAACCATTAAACAATGTAAAACTAAAAATAATATTTTTATTGCTCACAGAAAAGTGCAAGGACTATTCTCTCTTATCTATAAGTTCTCATGCTCCCAGCCTTCATTTTAACAGGAAAACATTTTAAAAAATTCTGTCTCCTCTGTGCACAGACAGAGGTGTTTCCAGTATGCAGAAGCCCAGTAATACCTCCTTAGGAAGCTATTCTACTAAGTAGTGGAGAACTGTAGTAAATCTAATGTATTCCTCTCCTACAGTATTGTATCTTTTCTGTCTTCATTGTGATATTTGATTGAGACTATACATACATGCATTTCCCCAGTGAGTCCAGACAAGAAAGGGAACAGCTACTGCTTTTATTTCTCATTCAATTTCCTACATTTGTCTATCAATAAATATCCTTATGAAGCGTAATGTTCTTGTCATATCACTTTGTTCACCTATATTAGTTATATTTAATATTTGACTCACCATGAAACAAATCTAATTAGTTCCACCTTTGTTTCTAGCCAGATTATTAGTAATTCATTATTAGAGTGAGGTAGCTTTCATATACAGTATTTAGCTATACACAAGCAAGGATTTCATTCCTAGTTCTGCTCACTGCCTGCCAAATGAAATATGGTAAGCTTATGACTGAGTCCCTCTTCAAGGAAGAAAAGTATTTAACATGAAGTCATTCAGATGCTGTTCTGAACTCTGAGGAAATAAAACTATGCATTTTTAATATTTGGGTGTAACAGCCCTCCATTTGGGTGTGGTTTAATTCACTTGTCTGTGGCTGAAGAACTAAGCATTGAGTCTGAGTTATTTAATCATTAAAATTATGTCACTGCAGAGAGTGATAACCTTCCACAAGTAACAGGTACTATCTATCTTAAAATAGGTAGAAATGAATTGCTATTGGGAGTTACCTGTAACTCCATTGACTGTACAGACAGACTCCAGAGATGTTTAAATTTGAAAGATAGGAAATGAATCAAGTATGTAAATGCCTGTCCCTATTGCTCCTTTGAGGTGCACTGGAGAATCCCAACTGTTCCCCTAGATGCTGCTTCAGAAAAGTCTGAGTCATTTGTAGATCTTGTGTGATATCTGTTAGCCTCATGCATGTATGTTCAATTACCACAGAGCAAGTCAGTTGCCATTAAATATCTATCTCTAGGCACTTGAATTTGTCTTCATATTTTTGTTCTTTCATGTAAACAAGTAATTTTTGCCAGCCAGTGTTACCTATATCCTAGTTAATATTTATGGGTGTTTAGCTAGCTTTATGTAACAAGCTCAGTCACTGTGGCATAACCAAGACATTGTCTGGTTAACACTCTTAAAATAATTATTTTTGCCTAGTTTTATTTTTTTCTTAAGAACATATTCTGTTTGCAAACATATAACTTGTTCTCAAAAAGATTACTTTTTCTGGAGGAAAATGAAATAGTGTTGGTCTACTTTTGTACTTAGTAGCAACTCTCTACCTCATAAATTATTTGAGAAAAGAATTTTGTAGTTTGGTCATATCTATTAACAACTTAATTTCTTAAACTGTAGGCTATATGTCTACATCCACTATAATGTCTCCTTGGAGCCTTCTCTTCACCAGGCTGAAGAGACCCAGCTTTCTCAGCCTGTCCTCATAGTGGAGGTGCTCTAGGCCTCTCGTCATCTTTGTGGCCTTCCTCTGGCCCTGCTTCAACAGTGGCCTTCCTCTGGACCTGCTCCAACAACACCATGTCCTTCTTGTGTTGGGGGCTCCAGAACTGAATGCAGTACTACAGTTGGGGTCTCATGAGAGCAGAGTAGAGGGGCAGAATCACTTCCCTCAATCTGCTGGTCACTCAACCCAGGATACAGTTGGTCTTTTGGACTGCAAGTGCACATTGCTGGCTCATGCTGAGTCTTTCATCAACCAACACTCCCTTCTTCCCAGGGCTGGTCTCAAACAATTCTCTACCCAACCTGAATCTGTGCTGGAGAGTGCCCTGACCCAGGTGCAGGGCCTTGCACTTGACCTTGTTGAACTTCATGACATTGGCATAGGCCCACCTCTCAAGCCTGCCCAGGTCCCTTTGGATAGCATCCCTTCCCTCTAGCACATCAACTGCATTACTCAGCTTGGAATTGTCTGCTAACTTGCTTAGGGTGCACTGGATCCCACTGTCCATGCAGCTTAGAAAGATATTAAACAACACCAGTCTCAACACTCATCCTTGAGGAATGCTGTTCATCACTGGTCTCCACTTGGACATTGAGATGTTGACCGCAACTTTTCCTGAAACTTCGATCCCTTCCTGTTTCTTAGTAACCTGTTTGAACAAAATCCTCTTCTGTGCCAGACCTGAAAGTGCTCATATGAGCTAATAAACAGCAGTGTTACTTTCAGATTAGAACGTGGGTTATACAAGAATATTTTCCTAAAAGATAGAACCTGAATCATAAGCATAACAATTTTCATGCATCTATTGAACTACTCAAACATCTCCTAATACAGGCCCCATTGAAACTGGCACAGTAATACAGGTGGAAAAAGGAAAATGGCATACATCAATACAAAGAATAGGAGTCAGAGGCGAGGACTGTTGCTACTTGTGAAGGCTTACTCTATTGTATAGAATCAATTATAGAGTTGATTCTCCCGAGTTAAAGAGCTGTGGAATAAGCTGTCGGCAAATTCAACTTCAGTGCTTTCCAAAATATTTTGGAGTATTGGATAAAGCTTTAGATACTGAATACCAAATCATCAAGGGATTTAAATAGAAAAGGAGAAATCTAGACTAGCAGAAAGAGAGTTAGCACACAGTATACATCACTCAGTGAAAAAGCACAGATGTATTAGGTGCATCCCTACAGGGAGCTGTGACAACAACAAGCCCCTTGAAGTTAAAATACTATCTAACAAGCTTTAATCTAAGGCTATGTGGGCCTTCTGGATGCTCTCTTCCATCATTGCTGTGATTAACATCATCTGTTCTTTCTGGCAAGCAAATAAATAGATAACTAAAATATGCTCAGATGCTCTTGCCTGAAATGTGACAAGTTTGCCTTGGTAGCAGATGAGAAAACATCTCTTTCCCAAGAATGGAATAACCTCAAAAATTTGTTAGGCTTATTATTATTGTGGGTTTTTTTTTTTTTAGTTTATGTAAACGTGAAAATTGGGAGGACTAAAATTCTGGAGTATAAAACGCTTTATTTATATATATGAATATATCTCCTGAGCAAGAACTCCTACCAAATATACCAGGGTGTATCAGTTAGTGTGATAAATGACATTTTTCACTTTTTAATTTTTTTCACTGAAGAAAATGTGATTTACTTGTATGTGATGCCTATATTTACTGTATTTCTCTGGCAGGCTATTAGACTTCCATATTAACTTTGGAATCCAAAAGAAGGTAGAAGTCTCAGCAATAACTACTGCTTATGAAAATAAGCAATCAGATGGAAAAGAGTTTCTCAGAATAAAAGAGGATGAAATCTGAACTCACCCATTTTAGGTAACAGAGATCCTGTAATTCAGAAGCCAAACCTTCATTCAGTTTACATTACTAAGATACATTTGAAGAGATTAAAAAAAAAAAAAAAAGATACATTAGGGCCCAAAAGAATCTAATCAAACTTCATCCAGTCCAGCTGTTGTTTCACACACACAGAATGTTTCACCTGCCATTGACTGCTATGCTATTTTCATACTGAGTTCCTGTCCTGGCTTCTATCCTCACGCAAGATCACTGCTTCCACTGATAGCCCTGGCAAACATGATTACCTCTTTAGTCAGGACTCTAGATTTATGGCTTTTCTTGTGGTCAGGTCTCACCTCCTGGTATTTCTTTCTTACCCAAATAAGTTAGGACTTGGTAGGTCTTCAACCTTCAGTTAAAACAATCCTTTCATTTCCTATGAACTTGAAATACCTTTGAGTGGCTTGTCTGATATATGACTTCTTTATGATCTCCTCTTAAGCCACTTTTATTTCAAGTAATTTATACTTTCCCTACCTCCCCAGTCTACTGCTGACCTATGTAGAGGTTTCAAGATGCTATAGATTCTGATTCCTCGTTGGTAGTCCTGACTTTGTGTGGCACTGTATATTCTGTCACACAGCAGGACTTATCCTTTGGGGAAGTAGTCAATAATGTTATCAGTTCTAGAAGCCTGATTAGGTATCCATGGGTAATTTCTATAGAGAAGAGATGCACATCTTTCTGTCACTGCAAGTTAAGCAAGAGCAAATTTATGGCTGTAGGATCACCAACTAACTTAAAAATAATGAAGAGTGAAGGACAATAATTTCTTCTAATGGTAGGTACATATTGATGTAATTTGATACAATGGAGCATATTAACATCATAATTAACAAGAAACACTGTTTTCAAAGGTGCTTTTACAAATCCTTTCACAGCAATTCTTTCAGATATCCTTTCAGATGATCCTCACTCTTTTAGGATGTTTTTCATTGAAGGTAAATATTCAGATAACTTCCTTTCTCAGAGAGACTACATTGATGGAGATAAACTTTGCTCAGTGCTGTAAGACGTTCATTCTATGAGCATCCTAATAGTTCAGGTCCTGTTATCTATCTCTGTGCATACTAATTTCTTTCATATTTGCTTCCTTACTGTCCTTGCTGGCTTCTATGATTGTGTCCCTTTCTCTACTTTCTCCATCACTGGTTTTCTTCTTTCTCCAAAACAGCTGAATTATTGACTATTAATTTTCTATTCCCAATACTCAGTCTGAAGAAGACACTATATATGGAAAACTCAAGTCTACTTCTAAATCTGAGAAAACTTGAAATTACAAAAAGCACAGTCTAGAAGTAAGAAATATCAAGAAGTCTTTACTAAATTACCCTTATTAAATCCTTCTTTCTCAGGGGAGCAGGGGAGATGACTAAAGATGAGGGTCATGTTCAGGACAAAAGACCAAGTAGAACTATCTCGTTTCATTGCCAGACTAATATCATTATTTCACTCAAAATAATCTCGTAATTGTGATGCTGAGTTGCTTTTATTAATGCTGAGTTCAAACTGAGCTAGTGACTCTCTAGTCCCTTGGGTAAGCAAGTATTGGCAAATAAGATGCTCAGGCAGAGATAGGAAGTACAAGAAAAATCCCCTTAGGCATGGTATTTAAGTCCTTGGAGCTGAGAAAGGTCCCTTGAGATTGGCACCCATAAAACAGCTGTCTTGGAGAACTGGAAATGTCTTTGTAAGCACAAGCTCCAGTGTCAGGCCAGCAGTGGTGTTGGGGAAAGCTTTAAGTTTGTATGTTCTCCAGTAGATGAAATGTTTTTAAATGCTTAATAGTTTAAATCCACAAATGGTCTGGCACTCAGCTGTAAAAGGCAACTTGAAACAAAGTTTCATACATTATTTAAAGCCTTGTAGATTTTTTATTTCATTAAGGCCTTTCTCATTTTAAGGTGTATTTTTATTAGCTAATATTTTCTTATTTTTTCTTGAAGATCTAGCTTAGAAATAGCACACATCTCATACAAATGGTAGAAGTGTCAGAACTTGATAGAGGAAATTCAGATTCTTAAATATTAAGAACAGTGGATGTCTGATGCTGTAAAGCACAAAGACATTTTGATTTCCAGTGACTTTAAAAGTGTATGACTGTGTTTTGAGGTACTACAGTGTATTATCTTTAAAGGAGTGTCTTGTCAAGCAAGAGTTACCTTTCAAGATGTCCTCAGAATGTTAAGGTCACAGATGTTTATATTTTCACACCCCAAATCTTTTTGCATAAAATATAATAAGCAGTGTCCCCTCTATATAGCAGATTTCCATAAGCATAACTGTTCTTTCTGTAACAAAGCCTTGTGTACACCAGAAGAAAACTCTTGCAGCAGGGCAGCACAGGAGGGGACTGTCACAAGTTCCTACAGCACCAAGCAGTGCAGAAGGGCAGTGGTCATGCCAAATGGCACCTCATCTGAAACAGTGTAAATAACTACAGCTAAAGCTTGTTCTGTCCTGTGACATTTCTCATCTTCCAAGTCTTGTATGCAGGGAATTGCATATGGTTTGTTTCACGGAAAGTGTCATGATGAAGTCCTCATAGGGTCTAAGTTTGCCTTATATGAAAGAAGACTATTATAAGCAGGGCTTCTTTTACTCTAAGTAGCAATAACAGTAAAGCTAGGCAAGCTAGGCAAGGCATTTAGAAATATTGCTGTCTCATGAATTTTAAAGCCAAGATTAAATAACATAACAAAAACCTTTACCTCTATGCAAGGCAAGTGAAAATCAATACCCATGAGACTACTACTGGTTACAAGTGTCAACCTGCCACCTAGATCCCTGGAAAACAAGAGGTATGATCAGAGCCACCGTGGTCTCCTCACAGTCTCTTGAAAAGCACAATGAGTCAAGGACTCCCTGCAGATGTGGGGAGGAAATGGAAAAGGGAGCTTTCCAGCATGAGTTTCTGCAGCAGCTCACCATCCTGGGTTCTTCCTTCCCTCAAAGGAGTTTTATTTCCCCTATATATAGAAGAAATGCAGGTGGTCTGTTGTGAGGGGGTTGAAGACATTGTGGAAAAGTTGCTTTCCAAAGATGGATATGTTAAGTCACTTGAAACAATGCACTTGACTTACTTTGAAGTGAGTTGGACTCTTAGCAAAAAGGAGAGATTGCATGCAGCAAGGTCAGATGCAATTAGTGATGATCAGTGTGACGATATTGAGAAACAAGCCTAGTTTATTTTACTCACTTTAGGAAAACTATTATGGGAAAAGTTTATTCAGGATTAAAGGAATTCTAACCACTCTTTCATTATCAAAGTAGTGTCATTCATTAGGAAGAGGTTGTAAACTGGGACATGTTCCTCAATGTTATGTCTGATTCCTATGTTATGTCTGATTCCTTGTCTCAGTGCCAAGGCTTATGTGAATGAAACAAACATTCTGCAGACGCCCTCCAGACCTTTACCAACATGATGCTGCTGGTGACACCAGACTAGATGAGCATATCAGAGATTGTGCACTCAGTGGTACCAGTGCATTCAGAAAGGAGAGAAGGAGATCTTTTACCACTTGGTCTTGGAGTAGTATTCTCAACCTTGTCTTGGTGAGGACATTACAGTAGGCATGGAAAACAGTAGTCTTATGGCCTTGTGTTCTCCTACATTCCTCCAAGCACTGCTATGGAAATGAAAATGAACTTGGCAAGGGGAAAATAGGGCCAACCACACCCTCCATGGACTGAATGGAAATCAAGAGCACAAGTGTTTCTGGCACAGCTCCTGACTTTCTTTAAAACAGCTGTTGATTTTTTTTTTTTAATTTCTAGCTCTTAGAAGTTTTATGCCTAGTGGACTGAGTTTGTGTTTTATTGAAAACTCCACAATTTTTTCATCTGTTATCTGGTGGGACCTAAACCTAAAATGACCTTGAAAGAAAGCTTAGTAGAAGTTCACTTATTTTCCAATTTTATCTGTATGTACCTGAGCTTCTATTTCACTTAGATATTCCAAGATGTTTTTTCAGTGAAGTTACTATTGGTAAACTTCATATGCTAACTGATAAGTAGACATAAGAGCACACAGCAAAGTCCTAGCTCTCACCTCAGCTAAGTTTTCTGCAAAGTAATGTGAGCTGAACAAAATTGCTTTACCAGCCTATAGACAGAATCAGGTCTTTAATAATGGCTTTAGAGATTTGTTAAATATTTTTCACCTGAAAAGATTTTCAGTAAAAAATGAGGCATTATTGGTAAAAATGTTAGTGATTACAATCTACATTATGAACTGCCACTGAAACAATTGCTTATTAGTGTTTGCTGGTGCCCCTCCAGCCAGCTAGAGAAAAGAAAGTAGCTTCCAGATTTTTTCTACTTTTTTATCCATTTTGTGATGGAAAATATTGAGAGGGGAGTGGGGATAGTAACATGGAATAAAGAAGCTTTTAATAACACTACTTGTTTAGAAAAAAAAGCCAGTTTCTCACTATTTGAAATTTAACAGTTGTAATTCTTATGTATCCATGAAAGGAAAAGAAGAATTGTTCCACTACCTCATTTCCCTAAGCAGAAAACTTAACCATATGTCTTTCTTGCTCATGGCTTTTAGCCATTTTTCATCACATTTTGCCCATCTACATTCATTCTCTACTCATTTTGTAGCTCAGTGCCATTTGTAGCACACCTGCAGGTGCTGTTTTTCACTAGTGTCCTCAGGCTGCTCCTGTGCCACGGTGACTGCTGATGCAGTTTGCTGGCAGAAGTATGCCCAGAGCCCTAGCCAAGACTTCCCCCCTCTCCCCTCCAGTATACAAATGAATGTAAAATAAACTCAGTAGAAATTTGCATTCAGGCTTATACGAGCATGGAGTTTGAATAGACCAATCAATCATAATGCCTAAGATTTCACTTTTCTTTCAGTCACAGGTAAAACTGTCACATTATCAGTTTACTATATATATATATACATAAAGAGCTGGATACAGTTCATGAAAGTCATAGGAGCAATTCAACTGTGCTGTAAGGCTCAGAGCATGAAAGATCATATTTCACTGTAACCTACCTAACCTTCCCTGTACTAAATGACAAACTGCTGGAAATAGCCTTTGGGTCAGGTCTCACATTCACTAAAATACTCGTCCTTCAGCTGAGGACTCTGTTGAACTCATATATCATTCCACACTTTAAATCACAGAGTCTTGCATAAATGCTAAATACTTATTAAGATTTAAAAAATTAGCAAAAGATAAAGTCCATGGAAGAGGTTATACCAAGACCTAATTATATTTAGAATTTATCTTTTTAAGTGACCTTAGGAAAGTATAAGACTGCAATTTTTAAGAGTTTATGACGATACTACTGTACTTCATTTTTCAACTCAGATCACCTTTACTGCCCATTCAGACTACAGTTCATGCTCATCCAGAAATGAATTTAGAGTTGTGCACTTCAAGAAGCAGCTTGTGGTAACGTAGCTGAGTTCATGGGGGCTTGGCAGTTGCAGAGAAGCTTTTCAATTTTTAAGTAGTTTGATTAATGGATCTCAACAAGCAGTTCTTCACAGGTTTTATTTCACACACAGGGCGTCATTTGCAGGGAAAGTGCTGGTTTGTGAAACACTTAAAGCACTAATATAAAAATGCATTTTGGAATAAAACTGGAGCTATCTGTGGTGCCTTCTGTGTTTAGGTGCACAAAGAAGCTGATAATAATTACTCAAGCACTGCTCCATGCATGCTAAATGCCTCCTGCGCGGTGCTTCTGCCCTGAAGAACAAACATACTGAAGAGGGACAAAGTCAGCAGGCAGTGAAAAAGGGAAGACCAGAGACAATTTACACATCAAATCAGTCAATTCCCTGCAAGTGACATAGTAGAAGTGCTGTTTTTGTATGTGGCAGAAGGCAGGAGTGTAGCAGATCTGCTCAGGGAGGTCGGATATTAAAAATGGAGCTTTCTAGGTGATAGAGAAGCTGACAAACAGGCTACTTTGATGTGAATTGAATTGCAACAGGATTTTCAGGACTGAATAATATGGTTTTGTGTAGGGCACATGATATAAGTAATGAAAAAGAGAAGGAGAGTGCAGCACTGAGTCATGTTTTGAGATAAGAAGTGAGTTTCTGGCAAGAGAGGCAGGCCCTATTCCGAGCACCTCTGCAGAGTGGACTCAGGCAAGACAGAGGTGCCTAGAAATGGGAAAAAGAAATACAGTGCAATGTGTCAGGAGGAGCTGCATACACAAAACCAGCACTTTTCTTCTGCATTTCAAAATGTACCATTAGAATGGTGAATATATTTTTAAATATAAATAAAAACATAAGCAAGTTTGCTTCTGCATTCTCCTCACCTCCTAGAAATCAAACACAAAGGGTGTCATGGCAGTACCTCAATTAACTGCCTGTCCTGTTCCTTTCTGTACCTGGGTTGCTGGAAACTCCTTGTTGTTGCTAGCCTTGGAGGCTAATTCAGCATCTCCTGATGCTGAAGTCCAATACCCTCTTGCCCACTGAGCTATAGCCTGCACAGTGTTGTCATAGTCTGCAGTGGTTTGGTAGTCCCCAAGATACTATTACCAGCCAGCAAGACATAGAGAAGGTCCAAACTGCTTTGAATTACACCCCAGATATGGCCAATGCAAGAACACTGTGCATAAAACTTCTAAGAGCTGGCAATTTTTAAAAAAATCAACAGCTGTTTTAAAGAAAGTCCTAAGCTGTGACAAAAATATTTGTGTTCTTGCTTTCTATTCAGTCCATGGGAGAGAGTGCATGGCCCTATTTGCCCCTTGCCAAGACCATTTTCATTTCCATAGCAGAGCTTCTGTAAACTGCAGGGCAATGTCATACAAGGCAAGGAAGGGAAAGAGTAATGGGTAATTTTTGCTTCTGTTGTTTAAAAAGTCATAATGCATGTGCAGTTTTAAAAATCACACTTAAAATGAATTCAGGCAGAAAGGTGATTGCTGTGTGTTTGATCTGTCTTCTGATTAGCTTTTGTTGGAATTATCTGTACTGAGGAATAATTATCTATACACATCTCTTTGTATTAGCTCTGTAACATAATCACATCTCTATAGCTTTCTGTCTGACTTTTTTAATTGGTTCTCTAATAGCTTCAGTGTAAAAACAGTAACCTGAAGTGATTAGTCATTCATTATTTTCCCTGTCTCAGAGTCAGAAGAAAAGAAATGAGCTAATCAAATCCGTAACACTACCCAATCTTTTCCAGGAGTAGCTAGAAGTGACAGAAGTTGCTTTTACAGTGCAGTTTTTTCCCTGAATGTCTGCACAAAATTAAATGTGGAGATCCTGTAATACCTTCCTTGGAACTACTGGAGGTTTATTTACATCAGAGGGAGAATTCATGTGAATGTTTGTAATTCGAAGTGTTATTTAACTCAAAGAAGAAATGTAGTCCTTTTATGTCCAGCACTGTCTTACTAACAGGAAGTGTTTTTCACTAGATTAACAAATGTTAAAAGGCAAAATACAGTAGTAGTCAAGCCTTATAAATGAAAATAACGCTTAATACTTTTATAATGTGCAGTTAACTACCCAGGTTTGAATTATGGAGTGAGAGAAACCAGTAGTGTCTTGAAGTTAAGTGAATTTAAAATCATTATGGCTAAACAGATAGCTATGAACAAAAATATGGTATGTAACTTTTACCATAGAATCATAGAATGTTTTGAGTTTGAAGGGACACATCACTGAGTCTTGCTCCACGTAGGATATTACATTTCAAATCATTAATTTCATATACAATTTATTACATGTGTATAATGTGCAGTCATATGCAGTGCCAAAATTAAAAAATAAGGAATTTTGACCATATCCAATTGTTACAATATTTTTATTGTATCTATTACGTGTGTCAGTTAGAGATATTATATAGAATGTTATTTAAAGATATAGGTAACCGCTGTTTATATTATTGAAGCTAATATTATTGAAAGTGTTATGTCATTATTTTAATTTTGATGTCACTATTTAACTATTGCAACTAATATTATTTTACGTATGATGTTATTATTTAATTTACAAGTGCAGATGTAGACAGTGCACTCGGTATAGGAGGTCTCTTTAAGTTAATTATTTTAGAAAAAGTCCCTCACCTAAGCAGTTTGAATCTAATTAGATGAGATGAAGAAAGGAAATATTTTAGGATATGGTGTTGAGGCACAAGTACACTTAGTCGCTTCCCCAGTCAGCTGACAATCTTAAGGCAAAGGGGAAGCTGGACTTGAGGAACTTGAGCCTTAATGAAGTATCTTAAATGAAATGTCCATCCTTCCCTGATAATGCCCATCATGTTCTGTTATTCCTTTTTCTTAATCTTATTGTAGTGTAATCATAGTGTAGTACTTTTTTTTTTTTTAAACAGTGTATATATAGTGTATAAAAGATAATATTGGTGCCAGAGGATAAAACTTCCATTAACAAGTTCATGATGTCAGATGTTATTACCAATGTATTTCTTTAAAACTACAGATCTGACAACAGAAAACTAAAAAGGAACTTACATTTGCCTGAATTATTTCCAAAAGACATAACCACTAAGCCACAGGCATCAAGTGTTACACAAATGCTAGAAAACTGTTGCTCAGCATCTCCATGGCCCCAGAGCTCTACAGATTTTTCTTTCATGAGAGCCCTTTCAGTGGGCAGCACCATCTCCTCCACCTCACTGCCATCTGGGATGCTGGATACGGATAAGGTATCCTCTGGTTCCAGACCTGAGGAATAGAGTTCACAGTGGTCTCTTAACCCTAAACAGTGCTACTCCAAGCTTTTCAGTCGTGGAACACTGAACAGCTGCCTTCTAACACAGGATTTACTTGGATTCAGAGAGGTTAGTCACAATATGGAGTTAGGCCCCACAAATCATGATGCTGCAAAAAACTATTGAAGAAAAATGTCTGTAACCCTTGCAGTTATTCTCTTTTGGAGAATACTTCAGCAATGTTTACAAGCAATTCTCCATGGCCATTAAAACTGGTTGGTAGGCTGCTGATAACTTGAGTGGGATTTTTCTATTCTATTTCTACTGTTTAATCACATACATCTAAGAAATTAGGCCTCACTAAAAATAAAAATAAAAATAAAAAAGTTAAATTCACTAAATATTATCAAATGTACAATAAAAAGTTTTAAGTGCACAAGAGAAAGAAAAAACAGTCCTTACTGAGGAACCAGAAATATTATCCTTGTAAGAGCACCAGGTGTGGTTCAAATGGACATGTCACCTTTAATTCAGCTTCAAGAATATCTTCTTCTTCCTGCAGAATTTGTAAAAGAGAGATATTACTTCCAAGTATTTTTTATCCAAACGCCGTTAATCTATTTTATCCAAATGGTCGCAATAATAACAGATCATAACAAGGTTTCCACGTTTTGTTACTAAAACATCATCATTTTCTCCCTTGTCTTTCTCATTTCAGCTGGCAACAGTTGGCACTTTTTAAAGCTAGAGACTACTACATGCAAATTCCTCACTGTGATTTAGGTGTCCAATTAGTAAAAGCACGCCACGCCAGGAAGTACAGGGGAAAATAATTACAAAGGGACATTAGAATAAAGGTGGATAGTAAGTGGGAACCTGAAGACTGAAAAGAGAAGCAGAATATTTGTCTCATCATTGTGTTAGCAAAAGTCAACACTACATTATTTTCTAAGACATACAGATTTTTTTTTAAGACATCAATTTAAATGACATCAAGATAAATAAAAAAAAAATCACAGGTTGAAGTCTTTGAAGAGCACTTCAGATAAAAATGTTATTGACTGCCAGATTAAGTGATACCATTGCAATGGATCTTTTCATGATGTAGGGATGAGGTGTTTTTAGAATTCAATAGGAACATATATAATTTTTCAAGGCAGATATTTTAAAATACATACAGATCTTTATATAGAACAATAGAACCATCGTTAAGGTTGGAAAAGTTCAGTTGCCAACCTACACCAATACTTATCCCTTATTTCTTCACCTACATGTATATATATGTGCATAAATGTAGTCCTTTGTGACTTTCCTACTTCTCACAGAGGAAAACCTCTAGGGATTTACACCATTACAAATCCCTAATCTCATCCTTTCAACACAAACAAGTTTTTCACGTTTTTTTTTTTTTTTTTGCTAGGAAACAGCTGTCTTCTGAAAACTACAAGCTGTGGACTACATTCTGCACTCACACATGTGGGTTTCTCTATTCCAATTGCCTTGAAGGCAGGCTGCAAAGTCAAGCATTGCAGGAGTAGTCGTTGAGTTGTTGACTGTAGTGGGACTGGTGGGCATCTGAAATCACCGAGAGGGATAGGACTCTAATAACATATGGAAAGGGACATTTCAAACTGGATATCTGAATTGCCTGCAGTACCTTTCCAAAATCTGCTTCCAGCAGCTATTTCAGGAGATGGGGGAAACAGAAATGGAAGACACTATTGTAAAGAAACAGCATAATAATTCTGTTTGGAGTTGTTTTGCTTGCAGGAAGCAAAAAGAAGCAGTATTCTTGCACACCGAGGGAAAAGCAAAGCAGAAAAGCATAGCCCCCAGGGTACTGTCAGTGGAGCTCCGTCTACTGGCCCGAAGTGCACATGCTCTGCTCTTGATAAAACCTGAAGAGAGCAGCGATGCTGCTGTAGCAGCATTAGCAGCTTGGTGGATCTGCAGCTCGTGTGCTCCTGGGTGGCTGTACAAGCTGCCTCCATTTAGCAGCACTTTACTCTCAGAGCCCCTACTCTGTTCCACACATACCTGGTAGTTTAGCAGATTCTTGATAATTAGATCATTCTACATGGTTTAATACCAATATGAAAAGGATTGTGCCTCATTTGTATCTCTCTACCATATCTTGTTATGTTAATACAACACCATGAATAGTTAATCCTGATATAAAAAACCACCCAAAAATTCCTTCTTCTGAAAAAAAAAAAAAAACTATTCAGAACTAGACTTCATTAAAATATTGTTAGATAAAACCTACATGTGAAAAATATAAGTTAACATGCCATTTATATCTTATCCTCTCTGAGTTCAGTAACTGAGCTCAAAAAAATTCCCTGGCTTTCACAAATTTATTTCCTATAAGAAACATGTTTGAAGATCCTCAACCTGTTTGTTTCTAGGTAAAAAGAAGATAAATTTTATTTTGTGGGAAAAAAAAACCAATATAACATTTTAAACAATAGCCATATTTCTTCCCAAAGATCCATTTCATATGTGTTTATGCTTACCTCATGCATATAAATACTGGATGCCCATTCCCCAAGCCACTATCTATGTAAAAGTTAGTGGTAGGCAATAAAATATGAATCTTTCACTAAATCAATGTGAAAAGATGATAGTACTTTACTTGATACTTGTAAAATTCCTTCAGGAAAGAAAAAGGTCAAAAGGTGAATGGAAAATCCAGTTCCTTTTCTCCATCTCATATGCCTCAGCCTGTATACCATTTGATTTCAGTAAAGGTCCAAGATCTCAGTGAAGAATTTGGACTGACTACTGTGTGTTTTAGTTCACTGAGAGATCCTTAGCATCATCAGATCATAGTAATGCTTATCTCCATTATACGACCCTTCTTTTCTCAGAATAGTCCTTTTCCTCCTTTTCCTTCCTCCTGGGACTTGTTTATCCCCAGTGTTCACACCCCAAGACAAGCTTCAATGGGTAGAGAAAAGAAAGCCTCTGGCTGGGAAAAAAAAAAGTTCATTGGCAGCATCCCAGCATGACAAGGAAGCCTTGGGGACAAATCCAAAATCACCAAGAGCAGTGCTCCAGTGGGAGAACCAGAGAGTATGGAGCAGAGCAGTTTTGCACACACAAGTACCACGTGCTGCACCTATACCACTAAGAGTGCCAGGTTACAAGCTCAAACATTGTTCTGCGTCTGTTCACTAATTGCCATCCTGCTCCCTGACACCTGCTTGGGTCTTATGCCAACTAGCACTCGTCCTAGCACAATTCATGCTGTTCTCGACAAGGAAAATGTACAAAGTTCATTCTCATCTAAGGAGTATTTATCTAGATGGGTACAAACTGCTTTCAAAGCCACAGATTCCAAATATAGTGACGGGTATGACAAATATAGAGGTGCTTCATGATTTTAACATCTTTTGGTACCACATAGGTCTGCTAGAATGTAAAATAACTGGCCATAGCCTGAAGAAGTTATGCATCCAACCACAAGTATGGATCCAAACACATTGTGTGCAGCTGCTATGGACATCTGTGGGATAAATTCTCACATTAAGTCAAGTAAGCACACACGCCTTAGTGTACAGCCAATCTCACCTTGTGTCTCTAGAGGGCTATTTAAATTGTTTTTGTTCTATATAAAGATGCAATATTGTGCTTGCAAATTCTTAGGACTGCTTGTGGTAGGAAATGTTATCCTGATCTCTCACTCCCAAGAAGCATAAGGGAAATAAGGGCATTTTTATTAGTGCCTGGACTCTGTAGAGATGTTATTACATTTTTGACACTACTCTACAGAGAGCTGTTAGCAGCACCAGATTGTTAATTGCTCTGAACCAATCCAGAATTCACTTAATTGTGTGTCTTATAAAGACACTCTTCCTGCATAAAAGTAGGTTAAAATATTACCTTAATATGTTTCTTTTATGCATAGTTAGACATATCTGCTATCCTTATTTTGCTTTGTAAGTTTTACTTGGGCTAAAATGATTTATTCATCTCAGAAAGGACAGAAAATGAAACATTCATCTGTACCTTTGCATTTGCTTATTTCTATACCTACCAATAACATTCATGTAGTCCAGACTCCTATCATAAGTCTGTGCCAAGGTTATAAGAATAGATAGATAGGTATTTGAAAGCAAATCTCTCCTGTCTGCCTTTCTATGGATACAGAAGCAACATTCAAAAGGAAGGCCATGTTGCTGATGAGCAGTCCTGCTGCTAGGCTCCTGTGAGCATACAGACCTTTCTAAGTAGCAAAGTATGGCAGCTTCCTTCCTGCTCCAGGACTCTGCATGTCACACATGGCTTGTCACTAGCTGGTACTCAGGGCCAACAAAACAGGGAAGGGGCTGTGCCCGTACTGTGAACATATAAAGTGCCAGCCTGTCCAGAGAAGAACATGGGGCTGTGGTGGACACTTGACTCTCAGGACAATACAACAGTCCAAGATTGCCTACAGTTCAAACTCAAGTTTAAATCAAAATCCTCCATGAAGCCTTCTCTCTCTGCAACTTTCCAGTGTATAACCGTCTATCCTAACTACCACCCAAGGCTTCATTCAAAATGACAAAAAAAAATAATTAGTCTACTGCAAATTTTTGAATGCCGAGAATTCTTTAACACTAGTAAATAAAGGAAAATGAGGATGCTTTCCTAATTTTCTCTCTATTTGTAACTTTACTGCCTTTGGACTCTGAGGTCTGAGGATTGGATTTATAGCATTTCTTGAGCTTCAGACAAAACTAAACCAGAGACATTATCAACAGGACTTTCTCAAGAGTTCCTTGATTTTCCCTCAGGAGACAGGTGTGTTCAGGTCTGGAGATGGTTTCCATTCAGTCCACATTCACCTCTGCACTGGGATAAGACTAGTTGAAATAGGACAATTTTCTCCAGTTGAATTTCAGTGTTAATGAAGACAACACCTGATCTGATTAATAACCTGTGTGCTGCAAGCCCCAACTGACTCAGGAATAAATGATCAGCCACTGCAGCATGCTGTCAAAAGAAATGATGGAGGACATGAACTGATTAAGTACTTTTTATGTAAGAATTTTAAAACATGCAATCATGGAAGTGTCATGTGTTGAGCATAACTCAACCACTAATTGAGAGGATAAGGAGCTAACTTCCCCATCAGGCATATTCTTCTAATATTGGTCTAAGTTATTGCTTGTTCATTTTATACCACTAAGTTCCAGGGGAAGAGAGGAGTGGAAAGGAGCAACTCAGCAGGCTTTGGGCTCCATTGGAAACTGCTATGAATAGCTTGGTGCAGATTCCCTCAGTATAATGGGAAATAGCAGTCCTGAAAACAAGGGTCTGACTGCCTACTTGGAGGTAGCACAGCAAGTACTGAGGTAGGCTTATCCTGTGAAGGGGCAGCAGTAGCAGAATGTACTCAAGGAAGGTTTTACAGTCTTTAACCTTTCATCTTGGGAAAAGTGATTTGAAAGGGCAGCCTACATTGGGCCCTGTACTGAAAATGGGTCCAAGTGCTGCCTCGGGCCTGGTTATTTGAAAGTATTTTTTTTTGTGCAGTGGTTTCTACTGAATGACAACTCATTCCAAGAGTTATGCCATGTGAAAAATCATCTGTTTCTAAGAACAAATAAGGCATAAAAATGTATTATTTGAAACCTGAAAACAAATCCTGGAATCATAACCTCAGGAGGGAATTTTCTTTTGCAGATTGTGTGCCAGGATTTTTCTCGATGATCATCACAGATGGTAAAAAATTCCCATGGCCTTATCCTCATGCTCTTATTCATTCCAAATGGAGTCCTCTGTGAAATACCAATCTGACTGCATATGTTTGAACTCTGACTGTCCACTTAAACGTATGTTGCCTTTCAGTGATGTGGTCTCCAATAGAGAGTGCTAGGCTCTGCTTCAAGAGACTTGTTCAAGAGAATATATCTTACCCCACGGCCACTAAAACTCTGCCTAGGATTATCTCTGCTACACTATGCCTCTGAACTAGGACAGAGTTGAAATAATCCATCACACTAAACTTAATTCAATACTGCTGCAAAAATCCCCGTCTCTCCCCATCCTCTATACTCAGCTACCCAGCTCTATGTGCCATTTACCTCCCTCCTTTTCACCCTGTGATATTGCAGCTGCAGAGTTAATGGGATCTGCTCACTGATCCAGTGGGAAATGATGTGTGGCTCTACAATCTCCTGGACATTGATCTGATGGACAAATTCAAAAATGCATCAGCTTCTTCTGTTTCCCGTTTATATCTCTTTAAAATGGGGAAATTATAGTGGTGAGGTTGTAGCAATTATCTTCTGCCCCAGGGAAAGATCTACATTGCTAGTCTATTCCTCAGAAATAAGGGGAGGCCCATTTAACTGATAAATGTAAAGTTACTCAGATGATTTTGTATTTCAGATTTTCTTCTACCAACACATGTCATCTGTTATTTTGTATAATAGGTATTGAGGAAGGATTTTTAAAGAATGTAACTGTGTAAAAGAAATCAGAGGAGCTGCGATTATTATTCCAATGGGGGTGAAATTTTAATCTGTTATAAATTCAGAATAAAAGAGCTTCTCATATTTTGTGTCTAAGTAGGGGCTGAATTTCAGAAAAGGGTTTGTGTGCACTGAGCAGAGTCACTGCAGTCATTGCTGTGTACCCAGTTTGCCATCTGATAGGGAAGAGCTGGGCTGCTGAGCAGTGCTTGGCTCACACTCTCCCACTGCTGTAGCCCTGCACTGTATTGTGCACTGTCTGCTCTTGTAGCTGTTTTGTGATAGCCAATCCCTCTAAAAAGGGGTAATTTACCTCAGCCCTCTTAGTGGAGCAGTGTAAAACATCTGGAGTGTGCTTATGGACTTGTCATTTAACGGACTTTCTGGTAAGTAGTAGTACAAGATTTATGTGTTTGGTACTAGTACATGGTGTACAAGTCACATTGAAACAGAATCGCTCCACAGGAAATAGACTTTATGCTTCCTAACTAAGGAATTAATTTGAGTTTTTCCTACTATTTTGTAAATGTCAAGGGACCAAGCTGAGAAAAAGTGCATGTTGGATTTGCATGAGGCATTGAAGTCTAAATAATTGTGCAAAACCAATGATATGCAGAATTGATTTCCATATTAAAATTTGGATGCATTTTAATTTTATTGTTATTTTTACTTCTTTTACTTCGCTGATTTGATATAGTAAGTTTTTAACCACCCAAAAGAAAAAAAGAATGCAGATTTAAAGAACGTCTTTTATAATTTCTCTCTGTGAGTGTCCTTGAAAGTCCTTTATTCTTATTATGAGTCTGTTCTTTTCCACTGGGAAACACATGTTGTCCTGTAACTTGAAACTCCTTAGAGACAAATGTCAAGAAAACTTGGATTGTCAAATAAAAATTGATTTCCACGGTCTGAGACTGACAGCTGCTTCACATAATTTGGGCCAGTCAATGGAAATTTTGAAAAATTCATAACCAGCAAAATCTGTCTCAAGTAAAATATGCTCAGTGTGCTCTATCCCAATCATACTTACTTTATCGCTTCAATTAACTTCAGTACATCCTGAGGAAAAACAGAAGCAAAACACTTTTATTTAAAAAGGTGATCAGAAACTTATTCAGTATATGAGCATGCATTAATTTGCCATATATTAGTTTATGTGGCTATGTATGTAGATAATTAGGAAGAGAAAGGAAAAGCTGGAGACAGAGGTAATTTCTCTAGATATTACTTTGGCACCGCTGAGGAATTCTCTTTATTTAAGAAGAATCTCCAAGAAAGCTATGTAATCTGTGTTCTTTCACACAAGTGAGAACTCTGGTCAGGCACGTTTAAAATGTGCCATTAAAAAAAGTCATGAATGCCCATTTTATGGCATGTTGTATTTTCATACAGAATCTGCTTCTAGCAAGGAACACTTCTAAGTTATTGCATGCAATAAATGTATCCTCCAGGCTCTTGTTTTCTTGTGTTGCATGCACTTCCTTAACAGCTAGGATTCTGTGGAGGCTTGATGTGCTAGAAATACCCCAAACTGATGTGCTGAGACTTTGGGGGCAGAATAAAAACAATACGCTGTTCATGTGGTTATCTCTAGACATGGGTACTCATGTAGATATCTATCTCCAAAATTCTATCTATAATAAAAGCGTGTTTCTGAAGGCCCACATTTAATGGCAAGTCGCTATTAAAATATCAAGAGTATCCTAGGCAAACTGGCATTTGTTAAGCATCTGGGTATTATTATTAGCATGGCATATGCCTGGCATTTGAGTAGCCGTCATCTGTCTAGCTGAAACAGAAGGTATCTGCTTCGTGAATCAGTAAAGTTCTCTGCTGAAATTTGAAGACAGTTGAATTGAAACTGAATAGTTGTTGAACCCTGTAGAGCTTGGAGAAGCCAGCTGGTTCCTTCATCCCTCAAATAAACCTGAGCTTGAAGGAGAAGCTGCAGCTGAATGAGTAGCATGATTTCACAAGAACAACTGAGGTGATGCAGATGCCTTCATCATGCAAATACCAAACATGCAATAGCACATCTGTGGTGTGATAAAGTGCTCAGAGCTTCTGAGGCGGCAGCTCCACAGGCTGCATACTGTGTGTTTTGAAAATAAATCTTCCTTCCTCCTATTGACTTCTTACCCTCTGGTGCATTAAAGTTGGCTGCTTAAGACGCTTTCACTAAGTACAAAGTCAATTGACTGTAAGTGGTGATGAAGAAAGTGTTGTGTGATTAATATTACAGTTCAAGCTCTTCTGATCATTCACAGAAAGAGCAGTCAAATAAACTCAACTTCATTTCGAAGAATCACACTGTGTTAATGGTGGAGAGTCTGCCCAGAGCCCAAAGGGAAAAGCAAGCCACTTGAGGCAAATCTCTCTTCTTTTACGAAGAACAAACTAGTTGAGCAGTGTTAAAAGCTGCCTATTGATTTGTGACCAGACTGAAAGCCATGCAGGGATGTAAATGAAAATGTGTCAAGAGTCAATATTGATTTTTGTTGTTGTTGTTTCTCTGTTTCTTCTCTCTTTTTTTTTCCCTTCTTCTTATTTCCTAAAGGGCACCACCCTTCAGAAATACTGTTAGATATACTGTTAGATTTGACAGTGAGTAACATAAGACCCTTTTCCACAAGACTACACATGTCCAGACATCATTTTTTTTCTTTTACTGAGGTAGTATGGACACCATGCTGAGAGCAGCTATGTTGACAAAATTTCTTTTCTGTGAAAATAGCTATGTGAAGAAAAATAAATGGCAAAGTGAAGAAATCAGATGTTAGAGAAGACAATTTACTAGGCTGAGCTTGCAGTATAATTCTTGCAGAGTAAACTCATTTAAAAAACAAAAACAAAAGCAAACAAACAAACAAGCAAAAAAAAAAACAAACCACATATCTTTGGTTACAACAAAAGCATGTAGTGATATAATTTACACACAACAAGAGCCAAGGATGAGAACAGGACTGAATAAGAATCCAGCTGTCCCCAAGGAGGGACATGCATTTATCTGGAGTAGACCTGGCACAGATTTCTCTTTGGAAAGTTGGAGGCTGTAACAAGAGGCCCTACAAGAACCTCTCTGATGGGTGAAGGCTAGCAGAAGAGAAAGGAGTGATCCCTGAGTGGTAGACCAAATACACTATTTGTTGAGCTTGCACTATTCTCAGCTATGGATATACAAACCACTTTGGGAAAATACATCTAGTAGTTTACTTTTTTTTTCTCTTTTTCCCTACAGTATCAAATACAAACTACAGTTATCACTACTCTCAACATGAATGTTAAAGCTTTTTCTGTTGGACTAAAAACTAAGAGGCTCTTTTGACCAAAATTTCTAAATTGCTACCTCTTAGCAAAAAATATTCTTCCAGGTCTTTGACAAAGACTCCTACTTCATAAATAAAATAAGCTCATATAAATCTGTGCCATCAAAATTGTCATCTAATTGTTTCTATCTGGCAAGGAGATGACAATAGGATGTGGCAGACAGTCTACTGCAGATCAGATCTTGTAAGAGAACAAAGGACAAGAAGAAAGCTTTGTATTTAATGTGGAGGCAACATTGTGAGAGTTGTTTTTTACTCTGCTGGCATTTCTTCAAGGCTTTGGATACTTAGACAGCTCCTAGCTTGCCCTCCCAGGCTCCCTGCAGATCATGCCTATGCTGGATGCCAGCTGCAGAAGAAACAGTCCTCTGTCTATGGTGGTGGCTTCCTTCTGTCCATTCACACATCTCTGCCAGTCTGTCTCCTTGAAAGACGACATCTTTCTCTTGGCTCCATGTCTGCCACCAAGAAATCCTAACCTCAGCTGTGGTTTTCCCAGAGTGACAAAAGAAATAACTAAAAATGAATAGATGGAAAAATGGCATTCTAACTACAGGGAACCAGACCAAGTACCACAGCAGAAGCCTGGCAATCTTTCAGTCACCAGTGGTAAAATGTGCCCCCAAATTGGGAAAATACTGTGGCATATGAAAAGTGTAATGCCAAGCATATTTAAATCTGAGGAAATATTCCTATTGATTTCAAGTTAATGTGGTTCCTGTATCAGCTCACTAAAATAAAAATAAATAAATAAATAATCATTTTTATGACTCCAGAAAACCGAATTTGGCCTTCTGTTAAAGTCTGCAATTGAGTAAAAAATGGATGCCCGGTTATATGGGCCAAATGAAAGCAGTTGAATGAAAGATGTGCGCATGGCTTCCATTTCATTTTTCATCACTTCTTACAGGCTTTAGGCCCTTTTATTTGCATTTACTTGTATTTTATTTTTTGTTTCCAAACAAAATGATTATTGCAAAATGCTGTTCTTCTTTTCTTTTCTTTTCTTTTCTTTTCTTTTCTTTTCTTTTCTTTTCTTTTCTTTTCTTTTCTTTTCTTTTCTTTTCTTTTCTTTTCTTCTTTTCTTTTCTCTTTTCTTTTCTTTTCTTTTCTTTTCTTTTCTTTTCTTTTCTTTTCTTTTCTTTTCTTTTCTTTTCTTTTCTTTTCTTTTCTTTTCTTTTCTTTTCTTTTCTTTTCTTTTCTTTTCTTTTCTTTTCTTTTCTTTTCTTTTCTTTTTCCTCTCCTCTCCTCTCCTCTCCTCTCCTCTCCTCTCCTCTCCTCTCCTCTCCTCTCCTCTCCTCTCCTCTCCTCTCCTCTCCTCTCCTCTCCTCTCCTCTCCTCTCCTCTCCTCTCCTCTCCTCTCCTTTTCTTCTTTTCTAATTGAAGAAACAGGAATAATATCTGTACAGGAAGACTTGATGTAATTCATGAGTACTCAGGACAGGATGGTGATACAGTGATGCTCAGATTGTTCAAGCATCCTCCTTGGTTGCTTTCAGTTTGGTGTTAGAATCATTATTATTATTAAAATCCAAACAGAAGAATACAGAAGAAGAGAAAAAATCATGTTCTGATATGTTCTGTACAAAATGTGCAGAGATAATCACTTGATGAAATTCTACAATAAAAGAAATTAACAAGAAGTGGGAAAAACAAAAATGAATTGGATACATTTTATAAATCTATATTAAAAATGTATGAAAGGGAAAAAAAATCTGACAATAACTACTTTCCATACATTTCACTTGTCTCATAATATAGTTCTTTGCATAAATGATTTTATTTTGTCAACATCATGATTCCCAGTGCCATTCCACTCTTCTTTTTTCTAAGGACAATATCAAAAAGAATGTGATTTTATTCAATTTTTGGAAGACCTATTTCTTCTATACATCTTAAGAATTAAATAAGAGAAGAGGCATAGATTATACAACAGTAATACAGCTATAACTGAATTCTCAGCTTTGCGAGGCACTGCTTGAATTTTGAAGTAACTCAGTGAGGCATTGACCTGTTGAAATGATGCCCTAGTGAACACTCAATACCAGAAGTTGCCCCAGTGAAGCAAGTGAGGGAAGACCTCTTTTCCTGGAAGCCCTCCTGCTGCACCTAACCAGTCACCTGGAACATGAGAGTTCACATACCTCACCAACCAGGCTGGGGGAAGAACTCAGCTACATGTTTAAATCAGAGAAATCTGGTTTAAATAACAAGTAGTCGTGGAAGCAAAGAGCAAAAACCCGGTCTTCCCTTTCCCTGCTGAGTGTCCTAATTGCTCCTCTGTGATCATGTTCTGTCCCACTCTCTGGCCCAGGGAATCCTTAATTATTTAATGTAAAATAAAACAGCGTTCTTAGGAGCAATGCCATTCTCTGCCCATCTCTCTCTGTGTCTGTGCATACACATATGCTTGTGCATACGTAAAAACAGCAGCCTATAGTTGGAGAGGTTGTTATTCTCTTGGGAGGTGAGATATGTGAGATTGAATCCTCTTAGGCTGGAGGGTAAGGTAGGATTAATTTTGTTTTATTCATAGTCTTATACTACAAGAGAGTTTTAATGGGGACCTTGAAGGAGAATGGTAGAGTGACCTTGGGAACACTGTATGCTTGGCAGCATTTTGTTGAATACTAAATTGTTGAAGGGGAGAGAGGATGATAAGTAGGGGAAAACACTCATCAAGTAGTCTCAAAACTTTATTAGTTAAAAAAAAAAAAACATTTAAATGACCTGTTAGATGCATGCTTTGATGTGTAAGTTGCTTTTTTTACAAGCAGGTGATTTGAAGGAAATATAATGGTATATCTCATTTCTTAGCAAAGGACACAGAGTAGACATGATAATAGCTTATCTGTTTTTATTCTAAAATGAATCTCTTTGAAATATCTTCAAGGCAAATAAAAAAAAAAAAGGAAAAAAAAAACAAGAATGAAAGAAACAGTAATTTTGATATGAAATAACTTCTGAGAGAACTATCCTGGAGATCCACTTTCTCTGAGAAGTCTTTATGAAAAACATTAGTCACTGTGCTATTTAATTCTCTTTTCTTGTTCAGGTATTATTTGGGTGTGAATTCAGTGTGTAAAAGAAGAGGCTTTACCTGAGCTTCACAAAGTAAATATCCTACTCATTTTCATCTCATCTAACATTTAAACCCTCATTTAATGTTTGCTTTATTTCAAGCACATTCTGCTGTGCTACTGATTCCAACACAGCATCTCTTGTCTCTCTCCTGGATGAGGGAAGAGTTTGTTTTCCCAGTGCTTTGGGACTGTGACTGAATGACATGAAGGAAAGTGGAGATTTGTGGGTTTTTTTAGAAGAAAAAAAGGCAGATGAGGGGAAGGAAAAATGAAGTGAAGAGGAAAAAAAACCTACAAATTCAAAAGTCTTTCACCAATCCATCACACCTTCTTTCTCTCCTGTACTCACCCCATGAAATTATTCTGGCTTTAATCACATATTTTGCCCTCTCTCTTTGATCAGCAACGTAAGTATGTGACCCATGTCCTGAAAGGTATCAATTTCCATTTCCTGTCCTGGTCAGCTCAGATCATGAAGAGGAGTTGTTTGAAAATAAATGCTTATGAGATGTTTTTTTTCACTGTGAGCTCAGTACCTTTTGCAGATATTCATGACAAAAGAATATAATGTGTCTGATTACCTAGAAAAAACAAACAAATGCAAATAGACTGGGAACACAGTTTAAATTTGATTTCTCGTTTATTGTAGTGGTTAGGAACATATTTTAACTCAATTTACCATGATCCCCATGATTACTGCAGGCTTGTCAATGAAAAAAAAATCTCTTACCAGTGAAATATCTGGATTCTCACCATTAACTAAAACAATATTGTTTATGCCTTCTAATCAAGGGTATTGTTTACAGAGCAGATAACTGCTAAGTCTTCTTTCCGTTATTGACTTCATGATTTACTTCCTTTTGCGACTGCATTTAGATGTGCTAAAACCTCTCTTCACTGTTTATCGTCTTTGCAAAGCCTTGTTACAGTGCATGATTTTAGCATCAGCAATTATATCAAAACAACCAGATACAGAGTCCAAGCCATTGTTCACCTGCAACAAATGTCTGTGGCACTCTTCATATTATTTTGTTTTCTGCTCTGTAGTAGTGCATGGATAAATGCTCAGGGAACAGGGTATTATCGAACATGCAAATAAAGACTTCATCAACCTAATGAAACAATTAACTCAACCATTCTGCTGCTCTTGATCTGCAGAATTTTGCTTCAAGATTAGAATGATAAGGTGAAGATTAACACCTCTGGGTCACTGGTGCTGATGAGACATGATTTATTAATCCTCAAAGAAAACCTTAATTGGACATTGGAGCACTCTTTCCCTCATTGTTAAACACTGCCAATTCCCTGGATAATTAGGGTAGATGGTGAGTGTGATAGAGGCTTATTGTAATTAGATGCTCCAAAAACTAAGGTAATGATATTTTCCCCAGGGAATACCATGTGTTATTTTCTCCATATAAATCAGAGCTGATGTTTGCGGTCAACCGAAAAACATCCCCTACATATGTCCATAGACTACCCAAGTATCGCTTACAGAAGAGAACAGGACAACAGCATTCATAAGGAAAAATCATTTGATTTGAGGAACTGTCTTAAATCCTGACCTTCAGAGCACAGAGGATTTACTCTGTAAGCAGGTTAATAAGCTGGTTGATTTATTTTCTTAGCTATTGTTACTCATTCTTCCCACAAAGATTCTTCCACTGATTTATTGGAAGAAGCTCTAAGGAGTTTGGTAGCAAGCAAATCTCAAAAATATTTTCTTTTTCAAAGAAATATCCTTTTGTAGGGAGTTTAATAAATGCTTTCATTATAATGCAGCATGTGTTATAGCGGAAGACAGGAGAAAAGACTGCAGGCACAGAATTCTAGCTACTGTACTCCATGCTGAATGAAGTTGAGGATTCATGACTTCAGGATTCATTAAGACTTCTGGTGTAGTGGAGAGCTGCTGAAATAAGTTTACATTTACATCAGAGTGTTGAAGTAATCACTTGGAAAGAGCCTCCTTTGCTACATTTGTTTACTGTGTCACATGAAATATGTCCTCAGTCAACTGGGATAATCATTGTCAGAGTTTTGCATAGTTACAAAGCAAACTAATATGCCAGCTCGTTGAATTATGTCAATCATGTCTAAACATCAAGAAAAATTATGGCACACAGATGGAAAAATTGCAAAAAGCCTAGATACTCAGTACAGTGTGAACAGTGCAGTCCGAGACGGTGATTTAAGACTATCATCCATAGGAATGTGACTATTCTCTGAAGTCAGATTGCTGCCTCTGTTAAATCACCTGGTCAGACTTTTGACATTTAGGGCACTGACCGAGGAGAATCTGTATAATTAAGCATTGCATTCTGCTTCTTGTACTCCATCATGCTATCCACTACATAATCACACTGGTATATTAGTTGTCTTGTTGCCTCTGTTGTGGTCCTCCGGATTTATTGCAGCTTCACACCCACACTGCCTTCCCAAGGCTCCAGCCAGAGGAGATATGAGAATCAAGTGCTGCTGGATTTTTTTTTTACTAAAGACAGGAAAAAAATCACGTATATTTCAACCCAGCCCTGTTGGAGATTGGAGTCAACTTTTGGCCCAGTGTTTCCGATATCAGCTTTCTGAGTGACAAATCCTTTTGACACTTGTCATCTTTGCACTAGACATCACCCTATGGAGGAAGGACTTGCTTGTGGATGGAAGTTACTGAGTGCTTGTGTGATTTCACCCCTGCTCAGGGTCATACATAAGGGACAAAAAAGTGAAAAGTTTAAAAAAAAAGCTACAAAGCTTTCAGAATACTTAAACAGACTGAAAATTGTACAAGAAGGCAAGATAAAAAAGTAAGACATTAATCTGTGGAGAGAACAAAAGATCTATTAAATTAATCAATAGGTCTTTTGCAGTGGCAAATATAATTCAGTTAAGGAAAACAGATAGTGCAAGAAGAATGTAATGAATTTTCTACCTCTTTTACAAGTAAGGATTGAGAAGAGCAGTTATTGACTGACAGGAATTCTCTTCAGAGAGGAACAGCATGCTCTGGAGCTATGCTGAGGTGACAGCACTGTCCTTCAGAATCACAGCCTTGAACTCGCAGCAGAAAGATGTCACCTTTTTGGGAAAACTGGAACATACACATCAAAGCTAGTATTTGCTTTCTTCATATTCTGAAGGAAACAGCAAGGGGAAATGGTCACAAACTGATGCACAGGAAGTTCTGCACAAATGTGTATGGGAACTCCTTCCCAGTGCAGTGACGGAGCAGTGGCACAGCTGCACAGAGAGGTGGTGGAGTCTCCTTCTCTGGAGACATTCCAGACCCGCCTGGACGCCTACCTGTGCAACCTGGGCTAGGGAGCTGCTGTGGCAGGGGGTTGGACTCAATCTCTTAAGGTCTCTTCCAACCCCTGCAATTCTGTGATTCTGTGAAAAGATATATATTTATGCCCTGGCAGCTGTCATTGGAAGTAGTAGGAGAAAAAAGTAATTTTTATTGTAAACAGGGAGAACTGACCAGAGCAACAGGTAATAAATAGAAAGATCTCTCTGCTACTGTAGGTAAAAGTATAAGTAATTATTTCCTTTAGCTAAGTCCCTAAGGTTTGATGTTGGTTCTGCCCGAGACACAAGTTAGACTGTTCAGACACAATGAAATGTAATTTATTTTTTAATGTTTTAAACAGTATGTCTTTAACCAGTTTTTAGATTCTGATACTGAAACTCCGTCATTTTGGTGGTTATTCTTTAATGAGTGACAAACAATATTGATTTGTTTTTTCATGGATTCACTTACAGAGCTACAGAATTTCCTGCATCACTGTTACAAATCCTGTTGCACTGATTTCCAGTGATCCATGATCATTCTTATTTGGGATTCCTTCCTTTATCCTGTATAATAAAGTGTTTGCTGCATTTTCTTCCTTACTACTATCCCTTTGTAAGAGGATACCAAGAGCACAGGCTTTTGGAGACTCAAACTTTTTACCGAGCTCTTCCTTGTTAACTTAGTAGTTACATTACTACCATTTTCCAGGAGTTTAAGTGCCACAGTCTAAAACAGAACCCACTGTAGGCTGTCCCTCCTTCTAATGCAACCGCTATTCAACAGTTTCCCAAAGCTTGAACAAGAGGAAAATCAGCAGTACTAAATTAAACTATTAGTTCAGCACACAGAAAGGATAGGGATGAACAGACTTAACTGTATCATTCCCTATTCAACTAGAATGCTCATGCTATTAACTTAAAGCTGAACCAGCCATCTGGGCTCTTTAGCATCCATACATGTTATGTTAGAGTCTGATTCTCAGAAAGAAGGAACCAGGGAAAACTTAATCTGCCATTGTGAAGAAAGGCAATGATATTTCCTTTTCTCAGCATGCAGCCTTCGCAGAGAAGGAATTTAGGAGACTCATGGGGTCTGTATGTGCTAGCAGGCACAAAGGCTCATTTCAACTTCATCTGGTCCCTTGGGAAAAAGTAAACACACAGAGTATCTTTCATTCTGCACAACTTAATGATAAACTTCCAGAGGAGCATAAGCTTGACAGAGCTCTGTACAATTCTAATTAAAATAGATCTTCCTTTAAAGATTGATTACCTTTAAAGAAAATGAAAGAAAACCACTACAATAACAAAACAAAACAAACAAACAAACAAACAAAACAACCCAAACAACAAAGCAGTTCTGTTTCAGTCTCAGGCTCTTTGGAAAAACAGGTATCACTAAGCTGTTATCTTGTGAAAAAAGATACACAACTTGATTGAATTTAAAATGCAATCAATTATAAATCACACAACTTTTTTATTGAGACTTAATTCAAATGTGAACAGTTTTGTGTCCATGCTGACAATTAATTATCAGCAACAATAGTATTGTTTTTCTACAGGAATTTCAAAGTGCTTTCTTCCTGTAAGGCAGATGGTTGGTACAGCTCAGTGCACTGCCAGGCTCAGCAGAGGTCTCTGATCGATTAATTCTACGAGCTGGCAGGGGAAGACTCTAGTGGAAAGATGGTAACCCAGAGCATAGGAAGAAGTAATCAGTGGAATGAGAGCATATTTTTCAAGCTTCAACCTGAAAGACAACTGGAGACAGGAGGGGCTGTCCCATTAGCACAGTGATGCAGCCATCAAAGTTTGGGACACAGTTGGGAAAGATAAAAGAGATGACATCAATGCAGCAGCAAGTGCTTGCTCTTGAATCCTGAGTATTTAATTGGTGTTAAATAATCTGATCTACATTTTTATGTAAAGCATTAGATGCACTTCTGAACAGACCTTCCTTGGCCAAAAGCAAACTCAATTGCATTAACTACTGTTTGTTCAAGAGATAAGCCTAGCAGCTGCTGTTGTTGTGTAACATTTCTATCTTCATGGAGGCTGCAGTCAAAATGGATACTTAAAGCGTTAGAGCCAGCCCCTTCAGTAACCTCAAAAGTAGTGGGCTGCACAGTGCTGTGTCTCTTTCTGATAGGGGACAATTGGATGGCTGCCTTTCTTTTCTTTTTTACCTTTACAGTGCAGATTAGGTACCAGATATGGGACCTGCTTCCCATTAATATTCAGCTGGCAGACTTCATTTCAAAGCAAGTATTTGTTATTTTCATAGGTGGAATGAAGCTGTTAGTGTTCTAGGAGATAAAAGACAGATTTCTTTTTTCTTTCTTTCTTGGTGCATCAAAATGTACAAACATTTTCATAGAACTATGGCTGGTTTCTCCAGCATACACCGATAGAGCTGTGCAGGTTTAAGACAAGGAGAATGAATGTGCATGTAGCGTTCATCTCTTTTTAATGATCCCTGCCCTTCACATAGCAGTGTGAGCTAAGCCTGAAGCTGAGCTGCCTGGAAGTGTGGGTGCATTGGACAGGAGCTCAGCAGCTTCTCCCTGGCAGAGGCTTCCATTTTCCAGAAAGCTGGGGAGAAAGAGAGAGAAGGGGCAGCAGGGACTCTTATTTGCAGGGGAAAGGTTTTGCTTCTGGAGTCCCAGCAAGTGTGAGTCTCAGACATGGAGTAGTTTCTCTGTCATGAAGTGCTTTGAGAAATCTACTGAGGCTGATGTGACGTCTCTTCCGTGTGTAGAGTTACCTGGTAAGGGCTCTGAACCTGTATCCTTTCAGGGCTAAAAATAAATTATCTAAAAATGCAAAGAGAAAGGAAAGAATAAATGTTAAATATAGATGTAACAACAAACCTTTCAATAGAAGAAATGAAGGCTTTTTGCATATATAAAACTTCAACACTGTGAAACCTTTGTACCTACTGTATGCCTGTGATTTACAAAACAGAAGTTAGAAACTTCCTCTGTTGACCTAACGAAATAAAGATACCTGCAACTGCATAGTCCATAAAGTAGCTATTAAACAGATGACAATAAGACCAGTAGCTCAGACAGAAGAGGTATCCTATCTCGTATCATACTGTCCAGAGACTGACTTTGTTGATAACAACCTGTTCACTGGCATCATCCCACCTTCTTGGATATTTATATTCAAGGATACTCAGTCTCACAAACTACTACATACATTAAATTTGATCATACACAATACAGTCAATACAGTTACATGAGTAACTTCTTGTCACTCTCAAGAATGAGAATTGTTTGGAAAAGTAATGCAGGGCACTGATATACAAGAAAACAAATGTTTCTAATGAAAAATAAGGTGGTTATTTAGCAGCAAGACTTTTCATGGAAAAGAAAATCATCTTCAAAGATAAAAGGGTTGAATAAACCTGCAGAGAGGACTCTGCTATTTGAAAGACATTGGTGGAATAATTCTATTTGAAAGAAATTGGTGGAATAATTCACATCTGATATTAGTGAAATCATCTTAGTTAATACTCTCATATTGCTTCCTTTTTTTGGTCTGTGATCTTGCACTTGAGAAAACTGAACATATTGCAGAGAGGATGGGAGGCAAACCCTTGAGCACTGTCAGTCTCTTCTGACAGGGCTTCACATGGGCCAGTGCCACCAATCATCATCTTCTCAGGTTCTCACAGTGCATTGTTAAGCATGCCCACCTCCTCACGGATCGGGATTTGTAAATGGATATCTGCAGGTCTCCTTTGCACAAGGGGAACCACAGTTGAATATAAATGCCCAGAAGCCACTCTCTTACCAGAGCTCCTCACTTCTCTTTAGCAAAAGGTCCTCAGGCAGAGAAGCACTGGGAAGGGGACAGATGGCCTACAATTGTGGTTTCCAGCAGAAGGCAAACTATATTGTGTCAGTGTAACTGAGTCTGCTCTTGCATCAAAAAGCTGAGTATAAAGTCTTCCTCTGATCTAAACTGTGGTACAGCTCCAGTTCACCAGCACATTACTTGAAGTGTAAAGCTACCCATATGTATGTTGTAATCAACATATATGGTTTACATATATGTGAAAATGTGCCTGGTAGCAGGCTACCTCATAATTGTATCAGCAGAGCAGGCTGAGGGATGAAAAGAAAGGGCATGAGCATGCCCTTTCATGAGTGTAAAACAAGAGGAGGTCAATTAGAATCTATGTTTAAGAAGAAACTGCATGTCCTGGTAGGGAAAATGACTAGTCACCTTTACTTTCTTCAGGAGGAGCTGAGAGGCTATGAGATGAACTACTTCCAAATGAAACTTCTGGAACTTAAAGTATATAAAGGAGTATCTATGTCTGAACTTAACCAGCGTAGCGTATAATTCACTAGGGCTTTCATGGTAAATTTATGATATGAAAAAATTTACATTGGTCACTCCAAAAGTAATGCCTCCTATTTATTTCCATGGAAATTACTGCAGATACAAAGAACACAGAAACACCATTTGATAGAGTAAAATCTCCGCTACAAAACACCATTTTTCAACATAATCACCACCTTTTGACAGCAATGAACAAAAGTCTGCATGATGCGCTCATAAAAATCTGCATCAGTGTAGATGACACACTGCTGCTGTAACCACTGCTGAAACACACCACCAACCACTTAACTATGTTCACATCTACTGTTTTGTCTTCATAAACATCCAGCAAGTGTCAATGAATGTCAATGGGTGCTATTTTTTCCACATGGAAGAATTCAATTTCACACCTTTGCTTCATCTACACTTCCATGTCAGATTGGAGTGCGTCTAGAGAAGGAACACAAAAAATGACCCATGGAATGGAATGCCTCTCTTTTGAGGACAGGCTGAGAGAGCTGGGGCTGAACAGTCTGAAGAAGAGAAGGCCCCAAGGTGACCAGATAGCAACCTTTCAGTATCTAAAGGGGAGTGACAAGAAAGAAGGGGACAACTCCTTACCAGGGTCTGTGGCAATAGAAGGGGAAATGGCTTCAAGCTCAGGGCGGGTAGATTTAGGCTAGATATAAAGAAGAAGTCTTTTACGGTGAGGTTGGTGAGGCACTGGAACAGATTGCTTAGTGATGTGGTTGATGTCCTGTCCCTGGAGACTTTCAAGGTGTGGCTGAATAAGGCTCTGAGCAATCTGATCTAGCTGTAGTGTCCATTGTTCATTGCAGAAGAGTTGGACTGGATGATCTTCAGAGGTCCCTTCCAACTCTTAGGATTCTCTGATTCAATACCATTTTGTCAGACTACTCCTCTGCTTCTATCTGTCACGTGGCAACAAAATGTAATGGAATATTGGTGGGAAGGTTCAACCTCTAATGCCTTCGACACTGTGGGCCAACTTAAAAATAGGAAGCATTGTTTTTTGAACAGCCCTGCTAGGTGGAAAAAAAAAAAAAAAAGAAAATTGAAAAATTTCCCATATAAACTTCAGGTACATATGGTGAAATGACAGCAAGAAGAATATTCAGAGTTCAAGGCCAAAGTGGAACTTTTTTCCATTCCAGTCCTTCACATGTCATTCTACTAAATGAGATGGCTGGAGAGAGTAAGATTAAACTGATTTCTTTTAAGTCTAGCAATTGCAAGTGCAAAATAAATATAATTCTGTAGGCACTCTGCTAGAGGACAATGGAAGCTAACAAAATAATGGTAGTCCTGCTAAATTATTTATGCATGATATCAAAAGCTGAATGAGATAAAGAAATGGAGAAACCATTTGAAAATTTGGATATTGCTCAAAGCTCTTCCTCCAGTGACTCCCAAGAGTCTGAGCATGGAGCACTAATACACTCTGTAACCGTGTATAATTCATAAACCTTCACTCATATTTTTTTTCAGGCTTGCAGATTATAGTTAACAAACGAAGAGTGGAAAAACACTGGTAGCAATTGCGAGTAGGATACAAGCCAGCTGATTCCTCCATTTAGTCTATTCATAAAGGGCATCTGTTTTCATCCCAAACTGAAAATGTATCAGCCATTAAAAGTAGCACACTGAAAACAGAAAAACAAAACAAACCCGCTCACATAATTATGTTCATATTTGTGTTTTTATGACAGCTATTACAATGTGGGATTATAACAATACAGAAGCCATTTTGAAATTATTTTTATTAACAGTATTCTGCTGCAACTCACAATGTTCAAACTGGATTTCTTTTGTATCCATTCAATGGCAATAGAGCAGACTCAGAGCAAACCAGAGGATTCTGTCTGTAAGCAATGGGATATTTCTAATGCTACACATTAGGAAACTTTTTCCTCAAACAGCGATACTGGAAAGATATTATTAAATCACTAAAATCTAAAAATTACCTTCAAAAAAGGTTTGCTTTGAAATTATTTTGACAATCACAGTACCAAGTCTGTGAAATCACATTTTGAAAAGCCAAGGTGTCAAGGGAGTTATTTTTAACTATTTGCATGTTAGCAATTTGTTGTGTGAGTTCATGCACAGCACTATTCAGTCACACAAACAGACTTTTGGAGTCTGACACAGATCTTGTGAGTTTGATTATTTCCCTTTCAATGAATTTTTTTTTTTATCTTCAAGACTGTTTTGGAGATTTAATTTTTAATTTTTTAGTCTGCCTGGAAATTGAGGGCGGTGCCCTGTGGTTTTTCAAGGGCAGCCCTCTGCTTCCTACTTTGTGTACACAATCAGGGCACAGCACACTTATCAGCTCTGCAACAGGCTTCAAGCTGCTGAGGGGCTGTGATGACACCTGCAGCCCTTGCTGCCGTGTGTTGCAAGCAAAAGCTCTGACTGCAGCAGTAACTAAAAGCAAGAGGGATTTCCAAACAGCTTCCCACAGTCACCAAAGGCATATGCAGAAACAACCCAGCACTGTGGGGGCACATTTGCAGATTTGTTGGCCTTGGTATGTGGAAGAGAAAGAGAGTGATTGCTATCAGCAAACTACAGAAACAGCTACAGGCGCACTTCAGTGATGCATTGCACTGATGGAGATCTTGCCATCAGGGAAAGAATGAAATCCTTCCAACCTTCAATGGATGCCCTGCCTAGCCCTGAGAGCCTATCAAGTGTTATTTGAATTTTGTTTACTTCATTAATTTCTTCCTACCATCAATTGATGAATAAATTATTCATCAGTAAATTCATAAATTATTCTACCGGCTCTATTGACGACTGAATAATATTGACCAAATAAATTATTAACTCTTTTTTCCCCCACCAATAGACAAATAAATTATTTGTGAATACATTTTTTTATGGATAGATCAACTCTTCCATATGTTGGGACATTTTAAGATGTCTGCACAAGTTTGAAGTAGAATCCATACTTTTAAGGAAACAGAACTAGTTTAGCTTTCTTGTATACTTATAGTTTAGTTGCTCTGATATGAGGTCCTTTAGAATACAAGTTGACATGTCGAGGTGTTTTTGTACATTTCAAAGCCAATTAAACAAAATATTGAGATATTGTACAGTTAATTCTCATCCAACCAATATTTTTGGAATTCTGCAGATTATTTTACAGCTTTCTATATTTGTGTCAGATAGTCAATGTAGAGGCTGCAGCCAGGCCTTGATCTCAAAAGAATATATATAAGTTTTGTAAATAAGTGTCAGGGACAAACACAGTCAAACCAGTCAGGTATTTTGAACAATTACCACTACAGATGTAGCACAGGTCAGATGTGGCAGAGTCCAGAGTTTATTTCAAGTTCCTGGATAAATCATCAGAGCTTTAAATCTAGCCAAATCCATTAATTCTCTCTTTTCTTTCACTGATTCACAGTTAACTTATGTGGCATGCAAGTGATGGCCTTTCACGGTGGCATCATTCCTAGCATATGTCAGCATGCAGGTAGAATTTGCCAACATCTTGTCTAACTATCAATAGTATATGTGATGACATTACACCAGACAGGGGAAAAAAAAAAAAAGAAATTAAAATGAATAAGTAAATACCTCTCTAGGAAAGTGATGCTAATTCAAAAGCACTCATAGAGAAAGGATTAGATTCTCACTGTTCCATGGAGCTATAGTTCTAAGTCTAACAGGCCAATTCAGCTGCTTTAATGTGAAATCAGGATAAGAGAAGGACCATGAAAATATGCCAAAAAGTATTCAAGTTACTCTAAAAGAAATGAACAGAGAAGGCATTTCATGCTAGTAAAGGAGTAGTCTGTCCATAATTTTTCAAGTGTGACTGCTGGTGAAGATAAGAAACCTCTTTCTGCTAACATCTTTTCTTCCTCAGAGACCCACCGGTAAAGGATGAACAGAGGTTCTGATTGACTTTCTATATATATTTATATGTATATATTTAAAGCCATGTAGCAGGCATATTTGCCAAGCTGAATACATGTATACAACTCCAAGGCGGCAGTTACTTCTGCAGTTCATGCTGCCCAGCAGGAAGAAGATGAGTGATATGTGTATGGGAAGAACTGCTCAGTGAGCAGAGAGCTTGTTTATAAGGAACTCTCCAGCACCTTGCAATCCGTAATGCCCAGCTGCACAGATACAAGCTGTCTTTCCTTTTCCCCCTTTCTTCTCCCAGATGGAGGCTTTAAGCTGTCACTCGGGCAGTGTAGCAGTGTATTATTGGCCTTAAAAAAACATGCACAGTAGGAAATCGCAGCTCTTTCATTTTCTGAGAAAACTGTTAATAGGTCTCTCTTTCTCATGGAGGTGTTATAACAAGTCCCTGGTTAAACTGGCATTGGTATTTTCACTTGAATTTCCTCATTAAAATAAGAGGCACTACTTAGAAAAGTGTTATGGTCAAGACTTACAAGAAGTGCTTCCATTTTACATTTTGAAAATTAAACTAATGGCCTTTGGGTTCAATTATTCAAAATTCTGTTCCCCTATTACCCCAATAGAAATCCGATAGAATGCCAAGACATAGAAATATACAGAAATGTAAGAAATGTATGGAGTGAAAAGGGAAAGGCAATGAAAGTATGATCGCAGAGGTGTGGTCAGAGAGACAAGGCTCTAGGAATGCTCTGTGTAGCACTGTTCAGAAGCAAAAGAACAGGACCACAAAAAAAAGAAAATGACATTCAGTTGTCCTGTGGTACTTTGCAGCAACATCACACTGCACCTGGAAATTCACATCAATTGTAGAAAAGGACTTTTCTCACTGCTGATTTCTTCAATTTATCAGCCAGAGCAAGACACTGATGTGAAGGTAGTGAGTACTACCCACTACACACAGCACTGCAACTGGCAGTACTAGCTAGCCCAGTGCATCTATCTGTGGAAAGCAAGGACAAAGCTTTGGCTGCAAAAAAATGCATAAATTAGTTTTGATAACACATTCCTATATAATACACATGCAAGTGTGTTTGTATTACCTCATACATTGGAATTGTTGGTTGTGTGTTTTTTTTTTTCACCAGGAAGTAAAAGCTATGGGGAAAATCTACTTAGGTGTTTTTTTACTGTAAGTGCATTGTACCAGCAAAATATATTTGCAGCTTGAATAAGTTTTGCTGTTAGTTTCCCAACCAATGCTTTTCATTCCTAGTAATGTTTTACATTGAATACAGTTTTGCTTTCCTAAAGAAAAAACACAGAAAATGTTGCTGAGGGGAGCTGCAGGAGACCATCTGGTTTTGCTACTATAATAGCTAAGAGGACAATTAACTAAAATTGTCTGCCAGGTTGCAATTAATGACAGAATCTTCAGAGTTTTTTGTATGTTTAATTTCAGATTTGAAATATTTGGGAAGGGGCAATTTTTCCAGCATGGGGGGAAAAAAAGTGTAATAGACCACACGCACTACTCAAAGTAGTGGAAAAGAACTTTTTAAGATTACAAATATCTGAAAAGTTGTAACTTTATTCCACCCTGAGTCATATTAAGCAATACCACTCTGCCTTTTTTACATCCCTTTCAATTCACTGAAACTGTTAATGACAAATGTAGTACTCTAAAGGAAGGTCAGAAGATAACTCTGGATATCTTTCTGCTTACTTTCTATCTGAATTCTCTTTTTCTTCAGACAGAATTAAACAAAACCAAAAACAACAACAAAAACTGCTTAGTGTTACTGTGACTTGCTATTGGCCTCCTTTTATGATTTCCTTCCCAACTTTTGCAGTCATTACTTCTCATCTTGCATTTCACTGTCTTTTACTCCTCAAACCTTGTTTTTCCTTTTGATGGCTATTTTTGATTTCAGCTGCCATAATGCCAGCTGGAAGAGATGAGGCTGGTATTCTCTTTAGAGGGGTGTGAAATTAGTGTCTATTATAAACTTTCCACAGTCAGCAATCCAGTTCCACAGGTTTCCTAACTCAGTGTCATCAGCTCCAACATTCCTGAGAAATGAAGCAGACAGGAATGGTTATCATTTCAGAAGAAAAGGAGGAGAGTTTCTGGGGAAATGCCATTAATTTGAATAGAAGGGCTAACCGTATCAGATTAATCTTGTACTCTATGAAGAGCAGTGCAGGGCAGTATAGTCAGGAAGCTGGCAAGGAGACAGGCACATGTATTTTAGACTAATGAAATCCTATTAAGATCTATGCACTTGGAAGCTTTCCTTTTAGCACTGTAGCTAAGCATGGATCATGGTACCCTAGTCATCTTTCAGCAGAACACAACCGCCTGCCTCACCGGTTCGGATGCAATAAGGCAGTTTTCCTAAGCAGCTGTGTCTAAGACCTCAAGGGCATCACAGCGTCTGCGATTCCTAACTGCCCAGACAATCTGGCAGCAAATCTGTTTGGCAAAGGGCTGTGCAAAGGCAGTAGCCAGCTCTGGTGTTGTTTCTCTCCTCCTATCACCACTTTGCTTGATGTCCTTCATTAAGACTAAAAAATGAAAATAGTAAAGAAAAAAGGTCAGACTGAGAAATAAGGGAGATTAAGAGCTTGCTACAGGCTTCTGTACTGTTGTCATTTGGCACATTGTTTATCTAGGGATAGTAAAACTACAGGCAGTTGAGTATCGAGATGCCTAGAGTTAAACGATGGACTAAATAAATAGGCATTCTGCATAGGGATCAGATATCCAGGTGTAACACCCAAGTCAATTATGAGGGGCTTGGGATAAAAATCACAAATGCTTTCCTTTAGCACTGATAGTGTGCTAACTTTTGCCAAAGGAGCATGTGTTTTCTTATCTAATTTATGCATAAAAGTGTTGATTTTGTGATCTCTCAGAGTAAAGCAGCCTTTCTAGAGAAAGCATATATTACCACTTCATTATACAGAGAAATGGCTTTCAGGGCAACTTAAAGGCAGTTGTAAATGTCAAAACTCTATAATAGCAGATAGGAAAAGGTATTTTTAAGTTATTGTCACAGCAGTGGCATAAGATTATAAGAAATCTTCATGTTAGAGTTTATCTGCAACCACTACTGTTTTCTGTCAGCTTTGCTGACATTTTCTGCTCCACTGTTTCAGTCAGTATGAGTTATGAGGTGAAAAGGACATGCTTAGAAGGCAGACATTTATGTGAATCTGTGAACTTGTTCCCTGTAGTGAAAGGGTTTCCATCTTCTTTTTCTTTAGGCCTTGAAATGTGTTCTAATGTTATTTCATGCCATCTCAGTCAGTAGTACTTATGCTAGAGAGGAAAAAAAATGAAACATTGTGATTACTCATCTGAATCAAATTTGTTTTTGATATTGAAAGTATGGATCAATAAAGAAGATTTTTTAAAAACAAAATTGAAATTTCCTTTCTACAGGTTCAGCATTTGTCTTCCCTAGAAAATCTGGTATTTTTAAAGTTTTTCATTTATATTGCCTATTTCATGTTATTTGGTCCAAAAAAAAAAAAAAGATGAATTCTGACAGTTCTTAAGCTATTCAGTGCTCATAGGAATGAAAAATCCTTTCTCTAATGAAGAGTCATGTTCTGCTTTATCACTATTATCGCATCTTTTTAATACTCTCCACATGGAACAGTAGTTTTCTTGCAATTAAACTGTATGAAAAGAAGGTACTGGGGAAAAAATGCAGATGTGTATCTTATCATTGCCACCTGACACTTTTTAATAGCAAGCTAGCACAGGGGGAAGGATGACCTGGAGGAGGCTAAAAGAAGATCAGGAGCATGTTACTTTTCTGGCCATACTATGAAGATCATGAGCTGATGCACACATTTTGAGGGATAAATTCCCTCCTTTCCCAAACACCATGTTTTCCTTTCCTAGATGAAGTCTAAGTGTTCGATTTATGTGAGTTTTACTCAGAGTGACAAATGCAAGAAGCTGTAGTTAACATTCAAGAAACATAATGCAAAAGCAAGAGAAATAGAAAAGTGCCAAGTAATGAAGTCTGTGAGTTGTTTTCTCAGTCGCTGTGTTCGAATCCCACAGAAATGCAAAAATGTTTTTTCAGTACATGAAGACAAATATTTGTTGGTCAGCAGATGACCCCTGCTGGTGTGTAAAAAAAAAATAATCTAAGCCAATTCATTGACAAATTCAATGTTTAAAAAATCCTATTATTTCTTCAGTCTCCTTTGTGCGTAGCTTACTATGATTTGTACTTCACTTTGATTTGCCACATCACTCCATCAACACTTTCTCTCAACAATCTTATCAAAGGTTTAAATATGGCTCATTTCTCTCTATAATCAATCACACTGTATTCATTTATCAATACGATCTCCTCCTCTTTGCTATCTGTGTCCAAAAATTTCCTTCTTATCATTTTTAAATAATGTTCTGGTGGTTTTGCTGTATCCCTGCCAGTCTATTTGGAATAGGTGAGTACAGCAACAGCTTTTGGGTTCAACTCTTCTGAAAAATTCATTATGTTATCACATTCAAACATATCAGTGGTAGTATCATTATCAATTAATTTCTTTGTTTTTTTGTTTTTTGTTTTTCATTTTCTACAATTTAATTCAGCCAGTGAACTAAGATTTTGACTTAATCGCTGAAATTTTTAGTTAACTTAGTCAGTGGAGTTGTATAATGGCATATAGGGGTATAATTACTTCCTTCTCAATTTATTTCACTACCATTGAGTTTCTGTCTTGGTACTTCAAAAATTCTGAAAGTACTGAATTTCATTTTTTGAAATAACATGGGATCTCTGCTTCTTAAAAAAAAAATCCTCATAAATCTTCCTCAGTCTAATTGGCATCTGTTGTGATGAGACTCTTTTTGTTCTCTTTCCTTTTCTTCTTCTCAGTTGCCATTTCAGGTCCTTCACATCCACCAGAGTGAATGATGCTGTTGCTTGATTTTGTCAGCACAGTATTCTCTAACACATTCCTTTTACTTCCACACATATCTGTCAAGTCTTGTTAAGGTTTTTGATTTTACTCATATTTTCCATCTTTGATTGGAACTCAGTTTGACTTTGACCTGACTTGACCCTAAAACTAACTTCAAAAATTTACTCTATTTGGCCAGTATGTGTGACATTTTGCTTAATCCACAATCGCTTCAACTCTCCAAGCAGAGTGAATCTGTTTTTCTGTTGGTATTATCATTACAGTTCTACACTGTCTTCTTCACTATCTTCTCTTAGCAATTCATTCAACAAACACCTTCTCACCTGTATTCCTCTATGGGAAATGGGGTTGGATGATGAATTCACATCAATACACTAAATGAAACTTATCTGTTTAACTTAACTATATTAATCTAACAAGTTAGATCAGCTGTTCATCTGCAATTCACAGAACATCTTATTTATTTCTGTACGTGGTATTGCACACAGTTTCATTTCTAGAAATTACAAGTACTACATTGTGAATTACGTTGTTCTTATGCCTTGTAGATTATCTCTTGGGTATGCAGGAAGTGACTTTTCTCTTGTATTTGCATATTTAATTAGATTGCTCAAGGCAGGCATTTGTGATGTAAGCTCACTGGACTGTGCAGCAGTATACTGTTGTGTCTTTTGGTAGGAGGTTTCGCATACAGCATCAGTTCTGCTGGGTGCTTCCCCAAACCTCATCCTGCTGCTCGAAAGCTGGTGTGTCAGTTCAGTCATGGTCTATAGCGGAGAGTAAAATTCCAAAACTAAAACCCTTATTTGCCTCAAATAACTGCTAAAATGTTGTCACTTTGGATTACATTTTATCTTGCCTTCCAGCTTCTTGTTAAGTTTAAAAGTGCATATTCCTGATAGTAAACTTTGTGCGGCCTATACTGTGTTCCAGAATTTTCATTTCTTCCATCTTAAAGTGTTGATGTGTTAGTCTCCAGCAACATTTCTGCCTTAGGGGCCTTCACCTTAATTACATTCTGGTTGTATTAACCCTGTGGCCTAAACACTTCTGTCTTCTCCTCTGTCTCTGTACATCTATGGCAAAATGTAGCCATTTCTGAAGCTGAAATACTATTTTTTATAAATTCACTTTTATGAAAACAACTGAAGTCTGAGGAAGGTGTTACATTAGACAGAACCTGTAAAGAATAATATTTCTTCCATAGACTTTGAATTAGATGCTGAAAGTGGTAACAAATATTACATTAGCAAGTAAATAATGTTACATACGCATTTCCAGTGAGTGTTTGATATCTGTTATTTTGTCAAAAACTTTTTAGTACGTGGAAATGCACTCTAGTATATACACAGAGCAAACAGCATTGTTTATTTTTTTCTCTTCTTTCATCGAATATTGTTGCACATCTGAATATGGAGAATAAGACCTTGTGGAATCTACTTCCTATAATAGTTTGTCTTTGATTTTGCCCTTATTTTGATTCCACTGTGGCCTGATGACCATCACAGCTTCCAGGAGATCTGCAGGCAGGAATTAAAAGGAATCTGAGAGTATGCAGGAGGACATGGTGCCAACACTTCAGTTTCATGTAGAGAGGTCTGCATATGTTTTGTGAGGAAGGAAGTTCAGAACCAATAGTTGTAACACTGACATGATACTATTAATTAGAAAGAGCAGCATTGGGCACGGGCAAGGCAAAGAAAAATTTGTAGGTTCCGTTTAGCAGTGGACAGTCATACCTGTCACACATGGTACAAATTAATAAACACCCTGCTTCTGTATACAGATATGTGCTTGTAATAATATCTCTAACTTGATGCAAGTCCTAGGATTGGGAAAAAAAAGAAAGTGAGTTTTACTAGCACTAAAACATTAAAGACTTGACATAAAAAAAATACTCAAAATAAATCCAGTTAAAATTAGAAAGAAAACAAAACAAAACAAAAAACAAACCAACAACAAAAAACAGTTTATGTTGAAAATGCTGCATAATACATGAAACTTTCCCTGGTCCAGGCAGTGAGAATATGAATGCATATACTTTTTTTATATATATCAAGAAGATCAATTTGGTAATTAAAGCATTAATCTGACTGATAGGACATAAGGCTTTACATCTCTTTTAGAGATGTAGAGCTGTTGGAGTGTGGGAGGAAGGCCACAGAGATACTGAGAGGGCTGGAGCATCTGTTACAAAGGAAGGCAAAGGGAGCTGGACTTGTTTATCTCAAAAAGAGCAGGCTCCAGGGAGACCTCATTACAGTATTCTAGTACATGAAGGGAGCTTATAAACAAGAGGGGTACCAACTTTTTTGCATGAGCAGACAGTGACAGGATAAGGAGGAATGGCTTTAAACTAAAAAAGGATAGTTTTAGGTTGGATGTCAGGAAGAAACTCTTCTCAGACGGTGGCAAGGCCTTGGCACAAGCTGCTGAGAGGAGCTGTGTATGTTGCATCCCTGGAGGCACTGAAGCCCAGGTTGAATGGGGCCCTGAGCAGCCTGAGCTGGGGGATGGCAGCCCTGCCCGCAGTAGGCATTGGGATGATAGCAGACTTGGGGATGAAAGAGAAAAAAGAAATTCAGTGGGGAATAATGACAGGTACTCTGGGCTCCCCAGTATTAAAAAGACAGGGATCTCTTGGAAAGAGTCCAACGGAGGGCAACAAAGATGGGGAAGGGCCTGGAGGATCTCCCCTATGAAGAAAGACTATGTGAACTGGGTCTCTTTAGCCCTGGGAAAAGAACACTGAGAGGGGACCTGATCCAGGTTTATAAATATCTGAGGTGTGGGGGACAAAGTGGCGAGGCCAGGCTTTTCAGCAGTGTGTGGAGACAGGACAAGGGGGAACAGACAGAAACTGTAGCACAGGAGGTTCTGCATGAATGTGCACAAGAACTTCTTTATGGTGAGGGTGAGGAGCACTGGCACAGCTGCACAGGGGGGCTGTGGAGTCTCCTTCTCAGGAGATATTCAAGACCTGCCTGGACGCCTACCTGTGCGACCTGGTGTAGGGAACCTGCTTTGGCAGGGGGGTTGGATTCGATGATCTCTAGAGGTCCCTTTCAACCCCTATGATTCTGTGATACTCTATAGTGGAAAGGTCAGTGCTTGGGAGGAAAGACCAGCAAGCTGCAGATGTACTCTGATCAGTGATCTGAGACACAGCTCTTCCTCACAACTCAAAAATTTATGTCTTCTGTTTATAAAAGGCGTAGCCTTCCTCCATCAGGAGGAACCTTCAGGAAGGAATCTGACTGCAGCTTCATACAGAGGTGTTTCTCTACTGTTACAAGAAGCTGGAATGTCCTTAGTGTAAGCACTGCACTGCAACAGTCAAAACATCAGTGTGTTAACAGGATTGTTTTCATCAAAAATTCAAAACATATCATAGAATCGTAGAATAGAATCATATCATTCTGTGAAGTGATACTATGAAGAAAATTCTCTCTCTGTCAAGCAAGCCATGTCAGTTTGGTGGCCTATGGCACACATCAGAAAAGGAAATATAAGTCCATGCTTGTTGCTGCAAGCTGGAGATGAGTATGGGCATACTCAGCTCAAGTCTGCATCAGGCCTTGAAATAAAGTTTCCCCCTGTACTCAGCTCTGGTACAGCCGCACCTCGAGTACTGTGTTCAGTTTTGGGCCCCTCACTACAAGAAGGACATTGAGGCCCTGGAGCGTGTTCAGAGAAGGGCAACAAAACTGGTGAGGGGTCTGGAGCACAAGTCTTATGAGGAGCGGCTGAGGGAGCTGGGATTGTTTAGTCTGGAGAAGAGGAGGCTCAGAGGAGACCTTATTGCACTCTACCACTTCCTGAAGGGGGGTTGTGGTGAGGAGGGGGTGGGCCTCTTCTGCCTGATAAATAACGACAGGACGAGAGGGAATGGCCACAAGTTGCGCCAGGGAAGATTTAGATTAGACCTGAGGAAACATTTTTTCTCTGAAAGAGTGGTCAGGCACTGGAATGGCCTGCCTAGGGAGGTGGTTGAGGCACCGTCCCTAGCGCTGTTCAAGAAGTGTTTAGATGAGGTGCTAAGGGATTTGATTTAGTAGTTGGGTAGGGATAGTGATAGGAGGATGGTTGGACTAGATGATCTTGTAGGTCCTTTCCAACCTAATGAACCTATGAACCTATGAACCTATAAAAGCCAGTGCTGGTGTCTGTCAGATGCAGTGTTTAAGGGATTCTCCACAGAACAGCCTAAACTGACACACAAAGAGATCTGATAGGACACATCACACATTTACCTTTGTACTGCTGTTGAAAAAATGTCCAAATGTCCTTGTGCCAATCCAAGCTTAATGCTTCACAGATCTGCCACCAGATGCTTGCTGGCACAGATCAGGAAATAAACTTTGATTTTTGTCCAGCTCACTCTCTAATAACATAATAGAAAAACAGTAAGCAGGTCCCACACACTGTAGGCACAAGACCCGCAAGCGCAGTGTCTGATCCTATTACAAGCCTACAAAGCCAAGCTCTGCATTGTAGCTATTAGACAACCTTTGTGTATGGAGCTGAACCATTACTTTCAGAATTGTCTCCCTAGTCCAGACACACTGCCTGGTGTTGCCATGTGGGAAAGAGAAAAAGAGTGAACAAAGTTTTAACTACTCATTTTGTAGTTTGAAAAGATTTTTGGCAATGTGACTCACTTGCAACTGATGGAAGGCCTGTTACTAAACATTACAGTGCATATTGCTTACTGATGAGAGCTTTGTGTTCTTCTCTCTGCAGACTGAAGAAGTCCTGAAGATTGATGGAGGGCCATGCTATTCAAACAGCAGGTGTTGCTGAGACAGAAGCTCTTTGTGCTAGGCAGCCTTGCTATTGGAAGTCTCCTATATCTAGTTGCCAGAGTTGGGAGCTTGGATAGGTAAGCTGTTCACTAGCCACTCCTTTAATTGCAAATGAACTCAGATTGCCTGAGCTTTTCTTTAAGGGGTCTATTTCTTTCTTTTTTTCATTTTTTAGCTTCTATTCATGTATAGAATGACCATCCACTATAGTACTGATATTCATTATTTACTTCCCTCTGTAGTACAGGAAAATAAAGTTGCAAGTCATCCCTGTCAAAGTATTTCTGACTGTCCATTTGTATTCTAAGCACATTGACACTCATTTTCAGAGAAGAAATAAAACAACATTCAGTAAAAATATCATTATGGTAGTTCATTTTTGTCTCCGTGCATCTGTGTGTTGACCTCTACTTTCAGCAAAACAGTTTTGATATATTTATACATCATCTTCCTAAATTTATGAGCAAGAAATTAATGTGCTACAGTGGTAGTTAAAATTACGTATGAGTCTGCAGAGTAGCTTGTCAAGTTTTAAATACTATTTCATTTGAAAGATTGCTGCAGGGCTTGAGAGTTTTTTTAACTACATTAATTAGCCAGCATTTTTTGGAGTTGAAAGTGACAAATAAAAAGGTTGTCTCTACAAGTGATTTCCTGGAGAGCAGTAGAAAATCCAGGAGAGGGAATTGAAGAGTATTTGGCACTTTTGATCTGATTTATTTTTGTCTGGTTATTGACAGTGTGACAGTGGTGCTACCCACAATGACTATGCTTTTTCTGCCACCTTCACAATGGTCCAGGATTGCTCTGGTAGGTGCTGCACAAAGACAGGGTAAAAAAGGTTGTTTTAAGAGAATGAATGAAAAAAAACTTCAGGATTTCCAGAAGCTGGTACATAGTTTTTGAGTGCTAATGTTGTTTCAGTGGTCTTCTTTTAAATGATGGAAAGTATTAGTTGAGTTCAAAACTGTGACACTACACAATCTAGCATTCATTGTACTCCACCTCAAGTCAATTACTGCCTTCTTTAGTTGTGTAACTCAGTTTCAAAAGAAGAGGGAGACAATCGTGTCAACTAGGACTAAATAGATTGCAAATTTTGCCCCAAGGTTTATGGTTTTCTTTCCCTGGTGGTCAAAACATCTCTGAAGCTTCAGAGGTGAAAGCTTCACTGCAACTACAGGGATTCTGGAAATGGACACAGAACTCCTTTTTAGTCCCTGAAACTGTGTTTTATACAGGGAGGCATAAAATCTTATTAACCTTATGCTATTATCTACGCTTGCACATCTACAGAATTTACTGATACCCATAAAATTATCTTGCCACAATATTTGACTCATTGACCTCCTGAGGCACTGAATTCCACCATTTTCATATATAATGTTGCAACTGGAAGTAAAACCGTTTCATTTTCTTCCATTATCTAATGTGTAATATACTACAGTGACAAAAAAAAAAAAAAAGCCCTTTATTTGGACTCATTATGGAAAAAAAAAAAAAGAGAAGGAATGCATAGAAAGCATGAGACAGATGAACTGACTGGAAATGGCCATGCTGCACTATGACCCAAGGTAAACTTGAACAAGAGAGCTGGGGATTGCTCATTGCAGGGGATGTCCCAGGAATTATTTGAGATCCCTTAGGAAATTAGCAATGGCTTATCTGACTCACTGAGTCTTAAAGTCTGATAAGCTGAGTACCTCCCTCTAGAGGAGGCCTCTGTCCTCCAGATGACAAATGAACAGAGGTATTTAGCATGTGGAAGCTCAACCAAAATTTGTCCCTAAACATTCTGAGAAAATTTGTGTGAGTCTTCAAGACGTTTAACTTTCTCTTTGGAAGTATGGGTAGACTTCATGCTCAGTTTTGATGTTTTCAACTGCTGGAACCAGGCTTGTAGCATTTTATCACTGTGACATCTGTTTTGGAAGCAAATTAGCAGCTATTCTGGATCAGGGGAGATGCAGCATGACTACTTGTCGTTAAGATCACCCAGCCTTATTTTAGCTGTAGCTACTTGTCAAAAACATATTTTTTCTGAGATGAATTGCTCTACACTGGATTTTCTCAAGAAGAAGACTCAGAGAAGCAAAAATATTAACATGGTAAATAGCTGCATCTCAGGATTCAGCCACCAAGAGGTGACAACCTGTTTAATCTTAAGACAATTTAGATCAAGATCTTTTATAGGACATTTTCATTGCTTGGAGAGGAGAAGAAAGGGGAAAGGGTAATGGAATGTAAAGTGTTGAGGAAGGACTTTTAAGAACATCCAATCCTCCTCTTAGGCTAGAAGACATCTTGAGTGTTTGTTTACTTTTAAAGGAAACAACCCTGTTTGACAAGCTGTTGTGTTATACTGTAGGCAGTGCTATTTTTTTTATTTTTATTTTTTGAGGAAAAGAGATAAAATTAGTTGAGACATGTCTAGAACTGCTGTTGTGGAACATTTTTTGCTTGGAAACAAATCACAAATATACAGAAGGAGAGGAAAGAGAAGAACAGAGAGAGGGATTGCAACTTCTGTTCTTTATGCTTGTAAATATCACCTCCTTACTGCAGAATGCGTCTTAATTGTCCCACCATAGCCTGACTAAATTTGTGTCAAGTTAAGACATAGTTTTCAGATGTTTTGTTTGTTCGGCTGGTTGCTTTACTTTGGTTCTCTTTTTATTGCCAAGTTTGAGTCATTATTGCAATAATACAATTTTTTGTGACAAAGTCAGGCTTTTACTTGGTAGACAGCAAAAAGCAAACAAAGAGAAAAGAGGGGAAACTGGAGAAAAGAAATGACAATGGGAACTCGCTTGTCCTCACACTTTTACATTAGTTTGCAGGACTTGGATAAAGCTCATGTGAAACCTGCAAATTCACCTTGGGATGTTTCTTCAGCTCTGTCTGGACAGACTATATCTCAGCATTTAGATAGTGAAGGAAACAGCTATTGGGTCAGCTGAGGGCTTACCTTTTTATTTTCTCTCAGCCATCCATTGTCCTAGCATCAGTGTCAAATTGGAGACTCCTACAATCAGTGATGGATGGAAAAGCCAAAAAGAAATAAATGATTCTGTCCTGAAAGCAGGGTTTGAATAATATACAGTAAATGAACGAGGGGCCACATACTGAGGAACCAGAATAAATACTGAATACCTAAACAGCTATTAATGAGCATTGCCCATCTGGTATACCGGCTGAGGCAGGGGTCCTGTGAAAAATAATAGCATGTGGTCATGTAATTTAAAAACAGTATTATAATATATATGCACAGCAAGCTTATATTAAAATTGCCTCAGCAACCTTTGTTCTTACATATCTTTCATTTTGGAGATCACGGCTCTGCAAATTTATTGATATTTTTACTGTAGGACTTTGGAAGCTCCACATCCCAATTTCATCTTTAGGGTAACATTGGCTTGTTTGAGGACTAAAGCAGTGTTTGGGAGTGAAAGTGAGGGCTTATTCAAGGTTCTGTTGTAGCGAAATTTAAATGCTTCTCTTACTGAATCACTTCTTACATTCACCAACATCAAATATGAGAAGGAAGAATTAGATTAGTAGAAAATATGTGAAATAATTGAAGGTGAATACAAAAGAGTAACACAATCATGCAGGAGCAATAGAAAAGAAGATTAAAGCACAAAGGGAGGTTCAGTGAGAAGATACTCAAGTGTTGATAAGAAAACAACAGCTGTAATGATGCAATAAATGTATTTTTGAGAATTTGTCTTACTGTTCTTTCTGTGCATCTGCTGATCATGTCTTTCTGGTTCTGTCCCAGAAACAATACTGGGTATACTTTAAACAGGATGGAAAATATTGAGGTGTGATGCCTCAAAAGCTATTTTTAATACCTTTTGTTCCTCTTCACTAAAAGAGCTAACCCCAGATCAGAAGTTACTAAAGTCAACACAATAGGAAGTAACAGGAAATAACTCAGGCTCGAATAGAGCAAGTGTTGGAAAGACAGAAGTTAGATGAACTAGATTTTCAGATCAAAATGGCCAAATAAAATTCACCTTGGAATGCTTTAAAAGCTTCTGAAGCAATCTCAAAGCAATCAGTAATGTGGAAGGTGAGGTAAGGTTCAAGAAGCTCAAAGAACAGTAATCACAGTTTCTTTGAGAAGAAGAGTAGAAAAAGGGGGTACTCAGCCAGAACACAGAGAAATAACAGAGTAAACAAACAGTTTATACTAATCATTAATCTCTGGTAGAATAAAATTAAAGCTGAAAGACAACACATTGTGAAAGTTTTCTGTGAGCATTGTGAGCTTGCCTTAAGAGCTGCTCTCTGCTTACAAATATCCTTTCTGTTGATTGCAGACTGCAGCCCCTCTGCCCCATTGATGGTCGATTTGGACCCCGCAGCCAGGATGAAATCCCGCTTCGAGCTCTGCAGTTCAAGCGAGGGCTACTCCACGAGTTCCGAAAGGGTAATGCTACGAAGGAGCAAATACGACTGCACAATCTGGTTCAGCAGCTTCCCAAGGCCATCATCATTGGGGTGCGGAAAGGAGGCACGCGTGCGCTGTTAGAGATGCTGAATCTTCACCCAGCAGTGGTCAAAGCTTCTCAAGAGATTCATTTCTTTGACAATGATGAAAACTATGCCAAGGGAATTGAGTGGTACCGGAAAAAAATGCCTTTTTCTTACCCTCATCAAATAACAATTGAGAAAAGCCCTGCATATTTTATCACTGAGGAAGTACCTGAAAGGATTTACAAAATGAACTCATCTATCAAATTATTGATCATTGTCAGGGAACCCACCACAAGAGCTATTTCTGATTATACTCAGGTGCTGGAAGGCAAGGAAAGAAAGAATAAGACTTACTACAAATTTGAAAAGCTGGCTATTGATCCTAATACCTGTGAAGTGAACACAAAGTATAAGGCAGTGAGAACCAGCATCTACACGAAACACCTGGAGAGATGGTTAAAATATTTCCCAATTGAGCAGTTTCATATCGTAGATGGAGACCGGCTCATCACAGAACCACTGCCGGAACTCCAGCTGGTCGAGAAGTTCCTAAATCTTCCTCCAAGGATAAGTCAGTACAATTTATACTTCAATGCCACCAGAGGGTTTTATTGCTTGCGATTTAACATTGTCTTTAATAAGTGCCTGGCAGGTAGCAAGGGACGCATTCATCCAGAGGTGGACACCTCTGTCATTACGAAATTGCGCAAGTTCTTTCATCCTTTTAATCAAAAATTTTACCAGATCACTGGGAGGACATTTAACTGGCCCTAACCTAAACCTCATACAACATTTCCGGATGCACCTGAGATATGCAGTAATGTCTCTGCTAAAATATGCACTTTTCACAAACATAGTATCGAAGTAACATTTTTCATGCATACCTGTACATATGCAGTGTGTGACCAAATATACAGTGGGATCAATTTTTTCTACAGAATAGTAACTAACATAAACTTAACGTCAGCATAGTTGCATCTTTTAAGATATACTAATAAAGGAAAAAGAAGTACTTAGGGAAATAAAGTCAGACACCGTTAAAAGGGTCAGTGTTCCTCTTGCTTGAAGTGTTTATGTGACATACTTATTGACCTAAGCAGAATGTTAGTTTATGCCATACAAATTCATGTCAAAAGTCTGTGAAGCTGTGAGAAAGCATAATATTCAGGCTATATTTGGTATGTATATTGCTGAAGGAATACTGACACTTTAAGTACCATGCTGAATTTTTACAATGAGAGTGGATAGTACTATTTTCTTATCATTTGAAATTAATATCTCATTAAACTACATTGGTTTGGAGTTCCTGTGGTGAGTTTGCACTATTGTTTTATTGTATGGACCATAGTGTCACTTGTAGCATGTCAATCCTGTGTCAAAAAATAGTCAAATAACTTTTTCTTCTATAATTAAGAGTTGACAAAGACAAACATAATGTACATAGTGTACAATGTTTGTAAATACTGGTTTCACACTAACTAATTCTATTTTGTAAACTGAACATGGCTATTTAATTTATTGTGAAAATTAAATTTATTGTGGTATTTAAAAATGGAATGGATTAAAATTACCTATATGTGCAACTGTTATTCACCTTTCTTTGATGTATATCAATGCAGTTCCTTAGACTGGATAAATCACGTACATGTGCATGCAAGAGTTGCATGCATAAAGCTGGTTTCTGAACAGTTGAGAAAACTGATACACGAGGTGAAGATGAGTTTATTAAAAAACTCAACCATCTGGGGATATGGTGTTATACACAGCTCAAAGAACATTACTGCTGTTCTGTTATAGCACTTTGCAATAATTAATTCCGTTTCAGTAGCCCATGAGGCTAAAGTACAACTCTAAAAGATTACTGTCACTAAGTATATCAGAAAAACACAGCAGCCATTAAAAAAAAAAAAAGACAGACAAAGTAGATTAGAAGAGCTACAGAGATTTCATCACAGGAAGCCAATAATGTTTCAGAAGTCAGGGAAAACTGTTATGATACCTCTGTTTTATCTGATAACACATGCATCTGCTCAGAAACAACCACAGTGTTGTTACTATTGGTATAAACAGGTAGCTCAGCTCATGTTTCCATTAAGGAAGTGACAAGAAATTAGTACAGCGAGTGTCTTAATGTTTTGTAAGGATTGATGTGAAAAACAGTAGGAATATTTGAAAAACAAGTTTTAAAATAGGAAGGAAACAAGAGAGAGAGAGAGAAAGAAAATTAGCCCGTAAAGATTGGTAGGGACATAGATTTTGGAAGGTATCCAGAACATCTGAAAATTCTGAGCTACGACAGCAGAGTAGTTAATAGTTCAGATTATAATAAGATCAAGTTTCCCTGTGGGCTGTTTATTTTGCTCAGCGATTTGGAAGCACTGGTTTTCTAAATAAGTGATTTTTAAATCTCTTGTGAGAGATTGCTACTTGTCTTGCTGTATCTTTAATCATATCTGCTAGCACTGTGAGCAACGTGCCCTTTCTTCATGCTGATTCAGAGTCTTGCCAACACAACACAGTAGAGCATATGTGGAATTTTCCTCAGCAGCTACAATACTACACACTGTTTTCCTGCACAATAATCATTTATCATGCCCACGTCCACACATAAAGACTAGACATTTAACTCACCTAATAGTATCCAAAGAGAAGACTTTACCTATTCTAAAATTTGTACAATCTTCAGATGAGCAGTCAGATTCCAGATGGCTTTTGTGATACTTATTGGCTTAAGGTAGTCTTTTCTACAGGGTAAAGATTACTCATGAAAGTCAGCTGGATTTATCTCCATCTTTTCATTTGGAATCTTGGAGATACATGGAGAAATGTAGGCGATATGTTAGGCAGTTTTGGTGCAAAAAAAAAAAAGCACAGAGATATAGTCAGGAATAGCAGGGGAAGAAAGTGGGATCAAAGGCATTGCAATGTGTTAAGAAGCCTAAAAGAGTAGGATGCTGATTAGCTTTCACTGAGACTTCAGTGCAATGTCCTTGAGTCTTTTTGACGTTACCTAGCAAAAAGAAAATTTGAGACACAGTTCTTGATACACCAATCCAACACAGCACCCAAAGCACACTTGTAGGTTAATGGGGATTTTGCTGCAGTATTTATAACTGGTTTGAAAAGTTTTGACCTTATGGTATTTACCTCTTCAGGAACAATTTGTGAATAACTCACTTCTGCATCCTTGCTTTGCTTCCAAAATCCTGGGTGAATCATTTCTATTCAAACAGATCACGAGTGTTCAGTCTGGGAAGAATGCTCAGAGCCTAAGTGTATGATTGCAGAGATGCACAGTTATATGAAGTTGCAGCTGTTAACATATGCCATTCAAGTTCTCTAAATACATTGCACCATTTGTATTTTCTGTACTGTAAAATTGCAGGCTTCACAGCTCTGATAAATGTTTGGATCAAAACTTCTAATATTTCTGTGCATTTTTATCAGATTGTCCCAGCCTCTATTTAAACTCTATAGAACAACAATTTGCAGCATAAAAGAAAATGAAAGATAAATTCGAAATTGTATTTTCAGAAATCAGTATATAGATAGCTGAAGGACTGACATTTGGAGACCAATGATTCATTTAACATTAACCCATTATGCTGTGTTTTCATAAGGAGTAGAAAAAAACAGAAGTTGAAAAAGCAAGACAAAAATGTTTTTTTTTTGTTTCTTTTTTTTTTCCCGATGGCTAAGAGTACAAGAGAGACAAAGTTTGCAGAATGATATTCCATGAAAGTAGTCCAAGATCTACCTTCACCATTAATGTTCCTCTTGACATCAGTGTCACACAGACCACAGAAAAGGTGCAAGCTCGATATCACAAAGCCAGTCCAATCACTGATCAAACCCAAGTTGGGGAATTGCTACTGACCTAACTCCTGTTGGGAGCCCGTGTTCCCAATACTAGGAGCCCGCTAATCAGAGAAGATAAGGACCACTGCCCTGGGCAGCCCACTGCCCTCTGGTGCAGAACCTTTCCCTATTCCCCAGCCGCCCCTCCCCTGACACAGCTCCATGCCGTTCCCTCGGGCCTTGTCGCTGTAACACAGAACAGAGCTCAGCGCTGCCCCTTAGCTCACTATGAGGAGCTACAGCCGCCATGAGGGCTCCCCTCAGCTCCTCTGCTCTGGACTGAGAAAACCCAGGGACCTCAACTGCTCCCCATCCATCACGCCCTCCTATACCTTTCACCATATTTCTTACCCTCCTCTCGATGCTCTCTAGTTCCTTATGAAAAAAGTTTCCATAATACTTCAATCTTGTTGGAGATCCTTGAGTACTCAGTTCTCAGATTCATAAAAGACTTCAGTAACTGAACAAATTTAACTTTAAGAGCTCGTTTGAAGATAAAATGGCTTCAGGGAAATGCTTTAAACTGATTTTCTTTTTAATAGCAATCTCAAACATTTTTTCTTACTGTACTTGTCTGCTCCAAAGGAACTAACTGGCTACCAGGTTAAAGTGCTGTTAATCTATTTCAGTGTCACCATTTAGAATCTAATATATAAAATTTACTTCACAGAGGAGAAAAAATGATTTAAAAACCTTGGCAATGTAGATCTAATGAGTCTCAGATTGCCATAAGGACTTGAATTTGTTACTTTAGACTTATTCATGTTACTGAAAAAGAGATGTGCCCAGGCTAACCATAATCACTATCTATGAGCAGATTTTTCTTCTGTTTACAAGTTTTTCTGTGAAGATGCTGTGTGTGCATTACTTCATAACACACTTCTACCAACTGATCAGCTCTGGTTAATCCATTCTTTAAAGCCTGATTTACCTTCTGACAACCTTATGATAGATAAAATAAATTCACCTTCAAAGCTACCAGCTATCGCTCTCTTAATTTACATTTATAGAGAAAGAAATTGCACATCTTTCTGCAACAGTGCACTGATGAAAGAGTCAAGCCCTTAGAGAACATCCATGTGTTATCAATCTGGATACCAGCTTTTTTCCTAGGGCTTGAATTGACAAGTGCAAGAAAAGCACAGAAAAGACTAGAACACCATCATCCATCTGCTGCACCTTGCTCAGCATATGGTATATAAGGTTACCTGCTGTTCTGAGATCCCCATTACAACAGGCAGTGGTGACTTGAGGAGATGATGCAGACCGAGCTACCTGACTCTTTATACTCCCCTTTCTTTCTTTTCAGCTTTGTCTCTATTCACCTTTGTATCAGCTACTTCAAATCATGCAGTGATTCACAGCTTTCACTGTAAAGTACGTCTGGTGAGACAGAAGAGAAACATCAGCAAAGGCTATCACAAAGAGGCACAGTCATTGCCACTGATTGCAGAGAAAGACTCTGGCATGCAGCATTTCATCTTGTTGATGGCTTTGTGCTTAGCTAATTCCCTCTAGTGTTTTTTAAAAATCTTTCACCACCAGCAGTGGTCAGTGCTTTAGAAGGTTAATGCTTCTGTGAAAATGTCCTGATTATTGATCGAGATTCAAACAAAATATGAAATATCTATACTTTGAGCAGATTGCCATCCATTGATACATTATACATACACTGTACATATAACCATAGCAAATCATAGGATGTGACAAGGAAACAATGCCAATTCAAATCATCTAAAATTATGCCTCAGGCTTATTAAATAAAAAAAAAAGCATGACACACTCCTGCACATCTTACTCTGGGCCTTAATTGCAAACAACTGTTTTGTAATGTATGAAGCCTTTGCCATCCAATTCCTTGGCTGATTTTCTAATGATGAAAGACTTTCCACTTCGTTGAACTGTGAAGGCATCATTTCTATTCCAAACCCATGGAGACAGAGAAGAATTAATTTACAATTCCCTACTATATGAAAAAGGTGATAGCCTTTCATGGTAGGTAGGATGAACAGCAGCACTATTACTAACTTCATCTTCAAAAAAATCACTCCAACTCTTCCCAGATCCTCAGTGTATCTCCACTAGTAATGAAGTTTTAAAAACAGAAAGAAAATATTTTACAACTTTGCATGGCTGTGACAAACCATAGTGGTTTTTAAAAATGCAGCTTGGACTTACAGGGTTGATGAAGTGAAACCATCATTTGTCTTGAAAAAGAAAAAGTGACATGTTTAGTATTTGTTGAAAGGGTCAGCCTGCACCAGTGAGATAAAGGAAATAATAGGCTTTTTTGGTTAGGACAGTCTTCTAAGAGGTAGCCATGTGTAATTATCATTACCATCAGTAGCAATTAGCAATGCATATCCAGTTCTATGGGCAGTTAGTGTTACACATTCAGGCTCATTAAAATCAATTTGCTTTCAAGGCCCACAGGATGAACTGAAGGAAAAACTTACACTCAATGCTGATTAGGGAAAAAAGATCAAACTGTTTCCATCCTGGAATCCAAAACTGCTACCTGTATGCATGTGCTCTGCCCTGGCGGCCTGCCAGTTTGTTGATAACAAAAGTGGACAAGTACAGCAACTCACACAGGTCGTTTCATAGTTGAGATCCAGTAAATTTTACTTTTGCCACATGGGCTTTACTTTAACCTGCTGCAAATTGATGCTAAATATTTCACAGCTATCATGTTCGCTTATAATTCTGACACCTACGTATTTCAAGAAATCCAGAATAAAGTAATTCAAACACCTTATCAAATCTTGAAACTATCTAATAGTCTAGATTCCTAATTTTACTTTTTATTTTTTAATGGATTAGGATAACAATCACACAAAATGCGATGTTACTTGATAAAAAAAAAAAAAAAAAAAGCTGAAGTGTATTTTGTCTTGCATAAAAGATTAGACATGATCACCGGAATAGGATAAAATTGCCGAGACGTCTTCCTCGTTATTCCCAAGAATTAGCCTACAAGAAATTTCTTGACAGTGTTGTTGTTCTATTCAATTATGTATATATTCAAGGGTTGTCTCTTCTTGTGCCATGGTTAGGATATTCTTTGAATATATGAGACAAATATTCAAATTCCACCAAGGTGCAGAAACTCAGGAATGTGTGGCAATCATGAATTTGTACAAATGTAAATAGAAGTGCTGGTGTAGCATTGTTGTGGGTTATCAGAGTTTGCTAGGCTCTCTCAGCACACACAGGTCTTCTTACTGCCTCCTCGGGGAAACCTCACTGATGGGTGCCAGGAAGTCTTGGAGTGGTAAGAAGCTGTAATAATATTTATTGTGTGGACTACATTAAAACAGAAGACACTGTCCTCTCATGTGGTAAGGGTAACCTATGCACATACTTCTGGCTTACAAATTCCACAAGGTGTTCATAAAGCTCAGACGTTGTAAGAATGAAACCTCATGTCATGAAACCTGTCTGCAAGTTAGCATTCTGAGCAGGACTGTAAAAGCTCAGAAACACAATAGCAGTCAACATAGTGAAATCAATACTATCACAATTTCCAGAAGAGAGATTAGAGCAATATTGTATCTCTGACTAATGAACTGTAGAGACAGCATTATATGTGTACACATGTTATGTGGAAACCTACATACTCTGACAAGTTTGGTCAAGTGGTCAAGATGTAGAACTGCTCTGTTATCCACCAAACAATCTTCAAATCTAGTAACGAATCATGGGGAAAAAAAATTAGAGCTCATTTTTATGTAATCAAGCTGAAGTTACCATAGCACTTTATGCTCAATTAACTCCAGTTATTCTGTTGTAGCTTTTTGGAAACATTTTGAGAATCTAGAAGGAGCTCATTTTCTCCCACAGAAATAAATCCAAGATATAAGCAGAGCCCACAGGAATGACATACAAATGTCTTTAATTTAAGAATCCTGCCTGTCACACCTACAGTAAAATCAAATGAAGATAGCTCTGTGAAACCCAACTTTATATCCCAGCAGAGAGATGAAGTAAAATTTGGATGTGAACAAGAAGGTATTTTCAGCTGCTGAAGACTCAGTTTAAAATAATATATTCTCAAAACATGCCAAGGCTGTAGAGAAGGCTGAAAAGAAATCTTAACAACATATACAAATATCCTATGGGAGGATAGAGCCTAACTCTTTTCAATGGTTTCCAGTAACAGGATATAATGGGCACAAGTTGAAACATGGGAAATTACATCTGAATGTGAGGAAATATTTTTTTACCCCGAGGATGACAGAACAATACAATAAGTTGCCCAGAAATGTTGTGGAGTCTCCTTCCCTGGAGATATTCAAAATCCTCCTGGACACAATCCTATGCAATGTTCTCTAGGTGACCCTTCTTGAGTGGAGAGATGGACTAGATCACCCCTACAAGCCCATTACAATCTCAGTCATTCTCACCACCCATCACTAAACAATGTCCCTGAATGCCATGTCCATACATCTCCATATCTGCATATGCCTACATATCTCCAGAGATAGCAACTCCTACACATCCCTGGATAACCTGTTCCAATGCCTAATCACAACCTCCATGAAGTAATTCTTCCTAATGTCCAGCCTAAACTTCCTCTAGTCCAACCTGACTGATTCCTTGCATCCTAAAACTTGTCACCTGAGAAAACTCATCTAATCTAAACCTTCCTTACTGTAACCTCTTTTCAGGTAGCTATAGAGAGGGATGAGGTCATAGATACATAGAATGGCTTTGGTTAGAAGGCACCTTGAAGATCATCTAGTTCCAATCTCACTGACATCTAATTAAGAACGGAGTCTCCTTAATTCTCCTTTTGCTGTTGATGTATTTACAAAAGCATTTATTGCAATAGACTTGCCAAATTGAGTACCATTTGGGCTTCAGCCCTTTTAAGTATCCCCAGCACATTTTCTGCTTGCATCCAGACCGGGACAGCCCCATTAGTGTTACACTACTATGCTCCAATTGTGGTCAGGCATTTGACAGGAAGATCTCTAGGGGTCTGACACAGCATTCCTAGGAGCAAGCATGAATTCACTCACCTCCTCCTCCTCTGCCTTACCAATCCCATCACCATTGCACACTGAAACCCATATCACTAGGGTCCACATAATCTCTACTAAAAAGAAACACAAATCAAAAATAATGATTAATCTAATGAGTCCCACATGAATTTTTCCAGGCATGTACCAAAGAGCTGAAAAGAGAGAAGATCCTGACCTCATGAGTGGCCTCTCTGCAGCTCCTAGGATTAAGCTACACTCTCCATCTGGGACAGATGCTTGGCTTTGCTGTGAGAACCCAAATCTGCCCTGCCCTTCCATCACTGCAAAGTATGTATGTGCCCTTGCCCATCACTCAATAAAGAGATGTAATCTTGAAACATGTCTTGAAATAAAGGGGAAATTAATCAATTGAAAAGGACCCAATACTTAATGCTAACTTAATGTTTCAAACCAAGGGAGATGTCTGCACTCATTTTGAGCCATCCTAAAGCTATGACTCCTAACCTACATGAATGTAATTCAGGGACAGTTTGTGAACAGCTTTCAGGCAAGAATTATGTTATTTCACCAAGACAGGGAGCTCTGTTAGGCTGAAGGATGTTAGGCTGCAAAAATCTGTTAGGCTACAAAATTTGTGGATGAGAAATTTCATAAACTGAGATAGCCAACTTGAGTTGTCCAAATGAATCACTGCTATAACCTTGCAGCTCACATTTTGGAATGATAAACATCTTCTGCATCCCATAATATATGCCACAAAAAAAGAGAAGGGGGGAAAAAAGGAAAAATGTGAGAAAATAAGTAACAGGCAAAGACATCAGTTACATTTTTTGGAAAGAAAAAACACATAGAAACAATCATAGACACAATTAAACTAGGAATAGGTACAAAAACCTGTTGTTTTAATTTTCATGATGATTATATTGAAAAAAATAAAGAAAAAATAATAAATCAGTTTCCAAATGTAACAACAAAGTGTAAGAGACAGAAATGAGCATAACACTTTAATGACTTTCAAAGTATTTAAGAAGAATGAAAACAGCTTTTACAAGTATACTTGAAAAAGAAAATACTAGAGAAAATAAGTAGATGAATAAACAAGGCTGTGTTCCCTGTTAAAAGGAAAAATAACAAAGAAAGATTTGGAAATTTAACAAGAAAAATAAGAGCTAAAATGCACTGAAGACACATTATAGTTTGCAATTTCATATTTCTGCTTTTTGTCCAAGTACCTGCTTTGTAATATAGTTCATACAGCCCTACATAATTCTTGCCTGTGCCAGGGTTGTGCTGACAGATGACAATGATTCTGCATTCTCAAGTTTGTGTGAATGAGAGCAGAGGCTCAGTTCTGAGTGTTAACTACCCTGCTTTCCAAATTAAGAACACAGAAGCTTAGGAGAGATTTCAGTCACTAAATATCAATACTTTTATTTTAAGAATTACTTAAAATACTAATGTTCAGCTTCATACTAGGTATCTTTTCTACTCTTACTCTATGAGCCAAACTTTTTCAGAAATCCACCTGCCCAGCACCCCAGCATAGATTTAAGAGCCCAGTTTCCTCCTCTGCTCCCAGAAGTCTCCAAGCACTTTCTGCCCCCTCTCTAGCAGAGTCTGAAAAGCATTTTCCATCAAGATTGAATTTCCTCAGCTGGTGGAATCTAAAGTTTCAGACTCCATCTACAACTCTCTCTATAAGGGTTTTATAGAAAAGGTGAGCGTGGCAATACTTCACACAGATCTCTTTAGCATAGCAGGTGCTTTTTCTTTTTCTGTCCATAAAGCAACGGCCAAAATGGGTTCATAATTGGGTGAATTTAAGCTGTTACAGAGGCAAGTAGTCTTAATCTCGAAGAAATAATACACTTAAGTATGCAAGATGAAAATTCTTACACAACAGGAGAGGCTAAGGAGAAAGACCATAACTCACAGATTAAAAAATAAAAGGCACTGAGACTTCAAATTAGTATCTTATCTTCAAATTCCTTGCAGAAATGTGCTGTAATGCTCTAAGATAGATAGAAAATTACCTGTTTTTACTATTATGTATCACAGAACTTCAGATCATCTAGGATTGCAAAAAACTTAAATGTTTTATGTTAGGATTAAGTTAGCAATATAAACAGTAGCTGTGATAGAGCACTGATGTGTCTGTTTCAAACCACCACATCTACAAGAATTGAATGGATGACTTAAAAATGTGTCAAAAAAATGTAAGTAGACAATGTTACATCAAGCTAATGATAAGTACCTGCACAGATTATAAGTTCATAAGTTCATAAGTTCATATGAACTTATGAACTTATAATCTGTGCAGGTACTTCTGGAGTCATCAAACTGAACATAACTTCATTGGAACATCTTTTTAATATAATATTTTAAATACACTATCATTTAATATTTATACATTAAAACACAAATTTCAATAGCTATTTAATTTTTTACCAATATTGATGAGCCTAAAAGTTTTTCCTAATCAATTTCCAGATAACATAATGATTGGTGAGGGAATAAATAATCAGAAAATCAGTTACTGCTACAGAATGATTTCACTCTATTGTCATTTAGACAAGAAATATTTCACTGGTTTATTGAACCTGAAAAAAAAAAAAGATTATGCTCAGTTTCTATTCAGAATTGATCCATCAGTGTCAAGATAATTTACATTATGTGTCCTTCACTATCACCAGCTCTCCTTCCATTTTTGCTATCAGATCATGCACACCTCCCTTTTGTGCTATCTGCCAGATCAGTTATGCAAGCTAGTTTTCATACTTGTCTCGGGGTTACAGTATTTCTGTTCTTTAGCAAACATCTTCAGCATTTGACATATCTCTGTTGGGCAGCTGTTATGCTGGCAAGGCTAGGATTTCTAAATATTAGGAAGCTCAGCTAAAGTAGGAACAACAGCTCCACTTCACATGCTTGACAAGCTGTACGTCCAGACACCTCAAACCTATGGCAAGGATCCTTAAATCATGGCTGTGTCACAATCACTTGCACCGGGTTAATATTTTCAGGCCAAAGAAATGCGTATATTCTAGAAGAGCAGCATATTCATTTTTTACATTAGGAAGCCTCAGGATGTATCCCCTAGTGCACATGAAAGAGGTTTGTTTAATAACTCAATTGACCAAAACCTACTGTGAATACTACTATATAGCCAAGTGCAATATTAATTTCTCTATAGTTACCCACAGGGGCAGGACAAAGTAGGACAATAGGAGAGTGACAAATCTAGTCTTCATGTGCATTTAAATATTTTACTTTAAAGTTGATTTGCCTGACAAGGTCTCTGTCCATTGATATTAAGATGTAAAATTCTCATTCTTTTTTCCAGGAAAGTGAGCCAGGAAAAAGAATGTAAACTGTCATAGCCAATGTTTCTTAAGGTTATAGTTATTAACCGGTGAAAAAGTTAATGTCAATACTTAAAGAAAAAAGACTACGGAATAGAATCTCAACAGAAATCCTGAAAGACTGAAAATGGACCAGTTTAATGTTATACTTCAGGAAAAAAAAAATCCTACAGGTTTTTCAGAGATCGTAGGATATTTAGTCTAAATTCTTCTTTAGAAAAACATCAGGTACCATTTTTCAGAGATCAGATGGGAACACTTAAAAAAAGAAAACATCTTGATTTATCAGTAGGCACCCTTCTTGAAGAAAGGTATAATCATTTTTCGCTTAGAAAGGTAGTAAGAAGCAGTTATGTCCCATTAGTCTTTAGTATATCAAAGGGATACAGACAGCATAATTAAAATTTTGGATAGTGCATAAAGAAGCCTGTGAAGGGTAGAAAAATTAAACAAATTTGACTGGAATTAATGCAGTATAAGCTTTTTGCAACAGTGATACTTCTGTGAATATCTGCACGTATTTGTCTATTTAAATCTAGAAAACAACCGTTTCACAGGATTAATACTAGTGGCAGTTTTAAACTGCAAATAAAAATATAGCAATACTTTTACAGACACCTTTCCCACTTACACAACGTATCTTACAATTTAGAGCAAACATCAACAAAATCGCAGAAAAAGCAGTAAGATGGCACTGAAGAAGCAGATGAAAAGCAATATATATATGAAAGTACAAACAAATATGGATTTATGTTTCTAACCTTAGGCATTCAAGCTAGGAATTACTGGCTATAAGAAACATATATGATCCGATAAAAAGGAAAGCTCATTCTACTGTTGAGGCTCTGAATGAGGATGCTGAAGGTATGGGCTGAATTTCTGGCTGTTTCACTCCCTCTGTATGACCTTTAGCAGATCACTTGTGTCTCAGTTTCTTCTCAACAAAATGGGAGTCACTTTTCTGTGCTGTACAGGGGTTATGTCAGGTAAATTCAGCAGCATCTGTGCCTGAGAAGGCGCAGCAGTAAGGAGCAAATGAAGTAGACATGTATCAGGGGAATGAGAGGCAACACTAATCTGTGTTACTGCGACAAAAAAACAACTTCACAAAAAAACGGTTTGTGATTTTTTTCCCCTTAACATTTAGGTTTGCTGGACCTTTACCAAACTGCAGAATGTCTTTAAGTTCCAGTAGCTTATCTTCAGCCTGGTAAAGTAGCAGGTGACACATCAGAGAAGGCACTTCCTCTGTATCCTTGCTCAATTAGGTAATTATGTGCAAGACAACTCAAACACACAGTCTTTAAAAGTCAAATCATTACCTCTATCAAGATTTTGGTCCAGTCATGGAGGTGGTGAGATTATGTTAAATGAACTTACAGTGAATTATACCTCTTCAGTGATGTATATGTATATGCATCTGTGTGAATCTATAGAGTCATGGGTACATTTTTTTTTAAGAAACAGGTGGATAAAATAGTGACAGAAAGTTACTATGTTTGTGTAAATGGATTGGAGCCAGATGGTGAGATATTGTAAACTGAAAAGTGCATAAGGTCAAGCACACATATGGTTGAAAGGCCAAAATGTTACATTAGGCCAGAAAGTCACTGCAATAAGAAATACACAAGAGTATTTCTGCTCCTTTGCAAAAGGGGTAAGAAAGCAATAATTGTCCATTACTGAACTGAAAGCCCAAATACCTTCTGCTTTCTGCCCTTACAGGTCCCACTTTAGTCAATAGAATCGATTTAGCTGGTGGGCATTACTGACCAGGACAACTCCTACTCAAGAAAGGAAATGGTAACACTTTCCATTTAAGCTGAAGCTTTATATACTCCTGCTGGCGTTGTATTAATCTCAACTTTCCCTCTTATCATTAGGTTTTACGAATGACAACTTTTTAACCATTTGTCTATCAAACATCTGGCTTCCTCAAGGTAGTATCCATAAGCCACATTAGTTGCATGCCACCATGGCAGGTCATTCTACCTTCTACCTAGAAATTCTACCACCACACTAATCACTAATTGGGGAACATGAAGAATGAGAATATAAGGATTTCATGTTTACAGCTAAGAACCTGAAAATTCTTTAGGATATCAATACTCCTTGGTTCTTCCCAAGTGAAGATTATTTATTCATCATTGTGCTATTTAAAGCAGATAATTTGAACTAAAGCAATGGGTAAGGTAGGGTATGTTTATATGTATACTTATACATATATATATATACATATGTAAATAGCATAAAATAAATAATGACAATAAAAGGAATGATTGGAAATCTGGAGAACAGAGTATAATTATTCACCGGAAGAACATACAGAATGTAAAGTACTGCTCTATTTTTAGCAATAACATTTTAATTGTTGTGGGATCTGTCCTTACATTTCCTTTCTTAATGAGAGAAATGGAAGAAATGTCTAGAAAACATCCTTTAGGCCAATCAGTGGATAATATAAACATATATTTAAGAATGTCTTTATAAAAATGACATCGAAGTCAAATGTTGATAAAGACCAATAGCAGAATGGATCAAAATTAGTTTTATAACTAGCAGATCTTCATTAAAACAAACAATAGCTACAAAAATCCATATCAGAAGTGTTCTATCTTGAGCTATAATTGTCTATGCAAAATGAGTCTGTAAAGAATTAACGAATATATGTTATCAAGCAAATTACATGTATGTTCTGAAAAAACAAGTAATTTTTTTTAAATTCTATCTGTCCTGTCTGAATATACTGACATCCCATCCCCTACCTGAACTACCACAAAAACAGAATTATCACATAAATCAAGCTATATGGTTTCAATCTATTACATGTACCATTATGCAAACAGATGTTTCTGCTCATCTTTGAACAGTGTGCTAATAGCTAGATCTGATAGCAGCAGTTGTAACAAGGAAAAACAGCCCAAATATTTTTAGAAGTCTTTTGTGATAATGACCACTGCTTATTTTAAGTAGGAGAGTATTGATCTATAGAAGGAATGTATATTTACACCATAAGTAAAAGCAAAAGAATGTTCCAAGCTTTACATTTTTCATATTTGAACATATAAAACTAATTTGTACACTATGTGTATGTGCATTGCAAAGGAACGCTTCATCTATGTTTGCTGCCTTTTATTTCTGTTTGATTTATGTTTATTTGTCAGTGATGCTAGATACCCAGCTGGTAGGTTGATTGCTTACTGATTTCTGCTATTATTGGGTTTTGCATACATCCAGAAAGTCAGAATTAATGGTCTACATATATTTACTAACTGTACAGTTAGAACTGTACACAGGGATATTTTTCATCAAAGAGAAATACCAAAGAGTTAGGGCCAGATCTTGTATATGCCCAGCCCTCCTGGATTGATGGTACTGAAAAGTCTTACAGCTGGAGCTATCAAGGTGGAATTACCTGGAATCACAGAAATGAAGCTGAAATCTTGGCAACGCTGCATGTATACCATGGGATAAAATTCCACAGATTTCTGAATGATGCAGCTGGCTCTACTCCTATGTGACCATCAAGGCAGTATAACACACCATCTCTATGCTCCAATCTCCACTGCGGACAGCTTGAATGAGTGGTCTTGCTTACAATGTGGGAACTGTAATGTTGTTATCAAAGAAACTTCTTAAGCTTTTACTTGTAGGGAGTTGTCAGGCATCTTTTGTATTCTCCTATAGTTGTGGAATGAAATTTACTAGGCCTACAAAATATAACTGCAGCAGTGGTATGCCTGTCAAGTTCTTTCATTAAAACTTAATACTTTCAATGGATCTCATGTTATTTTTTTCAGTAACTGCGCAAAAGACATCAGATTTTGAAGTTGGAGAAGATTAATTTGCCATTTTTTAGAGCCTAGGATGAAAATGAAAAGTCCCAGAGAGCTTCACAGATGAGGAATGTGAGTTTTAGGTTACTGGTAATAAAGACTTCAAGAGTGGGATCACGCACATTCTTAAGATTATAGTCATTGAGCAAGCTAGACAAGCAATTTATCATTTCTGAGTTGCTGCCTGTTGATTTCAGGAAATGCTTACAAACATAAGTGCTGCAAGGTACCTCCTTTACAGGCAACATTTTATCTCTATGTGAAGTAAAAGACAGAAATAAGAAAAAATCATATAGGAAAAGGTGAAAAAAACCTACATAGACTAAGTATAATTTAAATACACTTTAAGAAAATTATAAATCACTATAAATTTATTCTTTATTCTTCAGAATTCCAGAACAAAAATAAGACTGGGAAGCTAGAATGCCTAATTTAAACAGAGATATTGATACAATACCAGATGATTCAGGAATTTATTAAAAGGAAAACAACCAACTATGGCTACCTCCCTATCAGCAGTCTAAACTGGATCAAGTCTTGATCTAGAGTGTTTCATCATGGTCCATATTGCCAGCATTCTCCATGGCAAGGAAATGACTTGCAGTGTTAAACACTCTCCAGACATTTATTGATATATATGTGATCTATGATACCAGGGTGTGAAACACAGAACTTAAACTTATTCTAGCATTTCTATGACATGTCACATACACACTCTATATTGGCCTTTTATTTCAGATCTAAGCCAAGGAAGTTGTGCCTCAATGTTTCCTAAGTGGAACTTTACCTCTTTTCCTAATGAGCAAAGTGGAGAGATCTCACTTTTCTCCCACACTCCATTCAACACTGCGTTGGCCATGCCCAAAGGGAACATCTGAATCCTTTTTGTAATTATAAAATGGATGTCAGAGACTGAGAGTGGATGTACAAAATAATTTATTTGTGGAGATAGCTTGTGATTAAAAACTGGTCTAAGTTACAGTAAAGCTATCTTTTCAGTGCCAGAAATGTTCATAGACTTATGCAAGCCACTTTACTCCAGTTCCTGAGATATAAACAAAAACTAAAGCAATAATTGTTTGTTTGTTTTAATAAAAAATATTGATTTCAGAGAATTCAGTAGCAGTTAACTACTAGAATGCAATTATATCATTAAAATGAACCTTCAAGTAGAAGACCAATAAGGATAGAAAGAAAAGAAAAATGTCTCTTGGTGAAAGGGAATGTTAGAGTCTGCCTTACTATGAGAACATCTGAATCTTCACCTTAAAATACAGAACTACCTTACAAAGAAATGGGTTAGTACTCTGTACAGAATTTGTGGCACTTTTGCATCTTTGTCTTGAAGTCTGAGAATAATAATATTCCTTAAAATAAGAAAGATTTAAGTGATTTATTTTTGTATGTCATCAAATAATAATTGCTTTGAAATATAAATTCATGGAAACTTTTATTTCCTGGAGGGAAGCTAGGAACTAACAGGAAAGTAATATACCCGCTCCAAGCTGGGAAAGTCTCAGAAAGTCAGTGTACATAGAGATGAGTTGAGAGGACAGAAGCTGATTGCATGATTGTGCTCCCCTGAAGATGATATTGAAATCACGGTTACAGAAATTTACAGTGTACTAATTGAAGGAGGACAGCTGGAAATGCAGTGTATCAGCTTGAAAATTAAGCTTGTTACATATGGTTGAGAGATTCGTTCCACCAGTTGGCTTATTAGCATCTTCAGAAAATATTCCTTTAATTTGTTGGTTTTTTTCTTCCATGTTTTTCACTCTACCTGCTTTTCATTAACTGGAGCTCCCCCTCAAGGAATACAGTGGGGAACTAGTTTTCTAATAACAGATACAGATTTCTCCTCTTGACTAAAACAATCTTTATATTTTAATATACAAATTCTGAGAGATTTTCTTCAGGGCATTCATTTACTTATTGCTAATATTCAGTTTGCTAAGCAATTTAATGTAGCAGCAAGGCTGTGCTTATGTAAAGAAACCTAGACCAGAATAGATTAGAACACTGATCAGAGTGACTATAGGGATTTAAGTATGATTTTACTCAAACTACAAATGTCACTCTGAAAGTAATGCCTACTATTTACTCCCATGGAAACTACAACAGGCACAAAGAGCACAATAACACTATTTTCAACATAGCCACTACTGTTAACTTTGCTTTTATTTATTTATGTTTGTTTGTTTGTTTATTTATTTGACGAAGATGAAGAAAAGTCTGCATGCCACACATCACTCCAGTAGCCTCCCCATTTACTGTCCACGAAGTCAGTATATGCAAAAGATGATGGGGAAGAACATTTCCACTAGCAAAAAGGGAAAGCCACAGAAGGCTGCTGCCACACTACGGCAGGGAGCCCTAAGCTCATTAATCTTACGGACTTAAGTTGCAATGCCTTTCTTCAGTCTTAACTTCTCTGATATTTCTGGTGTGAACAGAAAAAGTAATTCAAATCCTGTCAAAACAGCACACAACAGTAAAAAGCAAACAAATCACATCACATACATTTTCATGGTAGCAAAAGTATATGAATCATATACAATAAATGTTAATCACCTGGATGAATTCATGACTGCAGGATCAGTATACAGTGTGATGAGAACCAATCAAGAAGGGAATAGGAAGAGAAGAATGAATTCCCAGTAACAGCTACTAGTATCTTTCATTCATTAATTAGCAGAAGGGAGAAGATCATCAGGAATAGGACTTAGTTTCCTTCACAGTGCCTCCAGTGTCCCAAGCATGCCCTCACTTCGATTTGTCATACGTCACAAACCACTGACCAGCCACATACTTGTGTATAGACTTTACAGGAGGGAAGATATAATAGCTCTTAAGATACCTTCTACAATAGTTTTGGTGGCATTAAAGTTTTATCTGCATGCAATGACACCTTAGGAAATGCAGACTTTCAGGTTCTCCAGAGACCTGGTAAAGCTCAGCATGGCATGATCAGATGTCCCAGAATGTGTTTAATGACACTTCTTTCAGAATATGGATGAATTCATGAAACTGAATTTGACAGAGAATCTATCACTTTTTAAAATGTCGTTCAGCAGACAGAAAGCAAAATACCACGCACTATCATCCCCAGTACCATCACTCTAATTTATCACTTTGTCAATTCACGAGCTGAATTCCTCTGGATCCGATAGGTTTTTTTTTCTAAATTATGCTTGATTATTCAACTAAAGGAATTGGAAGTACCTGTAAGTATGAAGCAGATGAAGAGACAGAGAAGTTGCTTTCTCATAGTTCAAAAGATCCAGAGTTGCCATTGTTTGAAATTGGAATAAACTGCAGTTAAATGGACAGAAGGGATCTAATTGACTTAATTATGTCAAATTTAATTATTGTTCAGCTGCTGCAGACAAAACTATTGCTCTATCTTACTACAATAAATGGTTTAGAAATTAAATTAAATTTATATTTCCCAACTCTTGCAATAATTAATGTTTAATATGACTCTTCACTGAAGTCAAGGCCTCAGTCTATTTTCCAGCTCTTACCTTACTTCTTTTCTGCCACTACCCAGCACAAAAACCTCTTGCTTGGTCCTTCAGCAGTTCTTCCTTGCAGTGGTATGGATGGAACCCCAGGCTTCCAGTTGAAATTCAAATGGCAAATACACAGGCCTTTGAGGGGACAGCAGAAGCTATGCCACTCCAAAGGTGGACAGACTTTTTCTGCTCACCCACACTTTTCCGAGAGTTGCTCTGCTTTCCTCCAGCCTCTGGGACATGACCTGAGAAGTCTGTTTCAACCTATACTACAAGTATAGCTGGAGGGAATGCTCAGCAGCCAGACAAGTTTCTACGTTGAGCCGCATGAAGCCAAACGTTATACTTTGCAAACAGTGCAATTACAGTAGGATATTTTTTAATGTAAATGAGTTCCCACAAGTAAAAGGATCTGCACCCACCCTTAAAATAATAGAAATAGCCTATATACAGCAACACAGTGTAGATAAATTTTCAAGAAAATGTTTGCTCTGCTGTAACCTTTGCTAATGGTTCAGTTATGTTATCTCTGATTTGTCACAAACAGTGTACAAATAAGAAAATGCAAACTTGCAACATCCAGTCTGCATCACGAATTTCTGCACATGCAAGGAGGAGTAATTCCATGCCCTGTGCACTAGCCAGCTGGCTTTGTTGTTTCCAAAGGCTTTAATATCACAGGTGGGGTAGAGAAGAAAGGAAGAATGCAGAATTGTGGTTGTTTTTGCTACTGTTACACACACCGAAGTGAGAACTTTTCATCTGTTTCTTGCAATCAGAGGAGCCTTCTTGAGTCTCAGGTACATTAAGAAAGAATGTATGCGTGGGGTGGCCCCACTGCATGGTTACCCTGATGTTTTCAAGACTCTTTAGATGCCTCCTGCTGAAATGCATAGGAAGAACTAATCCTGTTGAATCAGGAAACAAGTCAATGGGGATGATCTGTATTATTCCCACTGCCTTTGTGTTACAGTCTGCAAAGTCTACCTCTCTGAATATATATGATCTGTTTAATTCCCTTAGCAGTCAATGGGAGATTGGGGAACAAGTTCAAGCAAAACGCACAAGGAATGTGGAATACCCTGGAAACAGGAAAAAGAACATTCCCTGTATTAATCAAGTATTTAGAGTCCACATCTGAGTGTTTTAAATCTCCTTTATAAAAGATTATCTAGGCTTCAGAACAAAACCAATAAACAATTTACAGCCTTGCTCTCTAATATGCCTTAAGCTTCCAATGGTGTATAATCAAAATTAAAAAAGCACAAGGAAAAAGTTCCACTATAGAGCAACAAAATTCATTTTAACTCCAGAACATATGTTCCAACATCACCTATCTTTCCATATTGTTAACTAAAATACTGGCATCAACTTGTTTTGTTGAATAAATAGATTAATTAATCTAAGTGAGACATGGTGCACATCTCCATTAAGCTCCATTCTGTGCACAAAAAAAGAGCAATCATTATGTGCACTTGCATTTTGTCAGTAAAGTATGCTTGCTTGATATTGCAGGCATTTGCATTTTATATACTTCAGTTACCATCTGCTAATGGCAATTTAATCATTCAATAAATAACACTAAAGAGAGCAACATTAATGAAGACTGGAGAATTTTTTAAAATAATGAATAATTTTTGGTTTATTTCTGAGAACTGCAACTGCAGCCAGCAATAAAAAGGATAATCCATTTAGACTAGAGCACAATAATGAAAGCTGTTGTTATGGTTCTGGCATAGTGGATGACCAAGGGGGATTGTAAATTCCCAGAGTGATGGCTTCCTACCCTTTGCTAAGAAATAATGTGCAAATCATTATGTTATAGACAGATGGGACTGCTCTAGACTGTTGTGATTGCATAGCAGAAGTTCCAGGAGGCTTTCACAGCTCAGAAAACTTCAGTATTTACTGCAGTGTAGAAGGAATCTGGGAATGAAAGAACTCTTAGAAAGGTCAGGCTTCAGGTCCCACCTCAATAAAGAATGCCTCTTAGGGAGAGCACTTTGGAGCCTGTTGAGTAGTTGTCAGCTTGACTCACACAGAATTTTCATAAGCATCTGCTTACAGGATTTTCTTAATAAATGTATGCTGAAATATACTCACAGATATTAAAAAAAAATATTTTATTTGGAATCGTTAAGTTTGGAAATGACCCCTAAGATCATCTAGACCAATCATAAGCCCATCACCATCATTCCCACTAAACCACGCCTCTCAGTGCTGCACAGGTTTCTTGAACATCTGCAGGAATGGTGACTTCAGCACCTCCCTGAGCAGTCTGTTCCAATGCTTCACCACTCTTTCAAAGAGTAAATTTTCCTAATACCCAAACTGAACCTCCCCAGCGCAGCTTAAAGCCATTCCCTCTGTTGCTGTTACACAGTAGAAGAGGCCAATTGCACATAGTCCCAACCTCCTTTCAGGGAGTTGCAGAGAACTATAAAGGTCTCCCCTGAGCCTCCTCTTCTCCAGATCGAACAATCCCAGTTCCCTAAGCCACTCCCCATAAGACTTGTGCTGCTGACCCTCCACAGTTCCATTGTCCTTCTCTGGACATGTTCCAGGGCTCCTGACTACCTGAGCTTTGGAGATCTCCAAGAATGGAGATTATGCCACCTCTGGAGGCAACATATTCATGGTCTTAACCACTCCCACTGTGAACAATATCTTTCTAATTAGAATTTCCCTTACTTCCCTCTCTTCACTGTAGTTTATCAGCATTTCTCTAATATTTTTTTTCTACCTGGTGTGAAAAATTCTTTTATTTTAAAACAGACTCCTCCTAGCTTCAGAGATTGTCCCCTAGTTATATTACTGTCATGCAATAAGAGCAGCCATCAGCCTTTTTCTATATTTCAAGTGAATTTTCTGGGAAAGGAAGACTTTGCTCTTGTGAATACTAAATGCAGTGGAGAGGTCCTTGCTTTCATGGAAGTGGAAGCATTAGTGTACCCAAGTGCCTGGATTATCTACAATGCAATATGAACTATAAGAGTTCCATTAAATATGTAGCCAGTGATTTATTCTCAATTGAACGTGACTGATTACTGTGAAATGATTTATTCCAAACCAAGTTTACAGATTGAGCAATGTCTGCAGGTACAGGAATATGTATTAGCAAAAATTTTTCTATAAATGTCCTTCTTTTGTGCAATTCCTCCTAAACAACCTATGTTTGTAGGAAATACAAAATACTTAAAAAAGCCTTTGGCCCTGCTCAGTGCATAATTCTGTACTGCTGGTCAGTCTTCTTGGATCAAGATTGCTATGCCCACAACAGAAGAATCTAGCTTAGCATCTTGTATATGCCAGTCCCATCTGCTTTATCTTGCCTGTAATGTTTTCCTGTATATAAGCTTCCATGGGAAAGAATTTCTACATTACCACTTCTCATTCACCCAGGAACTTTTGTCCTTTTAGCCAAAGACCTGTTAAGTAATTGCTTGTCAATGAAATGTGTTGGTTTTTATTTTTTTGGTTTTTTTTTTTTTCCATTGACTGATATCACCCTATTATAAAAACAGAAAATTATCCCACATTCACTCTGAAAACTTCAAAGAGAAATATTTTCCTGCATGAACTAGTACGTGAAATAATTCATGTTTTATGATCTTCCATCACCTCTAGACCAAAGGACCATTTCTTCAGTATAATTTCAAAATAAAATATGATAGAATATTTTATTATTTTCTTGAGTAAATGATGATCTCTCCAGCAGGTGTTTCTGAGCCATGGCAAAGCAGAGATGGAATACAAGCAATTAGGTATAGACAATTGTAGGTAGTTTAGAGTGCAACAGAAACGTAAAATGCTGGTGAAGAGAAACTTGCTCCTTATTTTAGTAATGAAAATCATTTTTTCATTGTCTTTACAGCCTGAGTGAGCCGGAATTCCCCAGAATTCCTGTCAGTCTACTTAAAGAGACAGGAATTCTGGGTAGCGTCAGAAAAGAAAGAAATAAAATCGAACAATATGTTACAGGAAGAGATCTCAGACTGGCATGTGTGTCAGACCAGAAATGGATGAGGATGGAAAGAGAGGAGAACAAACCAGTAATGGCCAAGAACTTCTGTCTGAGTGTGTATTGTACAAGTAGGTGCCTAGGGTAGTCTGGATTATTACGTCCATGGTGCAGGAAGTGGGAACTGAGGCAGTATGACTGCAGCAATTACAGCACTCCTGTGGCCATTGGTCTATTGGGAACCAGAACACTTTCTCACTGCAGTCTGTGCTGGAAGCAGGTCTGAGCCATCTTGGAGTGGTCTGGACAGATGCAAGAGACACTGGGCTAGGAGGCGGCCTACAGCTCCTCACAGAGAGCAGAGGGGAAGCACTGAGCTCTGCTCTCTGGTAACAGTGACAGGGTCTGAGGGAACACCATGGAGCTGTGTGCCTACCCCATGGGTCAGGGTGAAGGTTAGGAAAAGGTTCTTCACCAGGGAGTGGTTGGGCATGGAACAGGTTCTCGAGGGCAGTGGTCACAGCCCAAAGCTGCCAGAGTTCAAGGAGTGTTTGGACAATGCTCTCAGACATACAGCTTATATATGGGGTGGTCCTGTGTGGAGCCAGGTGGAGCCCTTCTAACACAGGATATTATACAATCCTGTAATGGTTACCATGGCACCATGTTTCCTTGTAGCTCATTACTGTGGTGTTCTCACTGTCCCCACTGTAGCTGCAGTGCCCTCATTTCCAATGGTCCTAGAGCAGTAGCCTGGCTTCTCCATGTCTTCAGGTGATGGCCAGCACCTGACAAAGTCTCCTGAGGTATTGTTGGCTACTAGCCAGTTCAGAGGGTCCTGCTAGGCCTGTAGACCTACAGCTTAGTGCTGCAGCCCTGCCCTTTTCACGGCTCAACTAACTGTCTGGCTGCTGGACTTGAGAATTCGTCAAACCAGCACAAATAAGATTGGTACATTATCTCCACTCAGCTTTTTTCATCTCCTGTGGTTACATCCAGGTAAACGAAGAGGCCTGCATTCAAGATGCTTCTAATTTCCTTCTTCTGAACTCAGGCCAGAAGCATTGTGGGGACAAAAGAACTCCAGTGGACAAAACTGCCCTCTATCATTTTTAACCTATTTTCCACTCCATCCTTTAACTCCCAGAGCACTAGTTTGACAGGGAATGTCCTCTGCAGTTTTCACTACTTTTTAACAAAAGTGATTTAAAGTTTTTCCCAGTAGCTTGAAGAGTAGATGGCTGCTGCCCTCAACAGGTTAATTTAGCCTGAACCCAGCTGAAAGGTGAAGCCAGCTATTCAGACTTATGTGAAAAGGAACTGAGCCCCCCGCTATTTCTTACAGTCCATTTTAGTGAATTTAGTTCCCATTGGAGGCATGAAAGCAGTTGACAGCAGCTGTAGCTTGCTTTGTTCTGATTATTTCTGGCTCGCTCTAAAAGTAATTTTTTTTTTTGTAGAATGAACCACGTTAGAGGCTGTGGCTCTGCAATTTTACACAAAGAATCTCTAACTTAAGCATCCTTCCTATATGTCCTAACAAAGAGAAGTCATCTCCCATGTTGACAAAGTGAATTGCTCGCCACATATCCAGCACCCAGCCTGTCTGCTAGAGCAGCCAGTGAAGTTGCCACTAGTAAATGCCTTTTATTTTTGATATAGAGTGCAATTTTACCTAATTCTAAAACTTTACATCCTTATTATTTGTGCCTGTTACAGGACAAAGTTACAAAGGGATGAAATTGCAATATTTCACACTCAAATATTCAGTAAAAATTCCTTTGGTAAATACATATATACATATGCTTAGCAATATAAATGTGCATAGTCCTTCCCAATCTATTAGACTAAAAAACTGACAGACTGAAAAAATGCAATTCTAAGCTACTCAAGCAACTTAAAGGTAGAAGGTAAGTATTGGACAGTTTGTTACTCCACCATTATTTTTACTAAAATAAAAAAAATTGTTCTATTTAAAGATGAGTTAAGGACTAGTCTCATTGTAGTGTTAGACTGCCAAGCCATAAACCAACCATGGTGGTACCTGAGGTAATAAAAAGGCTATTCAAATGTTTAAATCACAAGAAACTGTATTACAGGCTCACTTAGCCTTGTATAGCTGCACTGAGCCATCTCAAGCAGAACCCCAGAGGTGCTGGAAGGCATATCTATGCATAAGCGGTCCAAATGACACATCAGGCAGAGAGAAGTACATACTATATTATACGTACCTCAGGAGTTCATTTGGATGGTGAGCAACCCTTGGAGAGTAAAGACCAAACAGCAAGCAAAAATAAATGCATTATCTGGACAACCTAAGGGACTATGTGTTTTAAATTCTGAGGATAAGATGCATACTGTCAGGCAGATCACTTCATTCTTTGAATTAAACTCTGAGACATTTAACATTGGCAGATGCATTCCTAACATTCCCAAGGGAAGGAGTGAACATTTATTCCTTCTATCCCCTTCATTGCAAACTGTTCAAACAATTGTAGCTGGCCTCCACCACGGAGCCAGCTGAACCAAAAGATCATAAAAAGCAATTTTTCTAGACAGCCTTTCAGAGACTCGGGAGTTCTCCTACTGGAGAGAATAGCAGTGTGTGGCATTTGGACTCTGCCAAGCTTGTGTCCTGTGAAAGACGACAGGTGACAAACTCAGAGTTTGTGAACAAAGAGACAAAGGCAAGAAAATAGCGCACACTGCCCTCCCCAAAAGCTAGGGAGGAAATTCTGCCCTTATGTTTTTTTGTTGTCTGCACTCTCTGCTATCTGAGGTTTTTTGTTACTCAGTAATATAAATTCAGGGTTATCCTGTATGGGGAAAAATGTTAGGCAAACATTGCTGTCTCAGCCAGGGTAAATCAAATGCCCATTTTATCTTCAGAGAATAAAGGAAAGTATATAGAAAGAAAGAAAAATTCTGCTGGGTTTCCTAGTGCTACAAAAAATAGAAAAATACCTCACCTATTCAATCTGAGCACTTATGCCAGCTTTATTCATAGGAGCTATATTAAAATGCGATCTTATATTTTGTAATTTTCCTAAATACTGTTGTACAATAGGATGGTCTTTGAACATCCTCATCTTTGAAGGGTATTAATTCGGCCCATCTCCTAGGAGAACAGCCATGAGCACATAGTGGATGTCTCAGCAAATACCTAGACAGTGGGTAACTCTGCACCCAGTTCACTTACAACAGTTCATGAAACTGAAATGTGTTACACAGGTCGAGAATAGTAGCAGTGTAGGTAACATACAAAGTGGCAAGTCTCAAGTCTATATCCAATTTCTCAGGATTAAGGATCTATTTCAGTCATATCTGAAATCCAGTCAAGGTGTTTCCAAATACCTCAGCCCATTTTCTCCGTTTCCTGTGGTTTTCAAGGGGAAGAAGCCTGGGCCTTCAAAATCAAGGATCATGCTGCCAAGAGAGATTTGCCAGCAGCCTGTGCCACGCACCCACTGCTCAAATAAAACAGAATCACAATGACTACACAGCTTCTGGTGTCCCTTTATTAAAACCCTGAGCTCCCTTTGCATCTTGCTAAAATAACTTCACTGAGGTGCAACTTCTGTGAAAGATCATATGGATGGAAAAAGAATCCAATCTTGGCATTAGGTTAGTGAAACTGCTGCAGACATAGATTGCTGTAAATGGGAGCAGAAATTGGAGTTTAATAACGTGACAATATTTTGAAGGTATAATTTTCCCCAGGATTCCTTTAGCAGGGCCATTCTGTGTGTTATTTATTCACCAAACATTATATCACGGTTTCCTGACTTGACTGTGACATTTTCCAACATTCTTTCAGCATTATTGTCAAATTTGTCTAAGAGCTAAAACTTTAAAATTATTGATTCTGAGTTTGTTTTAGTGCTGCCTTCAACTCTGGAATATTTCCAAAATCTATAACAGACTATAATCAGATCAAATTGCCTTCTCTGAACTCCAGAAGAAAGTGAGAAGAAAAGAAAGGAAGCTTTTGGAAGAAAGCTTAGCAAGTCAATTAAAAAGAAGTAGAGTTTAAATAGGTGGTTGCTTGGTCTGGGGGAAAAATCATTAGAGAGGTCTTATAGAACACAATGGCTTTAAAGTTGGAACTGACATTAGAAACAGTAAAGAGAATTAAAAAATAATGAAATAACGTTTCTTCTTTGTAATGGAAAAGGAAATGAAGAGAGTTTTATCATTTGCAGCCTTGAATGGCTTTCAAAAACAACAACAACAACAAAACACACCATAAAAAATGTCCCCTGCAATGCATGAGGCAGCAAATGTCACTCATGGTGAGACTCTTCTGAAACAAAACCAGAAAGGGGACTTTATGCCTGAGTGTTTAAAGTTAGTTCTGTCCAAATTAAACAATGATACAAAACAGTATGCAAAGAAAGCCCAAAATATAACCTATTCTTTACCTCTGTCTCTGATAATAAATTAAAAAAGCCCAGGACAGCTCTGTGGCATTAAAGTCAACAAGAAGAGTAGACTCAACTCTCATAACATACAATTGCCTTACCCTTGAAAACAGCGTGGCTTCTTACAAACTGCCTACTAAAAATGGTCCATAACCCTTCTGCTCTATCCCTAAGGCCTCTGTTTGTAAGAAAGTACATCAGTCTGGGTCAAAACCAGCAACCACTGGCAGCTGTACAGCTCAAACATTTCAGCTGCAGTTCCTGGGAATAATCCTCAGAATTGTTTGGCTTATTGCTATAGAAACAGACTTTACAGACATTGATCCTAGTCAACTGCTATGGCATAACCCCAGCAGGCAGGTCAGCACCACACAGTTCCTGCTAACTCTCCCCAGCTGAGGTGAAGGAGAGAAACAGTAAGGTAAAACTGTGAGAACTCACAGGTTGAGATGAAGACAAACGAAGCAAAAGGTGTGTGTGCAAGCAAAGCAAAACAAGGAATTCATTTGCTGCTTCCCATTGGCAGGCAGATGTTCAGCCACTTGCAGGAAGGCAGGGCTCATCACACAAAGCAGTTTCTTGGGAAGACTATTGCCACCCCTCCAATCTTTCCCCCAGTTTTGATGCTGAGCACAGTGCTACAGAGCAAGGGACATTGCTTTGGCCAGTCTGTCAACTGCATTGGCTGTTTCACCCCTCAGATGTTTATGTGCCCCCAACCTCCTCATGATCCTGCTAGTCTTCTAACCCACGGGAACCCACTTAGTAGTTAGCACGAAACAGCTGCTTGTTAGGTCTCCCAGCCTCTTCTCTCTCTCTTCCCTCCATCCTTTGCTCTCCTTTAGTCTTTTCTCACACAACCTAGAACATCCTGAGTTGGAAGGGATACAAAGGATCCTTGAGCACCTGCCCCTCTCCCTTTCCCCTTTCCTAGGCATGTGGTGTGACCCCATCTTCTGTGTCAGTACTGGTGCATGCAGGATCCCCCTATGAGTGGACTCAGTTCACAAATCCAGCACGAATTCAAACACTGCCTCTACAAGCTTGCTTTTCTGATAAGTGATTTGAATCAGCTTATGGAGGAGTACTGTGACAGCTCAAGATAACCAAGGTGTCTTGGGGCTGTAGCAGTGACCAGTTATACCAACTCAAGCTGCTTGTGAAACCGCACCCTTGGAAGCAGAGGCTTTAGTCTTCCTCCTCAAACATCCCCCCACATCTTACCAGCTACCAGAAGCTTGCCTAAATTACAGGCACAGGGAGGGTCTGCACGAGATAAAAGTAACATTGTTTAGGTCTTCTGTTAAAGCTCTGCAGAAATGAGCTCAGGATTTCCTGAACCTCTGAGTGAGTGTAAGGAGGAGCTCTATGCTCTGGCAGTTCTTAGATCCATAGTCCAATCTACCTTTTTTCGATTCAATTGCTTGCTATTTTAGTGTGCATACCTTGCTTTTACTGAATTAACCGGGGAGCTACTTTTCAGTGTGTCACGGTAAAACAAGTGCTCCCTTCCCCAGGCTCTCCTTTATTGTGTGGCTATCCAACTGGTTCCTGGGGACTTTTATAACAGCGTCCCTGATATTTAGCACTTAAATAATTGTCTGTGCTAGTTTTAGTCCATCGAATACAACACAAAATTTATTCCATTGGTATTTACTATGGTATCAATGCTACAAAGGGTAAAAAAGGAGAATTTGTGAAGCAACTGAAAATCATTGCCTTTATATATCAACATCAGCAACGGCAATTAAAAATTATTTTAAATTATGATTCACAGATCTTAAGACCTGGTTCTTTATGTTCTAAGCATGTGTTGATGAGGAGAACAATGCTACTAACAGGAATATAAAAATATTTTAATGCCAGGAAAAGTAATTTAACATGATACATATATATATATATAATTATATATATATATATAATGATAGAAATGCTTCTATAAAATAAATTAGAAGTCACACATAGCATGTCCTATAACTATTCAGTAATTGCAAACAATATTATGAACAAATGTTGCTTAATACCATTTTGTTCTCTATTCTCTTTGTGAAACTATCCATACTTACCATATAATGCACGTTATCCTTTACATTTCTCATTGAGAACTGCTGTTTCCTTTGATCTTAGGTCTGTCAGTCACACTGTTGTTAGCATACACATTTTTAGCCATTTGTCCAAAATAAATTGAGTTTTTCTTATATTGCATGTATAAATATTAATAACTGATAAGTGAGTGGTTTAAATTTAGCTAGCAAGCTATAAGATATATTGGCATTTTAAAGTGTAAGTTCCTTGTTCTCCAGACCCTAACAGCTTTGGAACTGAGGGAAATATCTGTGTTTGTTGCTGTTTCTCTCTTCAGCTAATGTGGTTGAGAAGATGCACTCAAACATGGGAAGAAGATGTGACAGATGTGGTGGCATCTGGTTGCACATTCAGAACCTTAACTAAAAATGTTCTAAGAGATGGTTTCCTGCATATTTCTCTGTGAGAACCAACTTAGCTACCCATTGATAATACTTGAAACATACACACCCTCCTATCACTGCTTATCATAATTTGAAAAAGAACAACTGCAATACACCACCAAATTTTGCCCTTGACACAAAAGAGCTTAAAATACTTACCCACAATATTGCATATTTGCAAGCTGATGTTGAGCCAAGGACATGTGATGCTCAGATAGCAGGGTTGAGCTTAGAACTCCAAAATTAATTCGGGGCTGGGGACATACCCGCAATGTATCATTCACATGTTTGGTCATTTGATCATCAGACATAACATTTTGTTGTTGTTGTTGTTTTCCCTGATATGACTCCTGACTAAGAAACTGTTCATGAAACTGTTAATGTTTATGTTACAAATAAAAAAATGCTATCAATTGCTAACACAGCCATGTCTCATGTGAGGACAAATTCTTCAACTTTCTCTCAAGGAGACATACAGAGGCAAATATTTATTAGCTAATGTTAAAGGTGGAAAAAAGATCCTTTTTGTATGTGTGTTTATTTTATTGGGTTTTTGTTGTTGTTAGATGTTTTTTTATGTATTTTTTTTCTTAATTTGGGGGTATTTCTTACTTCCCTTCCTTTTCTCTTTCTTCTTTCTGTCTCAGAATAACTAGGAATCCAAAAATTGTCCAGCCTCAGGACATATATGAGACAGAAACAGTTGTCCTTTGTTTTTACCCTAAACGTTTGTTAACAGCAATTCTACTGACAGAAGTGTACTTCAGAGACTCTTTTGCAATAGCTTCTTTCAGCATTATTCCTTCCTACTCCAAGGACATTATGTAAATCAAGAAAATATATTAGACAGCAATCTCAGACAATAGGGTTGTTAACCTAATGATGAATATAACTCTAAAACGTTCCCTCGCTGTGGTTTCAAAACGAAATATCTAACTTATGAAAAACTATTTCAGAACATCACAGAATAGTTCTTTATTACCTGCAAGAAAAACTTTATTGTCACATAATCCTTATCGTGATTCCAGAAATCCCTAGCTATGCTCTGAAAATGTAGTTTCTCTCTCTAGAAAGGGCTCAAATCAACCACTACTTCTCTCTCTAGAAAGGGCTCAAATCAACCACTACACATCTAACAAGGCACTATAAAGCAATCACTGCATACTCACACCTGGTTCCACTGCAAGCACAAGGCATTGTTCTTAAGAAAATGCATAAATCACATGGTACTGAGCCACATCTGCTGGAAGTCTTCAGCCTACTGCTCAGACTAAGATGCTCTTGCCACCAGTGGTCTCCCATCATCTCTTCACAGTCACTTCACAGCTCCTTCATTTAGCAGTGAGTCATCCATCTGGAAATTAGCTCCTGTTTGCTAGCAGACAACACATACTTCCAGAAGTGTAAAAGATGGTGAACCTGTTTTTGACAGCAAAGTCTTGACTATAGTCTTGTTATGTCAGAGCAGTTGACTTGAGACTATGACTGGTACCTGGCAAGGTGACATGGTCCTTGAAGCGAACTTAAGTAGTTTAGATGTGAACAAGCTACACTCTTTTTATTTTTAGATTTCTAGGGCCTCTTGTTCCTTTCTCATCTTTTGCTGAATTTTAACACTAAACATAATTTTCCAGATCTCTCTAAATAGCAAAAAGGTTAATAGAGAGGATAATGTTCAGTACTGGGTATTTATCCTGTCTTCCAACCCCAAGAAATTATAACAGACTCTACAAGTGGTTTCATTCTTTCTGCTTTTTCAGCTGTAAACTTGCTTGGATTTGGAGGTCAGACTGAGCTGTTAAACTTTGTCAGTAGCTTGGAGCTGTTGACTGCATTTTTTTTTCTTCAGAAAATGTCTCAACTACTTCTCTGTATGGCTTCAAAAGTCCCTACACCTGGTGTAGGGAACCTGCTTTGGCAGGGGGGTTGGACTCGATGATCTCTTGAGGTCCCTTCCAACCCCTATGATTCTATGATTTTATGACCAAGGACAGAAGTACAGCACTTTCTCTCTGTGCTCCAGAATGCACAAGAAACACTGAAACAGACTTAGCCACAGATAAAAACAGCACAGTAATTAAAAATAAACAAACAATAACAGTAAAAAAAAAAAATCCTCCCACATGTAAAATTTCAGCTGTTTATACCCACTTGATGTGGAATATATCCCTCTGGTAATGTTAAATCAAAGCTTAGAGTAATGGCTTAGACTGGGCCTGTCTTCAGATACAGAAGTAAGTATTTGTCTTCTAAAGAAGCACCAAGATTTCAATTGTTTTTCTTCTCTTGAAATATGTCCGGTTTTGGCCTAAGCCTTTATCACCCCTTGGAAATGACTTGAATATTAGGAAATGTAGGAAAACTGACAGATATCCAGATTACAACAGTCACATTGTATGGATTCTCCAAACTGGTCAATTCACTACCTCCTCTTTTTTATGTTTTTAAGATTTTAAAGCATTTGCAGACTTTACAAAGTTTGTTTCACAGCTCTTTGCTACACAAATCCCTTGCTATGTCTGTCCCATCCCTGGAATAAATAGAAGGCAAATGCAGCTTCAGATGCTTACTCCGTGGCTCAAAAAAAATGGCTCATAATATTGCAGAAGCTACATATCCATACCTCAGGATGTTTAAATGCTACACCTGAAAATCTGGATCAGGGGACACTAAATGGACATCATTAAATTTCTTTTTAATTCACAAATCCATAAAAAGTAAAGCAGAGAAGAATTAGGCCATCAGGTCATGTGTGATAGAGTAACCCCAACTTTTCACACTGTCCATAACAGAGCATTAAATGTCAGAGCTGAAAAAAGATAGAAGATTTAGTTTTGTTATTTGCTATTTGAGTTAGAACTAAGCCTTTGATAACTTCTATGTTTTCCTTTCAAAACCTAGCTCTCCCCCGAGACTGAAGATACATTTAGAATTGTTAAAACTCTTCAAATAAATACAGTATTGGAAATAAGTACTCAATTCTCTCAAAATAAGTTCAGCTTTTTAGGTTAAGTGAAATGATAATAAGTAGACTGGGAATCACTTGGACTGTTTCTTTGCTAGATCCTTAGCTGGTATAACTACCTTAGGTGAAAAACAAACTGCTATTATGCTAACTTACACCATCACATTTCAAATTTCTGTTTTTCTTAGCCACCAGACTAATGGACACTATGTCTTTCTGTAATGCCATATAAGTACTCAGTAGATCTGAGACTATCTGACTGAGTTTACCTTGTTACTCTTCCCTTTGGTGGACACTGGTCCTTCACACTGGTGAAGAGGTGCAGCTACCATGCTACTGCCTCCTGATTTTGCCCAGGATGGCATTCTGACAGTGTATCAAGGTAACCATTGGCCTGCAAAGGAAATTAGGATGATGCATGAATGAGACTATCTTTTTGTCTCATTCTGCCTGATGCTTCTGGGGTACACAGACAAATTTGGAAACAAAATGCTGTATGGGCCAGTAAGACAGCCCTCAGCATTCTAAGATGCCATTATTTAATACTCAAATCAAATATACTGTGGGCTAAAAATGAATATTGAAGTAAAAATAAAATAAAAACAATAGTAAAATGGCATGGACATTTTAATGGGAAATAAAGATGAAATACAGACATTCACTTTTTTTTTTTCCCCTGCAGAATCTACAAACTGTTTTAATTTGCTCCTCAGATGTTTCAATGCCAAGAAACATGTTTCAGCCAGCCCTTCAAATACTTTGATCTTCTAGCCACCACCTGCACAAATGTGATATTCTTGAAGAAATCTGCTTATCAGGTGGGGTGTGGTGAAGAAACAGGAATCTTGGCAGAGAAGTAGGTGTATAGCCAGTACATAAACATCAATGGCTCCAAGCATAATGATGGCAGAGAACTTGCTTCCTTTTCCAAAGTGTATAGTATTGCCAGTAAACTGACACAATATGCACAGTATATACAATACAGGATACAACATAATACATTATTGCAGGCAGCTATCAATCAGTCATGGATACTGAAATGTGAAAATGAAATGTTTTCTAGAATGTAACATTAAGAATGGTGCAGAATGGGTATTCTGATTTTTGGAAGAGATTTTTTTTTTTTTTCCCAGTAGTCTTCCAGAATAAAATCACAGTTGCTTGAAAAATTCTAAATGACAGCCTTTTCAATTGGATTTATGAGAAGCAACAATAAAATGTGCCTTCAGGACACATTTCGCAAACTGCTTTTTCTCATCTTTCTTCTGCTCTTTGACACTCAGCATTGCTGTGCTGCAAAGAAATGTTGTGGTACATTGCACCTGTGATATATTCACTATAAGAATAGATGAGTAGAGAAAGAACATTCATGACTTCGCAACAATGAGGTTGCTGATCCACAGCTTGCTGATGATTCCTGCATAGTGGAAATAAAGCCAAAAAGAATAGCCATCTGTATGCTGACAACTGCAAATCTCCTCGGTCACATCCATTTTCAGGTCACTCCTAGTGTTTTTTAACCTTGCACTGGTATTGCTAACTGAGTGACTAGTCCTAGCAGTAAACCATCCACAGGTTCCAGAATTCCATTTATTTTGTCTCTTCCTATTCATTTCCAATTTATTCATTGCCAAGACCCAAACAGATGGGAAATTCAAGCTAAAAGACTTAAGTTAAAGGAGAAGTTTGCCCCTTTTTATCTTATGTAGAATTGTAGACTGGCTTCAGTTGAAGAAGAACTTAAAGATCATCAGGTTCCAACCCCCCTGCTGTAGGCAGGGTTGTGACCCACCACATCTGGCTGCCAAGGTCCCCATTCAATCTGGCCTTGAATGCTTCTGGAGATGGGGTATCCACAGTCGCTTTAGGCAGCCTGTTCCCAGTGTCTCACAGCCCTCTGAGCAAAGAATTTCTTCCTAATATGTAACCTAAATCTACTCTCTTTTAGCTTAAAGCCATTCCCTCTTGTTCTATCACTACCTGACCATGCAAAATGTTGGTCCCCCTCCTGCTCATAAGCTCCCTTCAAGTATTAGAAATTCACAATGAGGTCTCCTCAGAGCCTTCTCCAAGCTAAACAAGCCAACTTCTTCAACTTTTCTTCAGTGGAGCGGTGCTCCAGCCCTTCGGTCATCTTTGTGGCATTCCTCTGTACTCACTCCAACAGGCTTTGCATCCTTCCTCTACTGAGATCCCCAGACCTGGATGCAGTATTCCAGATGTGACCTCACAAGTGCAGAGAGAGCCAAATATATCTAAAGAAACGCTTACTGTTGTTTTTTTTTTGTTTTTTTTTTTTGTTGTTTGTTTTACATATCTCATCAAGTTCGATTTCATCTGCATCTTGGCTTTCTTGATCCCATCCCTGCACATCCAAACAGCATCTCTATACTCTTCCCAGACCACCTCTGCTTCCACTGTCTATACTTTTTTTCCTTCATTATGATCAGCAGGACCTTGTTCAGTCATGTCATTTTCCTGCCTTTTCTGCTTGATTTCTTACTCTGGGAGACAGAGAACTCTTGCACTCTCAGAAAGGCATCCTTTAAAGCATAGCCAGCTTTGATGATTATATGTGCTTTTAAATCATTACATTGTTATTTTTAGGCAAAAGATAGACATTAGAAGTATTACATTATATCATGATGCCTTGCGTAAACACTGCACCTGTGTTTATGTGCTGCAAACTGAACACAGACTTCTCTTGGCTATCAGGTTACCAGCAGCACAACCAAACAGAGAACCAGTTTCAGGTGATTAAATTCAATGGGTGGGTGAAGCTGCCCCAGGCAGAATATACTACTGATGTATTATGTTTACATACATCACAGAGGTGAAGACAGCACACAGACAAATGATAGGTAAGTAAGGGAATATATAAGCCTACCACTTAAACTGAAATCATTGTCATATTTTGCAGTTGTCATGAGAATTCAAAGGCCATGCATGTTCCCATAGCTCCCAGATCTACAGTACTGCTAAGGCACAGAATTAATATAGTGCCACTCAGAGAGCAACAATCTAGCAGTTAGATAGATAGCAATATTGACAGTGTTTATAGCACAAATAGCTGAGAGAAGACCTGGGCCTCACAGTTGGATTTGTATCTAGTTCTCTTTATTTATTTGGTCTTTAATGACTTTGACTTTCTGCATGAAGTGATTTCATTAGCAAGGTATTTATCTGCATGATGAATCTTGTGTTTAGTTTTCAAGAAAGTAGCACCAAAGTTCTACTTTTACAGTTTTTACTTTTACATTTTTACATTTTTATCTTCCTGCTTCCAGTCTATGCAAGGAGAGAAAAGGAAGGTGATCTAGTCATGGTTTACAGTCATGACTGCTGTGGTATGAGTATTGTTACTCCTCAGAAGTAGCTGCTAGGTGGAAAAAACAGGACCCAATGATTATTTAACTCCTATGGGTTGGTGTTTTTCTGAGTATTTTATTTATTTATTTATTTATGGGAGGGAGGGGAAGGTTGTTTGTTGTTTAATCTAGGGTGCTTGGCTTTTATCATGGGAGTCCTCTGGGTTTGAGAATGCTATCTTGAATGCTATTTTTTCTTTAAATAAAGGCTTAAACTCTTACCTACACTGACGTTTTCCTTCACTGTTTGCATAAGTGTTCACTGAGCTATCATAGTGAATATGCTCGAAGAGAGGCATGTTAGAAATAGTAACACTTTCTACTGCAAAGCCAGCTGCAAATGTTAAAGATGAAAGTTTATTTTCTATTTAAAAGCTTCTTATTGAACTTTTTTTTTAATCTTTCATGTAATTTACTAAATAAACACCATTTAAGGTACAACACAAATACTCTGTGAAAGAAAAAGCTAATCCCAGAATAATAACATGAGGGAAGGGTAAAATAAAGCTAGCAAGAAGAAATCATAGGCAAGTACAAAAAATAAATATCCACTGTTTTGTACATTCACGTCTGTACGTTGCTACATTTTAAAATGGAATAGTCATCTTTTCCACTGGTATTGTTCCACACTCTTCTGTCTCAAAGCCCGGGACCTTAACAGATTGCATTCATGAGGGCAGTGTCCCTTGTGTCTTTAGTCTTTATGGTACATAACTGCCATGCTGCATTCTTAACAAGTAGGTTTCAATCTATGAGGTGAACATTCATTTCTAGAAGTGGCACTCAGCTAGGAAATCATTGTATACACATCACTAAAACTGTATATTTAAGCTTTTCTGAAATTATTGTAATACTGAATTATTACAAATTTAATGAATGAGTGATCTCTTGGTCTAAAATTTAACTTGGTATGCTCATATATACTCGCTTGACTCTAATATGATATACTATTTTAAAAGCTTCTCTGAATGAGAGCTATACGTACATAAATTCAGGCTAGAAAAAAAACATGTATAATAATTTCTACCATGAAAACAAAATGGTTTCTCTTGATTTAGCTAATGTCACATGTTTAATTTAAAACAAAATAAGTTATTTCTATATGAGGCTGAGCACTCATCCAAAACTAATTGTATAACTAATGTAATTACAAACTTTTCTTTATGTTAAGTCCCCAGTAACATTAGCAATATATCACCACTTGTTCTGAATTTCAGCACGGTGCAAGTAAAAGTATTACTGGTGTTGAGCCTGCAGACTCATTCTATTACATTGTCTGAATACAAATGTTTATAAGAGTGCTGAGTTAACTTCAGATATCTTGCATTTCAACAGCCAAAACTTTACAGTAATAATACAACACAGAAGGAAGCCTGTATCTCCTGTATGATAATCAAATAAAATACATTTTGAATGCTATTTCCAAGAAAGAAAATGCCAAGTGGAGTATGGTATTTCTTACCTTTTCTACAATAGCTGGCTACCTGAGAAAGGTCTAGTTTTTTGCTACAGCCTGAAGCAGAGGAAAAATCCCAAACCTGTTTCCTCAGCATGTCTTGGGTTTATATTCAGTACATCACATGTATACATGCATTTAACAGAAATGTACTTTGCAGTTGGTCCTTTGTAACTATATAAAAAGAGTTATTAACTACAATTATTTGCATTGGACCTCTCTAGAAGAAGAAGTAACCTGTATTTGGGTCCATTCTTAATCAGTGTCAGAACACAAACTGGTTTCAATGACTGATAGTGAGTGATACACAAGCATTTGTATAGTCTAATACAAAAATACCTATGGTAAGAATTTGGGCTTTTGAGTACTCCTGGACTCTAATAAACCAAGGAACGTCTGTAAGTGCTTTTAAAATCAATTCAAGTCCTCAAAAATTGAGGGGTTCAGAAGAATTATTAACTTTTTTGTCTTCTTGATTGTTGCACATTCTGGGCCTGGATGTATCAGTTCTCAGGTTCTAATAGCTGTGAGCTCCGGAGTTACTTCAATATCAGAAAAGCCATACTTGCTGGGTAAAGATGAATGTGATCACCTTAACATTCTGTGTTCCTTCCGCCTGTATTTGTATTTGAACTGAGGCAGAGAACACTGTTGTTACATCTGGAACTGAAACTTGATTCAGAAGTCAGGCCCCATGTGAGCAGACACAACAGGCCCCTGCACCAGATGATCCCCGTGTTTCTCTTCCAACTCTGGACATTCTATAATTCTGTGACATAAAACCACAAATACCTTGATCTGGTGGGGTATGCTTTAATTTTGGAAGAAGTAATTACTACACAGTCTGCTTTGAACTCCTCCTGAAACAGAGACCCTGAGTAGCAGCAGTGGCAGCGCAGGGCACACTCGCTGGGTCACTGCTAGCTGGCAGCTGGCTCGTACCTCTGCTAACTACTGTACCCAGGGGTGCGGGGCTTAGCTCCCGCAAGCCGCAGCCTCTCAGGCAGGGCCTTTCCCCAGTAAGGGGCAGCAAAAGGCATTGAGGAGGGGGCAGATAACAGGCGGGGGGACGGGAAGCAAAACTCTAACACAACCCAGCGCCACAGCCGCCATGCGGTACCCAGGCGGCAGGCTGCGTCGCGCATGCGCCACGGGACTGCGCTGAGCACGGGGCGGGGCGGGGCGTGCGGCGAGGCCTCCTCCCTCCCTCCGGCGGGCCGTGCCACTGCGCGGGGGTGAGTGCGGAGTGTGCTTTGTCTGGTAGTCCTCTCGTTAGACCTTCCCGCTGCCTTCTTTCCGGAGTGCGTGCGAGGCGAAGCGATACAGCAAGGGACGAGCGGGGGAGAGGCTATGTTTAGCCGCACGCGCTCTGCCCGCTACCTCCTCCTCCTCGGTCCCTCCCCCGCCTGCGGCGGGTTGGGCGCGGCCCGCTCCCCCAGCTCTCCCGGAGGCCCGGCGTCGTGAGTTCCCGCTCTCTCGCGCCCGCCTCCTCCCGCCCCCTCCCTCCGTGCCGGCTCGGTCTCGCCTCGGCCTCCCGCTCCCTCCTCCCCCTGCCCCGTCTCGTCCCCGGCGCGGCGGCCCTATGGCGTACAGTCAGGGCGGCGGCAAGAAGAAAGTCTGCTACTACTACGATGGTGAGCGGGGTTCGGGGCGCGTGTGAGGGGAGACCGCTGGAATCGCCGCTCGACGCGGCCTCTTCGCCATTGCGGCCGCCCCCTGCCCCGCGTAGGCGCGGGGTCCCGGCTGCCGTCCGCTTTGCGGCCCTGGTGCCCGCGGGGCCGGCGGGACGGAGCAAGGAGCGGAGCGGAGTGGGGACGGGGTGGGAGCTTGCAGGGCCCGAGCTGTCCCCGAGCTGTGCGCTGGATTTATTGTTACCCTCCCCCCATCCCGAGAGAAAAAACGAAAAAGGAGAAAAGTTGGGACACTCCCCTTCATCCGCTAAACGTGAAGGCGCTGCCGAGTTTGACTCCTCCCATGCGAAAAGAAATCATTAAAAAAAAGCCAAAAAGAGCCGAGGCCGCGTGTGGGTTCGCCACATGGATGTTCCTGCGGCCCAGGCCTCGTCCTGGTTACGGCGGAGCCCCTGCGGCCAGCCGGCACCGGCGGGGTGCACGGCCCTGGTGGAAGCCGAGTTGCTCGCGGGCCGCCGAGTTTGCGCGCTCGCGTGTGTGATGGAGACGGAGCAGACTGGCAGCTTCGGAAAGTACGCACAGCTTGTGTTTAGGTGCCGATATCTCTAGCAACTTGTCTGTGGTTTGCTCTGGCCGCAGCGGAGAAAACTTTTCGTTTTTGTTCCCTTCAGTTTGCGTTTGTTTTACTTTGTTTCTACTTTTTTTTTCTTATTTTTCCTTTTTCCACTGTGGATGTAAACTCGGCAGTCAGATTAGTTAAAAGATTTAATTTCTAGAATTGTCTCTTCTTTTAACTGTTTAAGTCTCTTTTGAGGCCGAGGCTGTTGCATCCCAGCGCTTTAGTGGACTCACTGTTTTGCAAACGAAGAGCTATCACAAAACCCACGAGGGATAGTATCCCAAGTGGCTATTGCTGTAGTAAAATTGGCATTCTTGGGAAATGGCAGAAATCGGGCCTGCCTTGGGCTTGTACTACACCGAAGGAAGCAGAGTGTGGTTGCCGCCCCCTTCTCTTTGTTGCTGGCTCTGGTTCTTTGTTCAGCCTAAAGGGGAAGGGAGGCCCCTGTTAAGGGATAGTTTTGGTGAAGCTGGAATCTTACTTTTCTTGGGCAAGAGGAATCAATTTCTTCCTATCAAGGAATGCTGAAGCAATAGGTTAGAAGCGTTCTGCCTGTGAGTGTTTGCAAGTTTGGGGCTTTTTTTCATTGTGCTTTTTTTCAGTGCCAGGTGGTTGTCATTTACTAGACACATATATCTTCAATTTTTTTGTGATTCCTGGACTTGGTACTAGTTAGTATCAAGCTCCATAAACAGCCCAAAATCTGTGCTAAGGAAAGAGGTGGGAGAAGGTAGGGAAGAAGGAAGTTTTGTGATAGCAGGATGATGGTGACTTGCAAGCAGCTGGAGCTAATATCTTGCTCAAAACAAGTAGCCCATAACTGTATGCAGCTAACAGTATCTGTTGTAAAAGAAATAAAACAAAAAAGTACGCTTTGGCTGTCCTTTTTAATTTAGTTTTTATTGTCAAGCAGTTATTTTACACTTCTTTTGAAAGCAGAGTTGTTAAAAGAGCTTTTAGAGTTAATCCTTGCAGTAAATGCTTCCAATGCTAATTTGTGGTTCATCTGGTAGTTCTTATTATTTTGTCAAGTGTTATTCCAGCAAAGTCTTGAGTTAAAGTGGGGGGAGTATTTGAAGCCTTAATTAACCTCAAACCAAGAGGTGTGAAGATGCTGTAAGGATATAGTTGAGGTAGAATATCTCTAAAGATATAATAACTGAAGTAAATGACCGTTTTCTGCTGTAATTATCCGTCCACAAAGGCTTTCACTGTTTCTTTGAAAGGCATTAGAAGCATATGTGCATATTCTTGGAGATGCAGTAAACTCCTACATAGTGTTTTGTTTTGTGGTAATTCAGTGTGGTTATCATTCCAAGTTTCTTTTTTCAATTAGTCACTTACCAAACCTTGATTAGTGCGTTGCTATTAACATTTATCAATAATCAATAGTTCAAACAGCCGTTGCTCTATGCCCACAACCGATGAACTCTTGGTAAATAGGAGCTCGATTTCATTTTCTACAGTTTACTTCTAAGAAAGTGTTAGCTACATCCGCTTTGCAGTATATGGCCCAGGTACCTCAGTGACCTGTTTTGAAACAGCTATGCATTGCCTACAGCAATGAGTACAGGACCCAGATGGTCCCTCCAGCTCTGCATCCTGTACAGCAAAGCACAATTCCAAAGAATCACACAGCAGCTAACATAATAATAGCAAGTGTGTTTGTTCTATGCCAGTGCAGTAGCAGTATTGTTTAGATGGCTTTTCTTGCACAATGTAATGTGTTCAAAAGTCTTTACTTCGTATAAAATTCAAGAGATCTGCATAAGAATGTGGTTGGTTCCACACAGGGATGAGACTGAAGGTGCATTTCTAGAGCATACGTTAGTGTATTTAGGTGCTGTTTAAGTACATTACTACTTCCAGACCAAGTTATGAATCTGCAGACTATAACTGAAGAGTATTTTGCAGAAGTTGGATGCTTTGAATGCCTTAAGCCAACCTCTGCTTAAGGCTCAGAAGTCAGAATTTTACCTACTTAATAATAAAAAAAAGAACAACAGCAATAAATAAACAACCCAAAGTCCACAGATTTAGTCTTAAGTCATTTAAGTATCTTTGTTGGACTCATCAGGCACTGGTGATGATTTTGTAGATTTGTCTTTGCATGATTTTGTCTGTTCACATTGCAGAAGCCAATTCAAATGCAACTGCCACTATTAAGATATTTTTTTTCATGTGGTTTCCATTATAGTGGTCAGTTTTCTGCACTTACAACAGTCATGAAATATCTTGATTTCATGGTAGCTATGCTTAAAATGAGCAGAATTATGATCAGTGCACGTAAAAATTTATATATGCCAAAGTTAAAGGATTAAACAGTGTGCAAATGTCATGTATTGCATTTTCCTTCAGGCTGTTAAGATGGTTTTGCTGTTAGTGAATTTACGGCATCGTTTCTTTAAAACTCTTAGAGAAGATGGTCTTAGCTGCTTTCTGCAGCCTGCTGGGCATCTCTCAAACGTAACTGAAGTGCCTTCCAAGCATGTTGCCTCTTGTATCTCTCTGTTATAGAGCACTGAACATCTGCAGACTTTGCTGAAGACTCTGATTGAAAAGTGTGTTTGACAGACTTCTCTACAAAAGAATTGCATGGATTTGTCTTCATGTGATGAACTGACAGGTTATTAGTGTATTCAAGTATTTGAATCCAGGGCATGGCAGTATATGTAGCAAGTTAATTTTTAGGTAGGCTTTCTGGTCATCTGTTGGTATTGCAGTGTCTATCATGGTAAACTGTTCAGGCCCATAAGCTGATGCTTATGTTATCCTGGTATTTGGTTTGTCTCTTTGCATTTAAGAATTCAACGTTTTTGAGATTATGCTGTTGCCTCTTGTTTCAAGCCATTGAGCTGATAATGTTCTTGGTATAGAATGGTAAATTTCAGTCTTTGGAGCCTTTCTGTCAAGAAAACAAGATTTCCTACTTTCTGCAAATACTTCATGCTTCTATTATGCTTTCTTTTGCACTTTCCATGTGCATTCTCACTGGTGAGTGATTCAAATTATGCTTATAACACTAAAAACTCTTCTATATGCCTTTTGCTCTGGTATTGGCAACCTTGGCGTCAGGCACTGTTGTGTAGTCTGTGGTAGTCGCCTTTGTGCTTAGCTCTACTGTATCCACTTCTCATGTACGTATATATGCTCTTAGCTTTGCTTTTCTCCATCTAATACCATGGCCTTCCTGGAGTATTTTAAGAGACAAGTAAGAGAAAGTTTCAGGATCAGTGGAGGAAGTGCTCCTTCATGGGGTAAAGGAGGAAGAGACATTTCTAAGCAGCCTTACACAGGATGATGCTTCTGAAGTGGTGATAACAGGCTGAAAATCAAGGTGCCAGTGCCAAAAACGGAACCTCTTGCATAACCTTTTCCTTCCCTGTCCCTGCCAACATACACTACATAGCAAGACCTTGAAACATAATGGGCTTCTTGTCCATATATTTGAATTTTTTTTCATGAGTGTAATACCAAAACCCTTTTTTTGTTGATGATGCTTAGAGTTGAAAGATGCAAATGGTATTGCTCCTCACTGAGGGGTATGATATTGAGATCTACTGTTAGTTGTTACAGCTCACTTTTATTAAAAAAAGGATCCACATACTTCCACTAGCTACTCACCAACAGGTCTTCTCTCATTTATTTATTAAGCTTTCGTAAAATTTGCCAACTTGCCAAATCTTTTCAAATTCTACCTTGTATTAAAAACGTGAAACAGACCTTTTAACTTTTAAAATATATTTATTGTTCAACTCTTTTACTAATTTTTAAGTGTACTTTGTGGTGTGTGGTATTCAAGTGATGTTTGGTTTTGAGTGTTTAATTGATGCTTTTATCAGAAGATATACCCCAAATATGCTTAGGAAGCATGTTAACAGTGTCCTTTCTTCTATGTAAGATAAAATAACAAGTCTTAGCTTTTCCAAGATATCAGTAATTTCTAATTGTCTGCTTTTTTATATGTTAACATTTTGAGTAAAACATTGGTGATAGTGACTATGTGTGCCATGTAATTAAAATCAAAATGTACCTTAAAAAATCATTAAGACACAAATGCATTCTGTGGTGATATTTTTTCAAAAGCACCATGTTATTTAAAGCTATTATTATGGAATTACTGTCTTAAATTTGAAAAATTTTAAGCTCTTGTTAGTTGAAGTTTGTGAACCTGGAAGAGTAACTTGGTAAAAACAATGTAGGGGTAGTAAATGGTTATATTTCTTCTTGCAGTCATTAGTTTCAGAGAGTTCTTGAAGCTCTTCACTAAAATGAAACACAGAAGGTATTGTTTTGTACAGTGTTAGGTGATGTTTTTATGGGAGATACAGGGGTGCTGTCCTCTTTTTTTAATACCTTTTGGTTTTGGTTTGCTTGTGACAACGGTACAGGGTTGAAGCATCAGCAAGACTCTGTACCATTTACATACCATAGTTAGGAGTGAGTCAAATCCTTCCATGTTCTTAAACAATATCATTTTTTTCCTTTACTATGAGTTGATGAAGAGCAAGGTGTTGAGCCCAAACAGTGGCTGTGAGCACGGTGAGATGGTAGCTGATGTGTTTCAACAGTGACATGAAAGACAAACCACAATCCAGACAGCCATGTACAGCTGTCACACCATGAAATGAAAAATGCCTCAATCAGCTCATCTACATGGATTGGTTAACGGTGGTGACTGTGTTGATAAAGAGTGTTTTGTAGCTGAGAATTTGCTGTATCAAATAGTGTTATTGTGGTCTTTGTATCTGTTGTATTTTGCATGGAAATAGGGGTGTTACTTTAGGAGCAACGTAAGTAGATACCTTCATCTTACATTACATAGGCTGTGTCTGTTTGTCAGTGGTTTGCGGGACAGTTTGACCTGGTACTGTGACAGTTGAGGCAGGGGACCCACGGGCCCACACCCCGAGGAAGGGGAAAGGGAAAAGGGAAAAAGGAGAAGGGAGATGGGCCTAGGAACAAAACAGCAGCAACGATCTGAGGAGGAAAGCTAATTTACTAAATAGATATCAGAAAGCAAAATAACACAATATAATATAATATAATTGGAGTTGAGGCAAATGGATCAAATAAAATGAGCAAGAGAGAGAGTGTCTGATAAACCGAAGGCCTTACGCTAACGCTGAAGGCGGACGGCTGCAACAAACACCCACTGCCGAATCAGTAATACTACCAAGAATTTTCCTCAGAAGGAAAGAAGAGCTGTAGTAAATAATTGGCAGCGTGAAAGACCTTGACAGGTGAACACAACTTTTAGGCTTGTCCATGTCTCTAGAAGCATGTGGAGCGTAAGTTCTGTTCAGAATGATTTCTTTCTTGAAAGTGTTTGCATTTGAAGCAGAGGCAGGTGTGTTCTCATGCTATGCAGGCTAGGGGGAAATTTACTGGCTGGTGACAATAACCATTCTTTCTTCCTGGAAAAAAAAGTGTTGAAATGGTTTTGGTAAACATTGTGTCTAGTCACTTCCATTTTGATAAGAGTAGGGCTCATCTGGGTTACAAGACTGTCCATCTACTGCAGGTTGGATCCCTTGCAGCAGGTGGCTCGGGAATGTTTGTGCACGTGGTTACAGCAGTGAGTTTGAAGCTAACTTCTGAAGTGAAACATTTAGGAAGCTAAGAAGGGCAGGGTATGGAAGTATCTACTTAAAGTCAGTTCTTAGAAAATGGTAGGTTTTACTACAGCCTCTGTTGTGGTGTAATGTCATTGTCATTGGTGGTTTATGCTCCGTTTACAATTCTGATTTTGTTTCCTATTATTCTATTCTCCAGTTCCATCTTATTTTCTTCATTTTTGACTTGAAAACACTGTAGGCATCTTTGATCCCCTGCTACTGTCTGCTTGTGGTATAGATCTTAGTTTTGTTCTTTTTTTTTTGCCATCTGCTTACATACAGCTTCTATGGGCTGTTTCTTTTCCTTGTGGTCTGTTTGAAATTGCAGTTCCTTTGTAGCTCTTTTTGGAATCATCATGTTTACTTATTTTTTTGGGAGTGGTTCTTTTAAGTAGCAATGAAAACTTGTTTTGTAATGTCAGTTCATTTGTGTAACATTGACAGGTGATATTGGAAACTATTACTATGGACAAGGTCATCCAATGAAACCTCATAGGATCCGAATGACGCACAACTTGCTCCTAAATTATGGCTTGTACAGAAAAATGGAAATTTATGTGAGTATAAGCAACGGAATGTCCACTGAAGTATTGTTGATTTGGCTTCAAGTATTCTTACATAGATAAACAGGGTAATGTGAGAGTAGAAATAGAAACTACTTAGTGTATTCAGTGCTCTTTTAATTAAAATTGAAGTACTGTTTTATAACTAGTAAGGATTGCAGATTGCTGTCCCTTTCTGGAAGAAGAAAGAAGCAGCCCCAGTAGAGATGGTATTTTTATGATAATGTGGGGGTGATATTAGCCTAACTGCATGATGAATTTAGTGGGTTCAGGTGAACAGAGTAGTCCTTGCTTCATGCAAAACAGTAGTAGTTTCACTGTTCTCCCTTTGGAGTATGTTAGGTTTCTTGTAAGTTGTCTGTTTTAGTTAATTGTTAACTGGTTTTGCAGCAGTGTTCTAATTATTTCCATAACTTATTCTTGTTATCAGCGACCCCATAAAGCTACTGCTGAGGAAATGACCAAGTACCATAGTGATGAATACATCAAATTTCTCAGATCAATAAGGCCTGACAATATGTCTGAGTATAGCAAGCAGATGCAAAGATGTAAGTGTCAATTCTGTGTTTGTGTGTGTGCTTTATTGGTTAAGTGTTGTTTAAACTTAAATATTTAGCAGTGTGAAAATATAGTAGCTTACACTATCTTGAGTGTTATAAAAGCAGCTATGTTCACAGAAATGCTCTTGAAGCTTATGAAAGGACTTGCATGCAGAATGTATGCTGCGTGCAAAATAATACTTTCTGTAGACCTAATGTACCAAGTTAAACTTCAGTTGTGAGCGTTTGCAAAACTGTCTTAAAAATACCTTCCAGTGCAAAATCTTTCAGGAGATAAAAGAATGGCATAAAGAAGAATAGAAGTAAAATATTAAAACGTGTTGAGGTCAAGAAATGGAGTTTACTCTCCTGTTGGAGGGAGATGGTAAAAATTCACTTTTCGTGTTTTCCATTAAGAAGCTTTTCAGATTTTAGGAATGAATTCAAATTACTGTTAGAAATAGCTTAACCCAGCTCTACCAATATATAATACAACGTTTGTAACTCTTCACAGTGCCTTATTCTCAACATATTTTTTCCAAGCAGTTGCACGTTTGTTGATATGATGTTAATCAACACTTACTCTGAAATAGACAAGTGATTTAACTTATTAATGAGACAAAGCTTCCTATAGAAACAAAGAAAAAACAGTTTGGAGTCATCTTAGATGGTAAAGACCGTACTAATGGTTGAGTTTGATTATTAGGAATTTGGGTAAACTTAAATTTGAAACAGGAAAACAAATATTAGCCTGAAAGAAAAGGGAGAGGGGGATGAAGTAGTTGAAATGCTAAATGAGTTCTGCATTTTTATGTGCTACCCTTGCTTATAGCAGTGCTGTTGGAATGGTATTTTTGAAAAGTAATGTGTTTCTTGCACAGTTAATGTTGGAGAAGATTGCCCTGTATTTGATGGCCTGTTTGAGTTTTGTCAGCTATCAACTGGAGGCTCTGTTGGTAAGCATAGGTTGTCTGCCAGAT